>NC_057814.1:268982398-269335325 GCF_018294505.1 Triticum aestivum | reverse complement strand
AGCGCTCTAGTCATGTCTCCCTGCCACACACAAACTTGACATGTGCCCTCTAACGTTCCGGTAGGCCAGTCGCCCTATATCTTTGACTTGCACACACACACAATTTCGATGGCTCTCTTCATCGATCTCGCACCCACCCACTTGATCCTCTCTTCGGCTCTATCGATAGCTATGACCGCTCCCTCTCTTCTCGTGGATTGCCCGACCCTCTATGTAGATATGGATAGGCCTCCATTTCACACACATTGCATGCAAAATTTTGTTTGAGATGTCATCGACACATATTCCCACAAACAATTCACGAAATCAACCCCCACCCCACCCCCACCCCAAAACAAAAACACTCACGAACGCGGTTTGTATCTCTCACACACACCCACGTAGGTGGGGGACGTGCACGAAGAGAAGAGGTGCATGCACGGCGCACGTACTCCCGTCTCTTTCCAAACCACACCCGCGCGGGTACACGGTGGAGCTCATTTCTGTACGAAAAAGGCAGCCCACGTGGTAATTTGGCACATGTACTGGTTGTCCACTTGGTGGAGGGAGGATCGTCTACCACGGGTGAACAAACAAATTGCGACTTGACGTGTTATGTTAAAAAAAGAGGCAAACCATGTGGGGCCTACCTTAGAGGCAAGGCTCTATACACTGGAGTACTTTTGATGTGTCCCGTCAACTCGCAGAACGAGGAGAAGCTTGCTTAGTACGCCGTCTCCCCCGCCCACGGGCGGGGTGGCTCGCAGGATGAGGTGAAGCTTGCTCCGCCTTACGCCCGCTCCCTCGCCCATGCGCGCGGTGGCTCGCAGGACGAGGAGAAAAATTTACTACTCCCTCCGTTTATTCCTCGTCCCTACTACCTTGGTTATAGAGATTATATCATATTGTTTGGAATATATATGTCCTTTAGTAGATTTCAATATGAACTACTAGTACATACTCCAAACACTGATGTATATAGACGTATTTTAGAGTGTAGATTCACTCATTTTGCTCTGTATGTAGCACTCTCCCTCGCCCCTCGACCCTCGCCCATGTGGTGGACGTGCAGCAATTCATTCGGTCTCATATAGCCAGAACGATATATACTGCACTACCATTATTGCTCAACTTCCCGAAGAGGCGAAGAGCCAATCGCAAGGTTAATATTTTGAAGATGCCAAGCGCAAGGTTATAGGAGAACGAGTAGTAGGTGCCGCGTCATTTATAAATAAAGTTTTTTTTCTTCAGTGGCACGTACGCAATATGATAGGTTCATATGGAGAGAAAAGGAAACCGCTCCACTATATACATAGTCAGGACGGGCCAGCCTACACGGTTGCTTGCTGGGGTTGCTCTCTTCACACTCTCTCGCACAAAACGACTGTGGCCACATCTCTAACATCCCGGCAGATCACGTCCGCTTGGGGAATGGGTGGATGCTTAGTGTAGATGCGGTGGCCGTCGCCGACGGCGAAAACCCACTGTCGGCACGTCCCGATCAGGGGTCCCCGCCGTTCTCTCTCACAAAGCCGGTGAGGTTGCCTTCGTCCCTTGCTCACTGCCGCGACGTGGGCAGTTGCCGCCTCCCGCCGCCCTCCTCAAGGTTGAGCTACGTCCCTCAGGTACAACTCCCTTTACAGCCGGCTTGCACCACTGCTCCAGCTGCCCACATCACTCCCTGTGGATATTTCTCTACTTGTTTTCCCCACACATACCTCTACTGGCTTCTACGTACTGTATTTGTGATGAGTTTATGTCTCATCAACTAGTCCCAGTAATCTTATTCTAATCACGCTTCTTCAATTTCTTTGCCACAGGGATGCTCATCTCGATTTTGGTGAAACTGCACAAAATGATCCGATGGTCAAAAGGTTGCAAACTTCATTTATTAGGAAGCTCGAATGTTGCCAGCAAATTGAAGCCTGGTCAGGGTTCACGGTTCAAGGGCTAGGGACTGCATGGATCGTTTTTTTTCTTTAGCTGCCTCTGTTCCAAAATAAGTGTCAACTTTAGTAGTAGTACAACTTTGTACTAAAGTTTGCACAAAGTTGAGACACTTATTTTGGAACGGAGGGAGTACATATTTGCTATGATCTGTCAATCATTGAGATGCAATAGCATGCATGTTAGTCTCCTTTGTATTTGATGAAATGTTGCAACGGGCAACCTTGGACGCAAGATACATGTAACAGAAGCTGGAAGCTTCATAGCATTGTACACATTTATCTCGCTGATAAATTACAGTACGTACTATACTAGTACTTCCTCCGTTCCTAAATATAAGTCTTTGTAGAGATTTCACCATGAACCACATGCGGATGTATATAGATGCATTTTAAGTGTAGATTCATTCATTTTGTTCCGTATGTAGTGGAATCTCTACAAAGACTTATCTACTAGTAATAGCTAGCCCCCACTACTAGGAATTCTCTATCCTCTCCTTGAGCCACATCATCAAAATTGATGTAGCCGTTAGATGAAGTAAATCAGTCCATAATAGCCGTCTGATCTAGGTGTTGAGAGGCTCCATACTAAGCCACATGCAAGCATGCAGAAATACCGTGGCACATGCATGTGAGTGGGTTGTAAATCACATAAACATGTCTGCATGCAAGCATGCACCGGTAGCATGCATGTAAGTTAGCTTTTAAGTCCCATTAACATGTCAAAAAGAAAAATATAATCCCATTATGCAGTAGGAGTTGGCTTATCTTTTTTCCTTACGTGGGATGATCTAAATGATGATGGGAGTTTATTTAGTTTGGCTACCACATTTGTCATGCGGTTATAGAGTTTTTTTAGTTCTATGAAATCGATAATTTTGCGCAGAGAGATATACCGCTGTTCCGTGGCAACGCGCGGGGACTCATCTAGTAATATTTAGGAACGGAGGGAGTACTATGTAAAGAGTTAGGTGTCGCACGGTGATAGTGTGAGGTGGGCCATGTAATCACTGAGCCTGCGTGTTTTCACTGCTCTTGCATGCCTCCGCTGTAAGAATGAAGAAAATTGTAATCTAGTAGTAGTACCGCCTTTCGCCGAAAGCGTGGGACATCCAGCAGTCCTACCACCTCAGTAATAAAGACCAATGAGCCATCAAATCACATAGACCCAGCAGTAAGTTGGACGGACGAAGAAACCATCACTCTTGCGCCAGTGAGAGGTCGCATCCGCTCTGCCCGGGCATGAATGCGGCACCGATTCTTTAGAGCGGCGCTGACCATTTCGGGCGGGAAGCGCGCGCGGGCGATGGAGGGGCTTTGGGTGGGCCAGGCTGGTCAGGAGCGGGCGTGGCAGCTGTCCGCATGTCCCTACCGGACACGCCCGGAAACGAGAGGATGCACCGACTCTCGCGGCTAAAATCGTACACTACACAACATCTCTCTATAGGAGTAGGTCGATCTGTCGTTCTCTCTAACACACACATGCTGTTAAACACACACACACACGCACATGCACGCACCTTGGTCCCGTTGCACCTTCTAACGTGACTTATTACACCTAGACGGAGGGAGTAGTAAGTATACGAGATACGGTAGCACACTGACTTAAGTCGAATACAAGTGCCCAAAATTTGTGTGCATGTTATAATAAGGATTCACTTAAAATAGTACATGAGCGAACAGAGGGATCAATTGGACAATGTTCCCGAGCAGTAGCGAGATGTGTGAGGTAAGATACACCGCTGGCGCTTTTAATTTTTCTTATTAATTTGTTTGTTTCAACCTCTGACTGGTGGGACCCAACGTACTACGTGGAGAGAGGTAAGGTGACTAAGGCTGCATTATTTCTGCACCACTGTGGATAGTCTTACCACCAAAGCCACATGACACGATTATGATTGAAATCCCAATGACTCCCACACACACAAAAAAACACGGCATGCTTGTCACACGAATGCAGGAATGTATAAAAGGTATTTCCCTCTCGTTGAACATAACGGGAGGGTTGTGTAGCTGGTTAGCCTGTTCGCTCAACAAACTTGAGGTCTCGGGTTCGATAACTACACTTGAGCATAATTTGTGCCAGGAGGATTCTTCGACTGGTCAAAATGTTTTCTAGGGTTTGCATGCTTCACACTCTCTCTCCAGTATATATATACACGCTGGAGCCTCAGCGCTTGTAGTTGCTCTCTTCACACTCTCTCGCCCTCTCCCGCTGGAGCCTCAGCGCTTGTAGTTGCCCTCTTCACACTCTCTCGCCCTCTCGAGATCTAAACAAGACTTCGTTGGCCTCTCTCTCCCCTCACTTCTGCTCAAAGAGCCAGCAAGATCCGTCCGCCGAGAAGGGAAGGAGGCTTAACGCTGTCGCCGTCGGCGAGGGACTACCGATGCAACTGTTCACTTCCCACCCAGCGGCGGCGTGGGAGGGCCTCCGACCCCTTCTTCTTCGCCGCCGTCCCGTCGCCCACCGAACCACGCCCCTAGAACCTTAAGGTATAATTTACCTACTCCAGATGCATTGCTCTAGTTGCATGTATACCATGAATCTAGGACGTGGTTCAAAGAGGAAAGGAGTGGGGGAAAGTAGTGGGAAAAGTTGTATATAGCATGAATCTAGGACGTGGTTCAAAGAGGAAATGAAGGGGGAAAGTTGTATAGCATGAATCTAGGACGTGGTTCAAAGAGGAAAGGAATGGGGGAAAGTAGTGGGGAAAGATGTATCGCATAAATCTAGGACGTGGTTCAAAGAGGAAAGGAAGGGGCGAAAGTACTAGTTCAAAAAGGAAAGGAAGGGACAAGGCTGTAGAGTTTGAGCAGGACTAGATTTGCTGCGCTCACATAGGGAAAGGTGTCTAAAGATAACAAAACTAGGACCAACACAAATATGCTCCTTGGTTGTTTGTTCTTTGTTGCAACAGACTGTGCATAACCACAGTACATCGGTAGATGCACATGGTGCTGGTGCGTCCACTGTCCCGTGCAACTCATTAGCTGTTGTTAATCTAAGGCCCTGTTTGGTTAAAAACTCCCTAGTCCCTACCTGCTTGGTTCCAGAGACTAAACATGGACTAGAGGTTATTAAATGACATGCTAAAAGACCATGTTACCCCTAGTAATGAACTAATAGAGACAAGGTGCGATGCGTGGCAGGGGCAACTGTTGGAAAAAGTCCCAAAAAGACTCCCTCGGGGTCTTCTTTCTTTAGTCCCAAATGCCCACTTTTAGTCCCTAAAAGTCCCTCCTGTTTGGTTTAGATGGGACTGACACGGAGTTTTTTTAGTCCCTACACCAAAATGTCCCTGTAAACAAACACCCTCTAATAATGCCGCAGGAAAATTGATGCAATGCCACAGTTAAAAGCAAATTACATGTTTAACAAATTTTATTGTTAATATAATCTCTATGTTAATATTAATCAATGCCACCGTTTGAGAAATGCTACTGTCTTGCTTTCTTTCCCATTTAGATAAGGTAGATGCTTCTTTTTGTTGGCTTCTATGTCATCCACAGTTATTGACCACTAATTGTTTCCTTTGCACCTCTGTGTAAACAGGGTTATCTACTTCACCTCGTTGCCATTGTGACCTTTTGTTGCACTGCACAAAACACTTTTGTTTTAAGAGTATTTTGTGCAGTTCAACCAAAATGTCACACCGACAACGTTGCTTGATTGCTTGATCTTAGTGGAACTGCACAAGAGGAGATCTTACTTCCTATCCGTTAAGGCGAATTTGGTTCAGATCTTCTTCTTGTGAGTTGTTTGAATTCCGCATCATGAGAGGTCAGTACTAGCCTTCTTTCACATGATTCTGCAGTGTGCTTTCATATGTTGTGCTACTTGTACGATAATGTTGCTTGATTTTAGTGAACTGCACAAATGGAGACAAGACTTCCAATCTGTATGTGCATCGTAATATCCCATTGAGGTAAGATAAGGATATTTCACAACAGCTGGCCTGTATTTTGCCACTTTCATCAGAAAATTAAGTTTAGTACTATACTTGTGCTCCCTAATTGACATGCCAAATCTTACATTGAAGGCGAATCTTGTCTGTTATTGAACCAAGTGATGAAGGGGAAGAACAAGTGGAAGAAAATCAAAAATCAACTCCCGGTGCTGTAATGAAGCACTGGAATTGTGATGACACAAGTAATGATATAGTTTTGCATCTTAATTTATTGCTATGGCTGGAACGAGCAATTGTTTTGCCACTGATTTGATGCCACTCTTAATGTAATATGTAATTATCTCTACTTGTGCAAACACAGATCTTCTTTGAAGATACCATATATTTTAGTGAAACTGCACAAGAAGATGTTGGAAACATTAAACTAATCGAGGAGTATATAGTAAGCATGGCCACCACCGTAGATAGCAACAGATGGTTCCGGAGAAGTGCTTCATCTGTATGCTCTACACAATAAGCCTCCTGACAAAGGTTGGTACTCGCCCACTGATTTCATCCATATGATTGAGCTTTGTCATCTCTATTGGTGTTGTGCTACTGTTTAGATACTGTCATGAAAAAGTGGTATTGTCCTTGAGAAGTGCTTCATCTGTGCCGTTTTAAATATTTCCTTTCCTTTTTTTCGAGCAAACAGGGATGCTAGCATTTAGTAGTCCTCTTGTGTTTGCACAACAGGATCATCTTCCTCCGAAGAAGAATATGGAGTACGTGAGTGACTAGTTCCGATTATGCCAGGATGAAGAAGCCCTGTCTATCTTCTCATCAGAAGGAGCAGTTGAAGGATGGTACATTACTCCCTACAAGACCAAACTAACTTCAGTCAGAAGGACTGACAAATCTCCATTTTTTTGCTGTGATGCGCGAGTACAATGTTGTTCTAGGATTCTTTCTGGTGAGTTCCATTTTTCTAAAAGTGTGCTCTACATGGACCATGTATGTGCCTGTTGAAACTGTCAATTCATAGTACAGTTTGTTTTATACTAATCACTTTTTTGTATTTGTGCAAATAGGGGTGCTCAGCATGATTTCAATGGGAACTGCACAAAATGTTCATGAATACATCGAATCATTCATTTCCACCATAAGAAAGGAGGTGCCGATAAGTTCAAGGCGTTGCAACATATAAGGGCGAAATCATACAAGCTACGCGTGAATTTGGTTGATTTTGGTGGAACTGCACAAAAAGAACAGCTGGTTTATTTAGCACGAGGTGCCATGTCAATGTCCGAACTGATGGCAAACCCTGCCCATTCCACAATCGTAGGCATTTGATATTTTGGAATGGGACAACCTTGCCAAATTTTGCTCACTGATTTTAGCAAGACATGCATTTGATATTTTCGAATGGGAAGCCCTTTGCTGTCAGCAGCGTCGATCAATTTTTTCTTTATTCTTTAGTTGTGAAGTAAATATTGCCTCTGACATGTGAGTCGCTGAGATGCATAATCATCGATTGTTTTGAATGTTCTCTATGAATTGCCAGGCCTGTGTGTTTGATTGCAATGTACAGAAACGCTAAAAAGCTGCTCAAACTCTTTGTACTCCTTCTGTTCCTTTTTACTTCGCACATTGTGAAAGTGCATACTTTTTTGTATAAGATTGGTCAAAGTAGAGATACTTTGACTGCAGACAAAACTTGTATGCACGACTAGAAAGGACCGGAGGGAGTACATGTGAAACTGCTGCAAACGAGGTGATCACCCTGGGAATAATGCTAGTACGTATTGTTCTGCATGTTCATCCAATGCCAGTGATACAGGAATTCGAACTAATCGAAATAAATTCATTCATACACGGTCAGATTTCATATAAACATGCCGGATTTCATTACATTTCATACATTCTTCAACTAAAAAGGGGTGCGCTGGAGGTACAATTAATTAACCGAAGCTACCCACCTGTGTCCCGCTGAGCCGAACAGAAGCTTCAGTGACTTAACTGCAGGTGCAGTTGCGTAACTGACATGTGGCCTGTTGGGCCCACGTGTCAGTCAGCCAACTGCACCAGCAGTTAAGTAGAAGCAGCGTTCTTCTCTAGCGCAGCTCTCCGACTCCACATCGCCGCCAAGAAGCTAACCAGCCGTCAATGGTCAACCCGCCTAGCTTGGCTTCAACCGGAGGGTAGCAGCGGTGGCCTTACTTGGACCCGAGCGGTGGCGACCTACCGTGTTCTACTCTTCCTCGTTTTCTGTGTGGCGCGGCCTCGTTGGCAGCGGGGCGGGGCCTCGGCGGAGCCGGTGATGTCCTCTGTCTCGTTGCCGGCGGGCGGCGCCTCAGCGGAGCGATGGAAATCCTCCCCCACGTTGCCGGCAGGGTGGGGCCTCGGCTGAGCCGGCGATGTCCTCTGCCTTGTTGTTGGCAGGGCGGGGCCTCGGCGGAGCCGGCGGTGTCCTCTGCCTCATTGGTGGCGCTGCGGGGCCTCGGCGGAGCAGGGCCTCGTTGACGCCAGCGGAGTGGGGACTCGTCGGAGCCGGCATTGTCCTCTGCCTCGTCCTCGGTCTCGCCAAACAGCGCCTCGCCCGCTTCATCGCCTCTTTGCTAGCCTCTTTGTAGGCGGCCGCAGCCTCCGCCACCCGCATGCGGTACCGCCAGCGCTCGAGGCGGCTCTTGCGGGTGGAGCGGTACGAGTCGAGCAGCGCCTCCTGCTCCGCCCGCTCCGCGACGATCTGCTCCTCCGCCTGCAGGTGCTCCTGGAGGAGATGGTGGTTGTAGGCGGCGTCGGCCTGCGCCTCCCGGAACTGCTCCTCACGCATATGCCTCACCCTGTCCATATATTGGGCACAGGCCTCGCCGATGGTCATGGTGCAATGCACCGGTGAGGATGGCGCAGAGGAGGGGGTTGGCGCCGGATCGTCGACTACCATGTTCTCCATTGGGATTTTGTCGTCCTCCGCCTGCCTGCCGGCCAGCCGGTCGGCAGCAATGGCTGCCATCTCCTTGTGGTCCGTCGTCCGCCTGTCCC
The DNA here is from genome assembly GCF_018294505.1 of Triticum aestivum. Taxonomy (NCBI): domain Eukaryota; kingdom Viridiplantae; phylum Streptophyta; class Magnoliopsida; order Poales; family Poaceae; genus Triticum; species Triticum aestivum. The sequence continues at coordinate 269,326,471 of NC_057814.1, read as the reverse complement.
GAAGAGCGCTGGAGCGCGAGGAAGCCATGGTGGGCAGTAGTGGTGTGGACAGGAGAAAGGGAACAGATGCGGATGACTGCGGCTATGGCCGGCGCAGCAGTTTATATAGCAATGGTGGGCGGGCGGAGGGACGGACGTGTGGCGCCAGAGTAGCCACCTCGGCAACCGTGTATCATTAATGTGGGCGGCAGATGGACGGACGGACGACACTTGTGTCGTTTGAAGGCGGAGCAATCACCTACACCGGGAAGCGGAGCGGGCGACGCTGACTGTTTCGGGCGGAAAGCGCGCGCAGGCGAGGAGATGACTTTACTTGGAGAGGATGACAATGGGGACCCACCAGGTCCATAGCCTCACGTACACAAGTGCCTCCTTATTATATATATACAAAACTGTAATTTATTTTGCTTCCTCCTGGTTTCCTGACATCACGGTCCCACACCATTGTCAACCTATGTAGTAGTCAATAAATGAGAGAATTGCACAAGAAGTGGCCGACAGCTGGGACCAAGCAGCTCGAGCAGTATTTGTGTTTTTGAGGTGTGAGCACTGCAGAGTTTTTCGATGTTTAGCCCAGATATTAATTTTTCTCCTCTGAACAACAACAAAAACATCGCTGCAGGTATTAACTAGGCGGGCTGTGGCCCGTCTAGCCCAGGCCAGATATCCAGCCCAGATATTAATTTTTTTCAAGCTAAAAATGGCTAGCCCAGCTATACTTTTTTTAGGAATACCCAGGCAAGGTCAAGTTGTTATTCTCCGCCCCGCTGGGCTGCAAATCTTTCCTAGGAGGCATGCATTAGGCTTAACAAGAAAATGGGCTTTAAGAAATAATAAATGGGATGTAATTGTAAAAACTGGGCAGTAACTATAAAAAAATGCACCAAACACGTGATTACTTTATAAAATATTTGGATATTGAAAATTTTAATTTCATTAATTGTTGCGAGCGCAATGTTTCGTTGGATTTTTACGTAATATAAATTTATATTGAAATTGCATTTAATCTGACTAGAAATTTCGGGATAAAAATATTTCGGATCCCATCAAAATGTGGGAAATTTTATTGAATTCTGTTTTGAATGGTTGGTTGAAATGGGCTGTACTTTTAACAAACTGTAAATGGGCTGTAGTAAATTCCATTAGAATTCAAAAATAGGCTACACATTCTTACAAATCTCAAATGGGCTATAAGTTCTCTGCCACACACTTCTGGCCTTACTAAGTTGACGCGTCCCCTAAAAAAACAGAGTTGACGCGTATGCAAGGCTTTGTCAACTTATAGTCAACACACGGTTCTAGCAGCAGTGGCCGTTGGATGTCCATCCAACGGATGCCGTGCTTCTTCTTCAATCTCGGATATTCTAGCTTCACCCGCCCAAAAAATGATTCCTCCCCCTGACATCTGGGGCGCACCGTTTCGGAAGCTGACCTGTGGGCCTACTAAGTTGACGTACCAAGGGCTTTGTCAACTTAGTCAATATAAACGATTCTAGCTGCAGTGACCGTACGATGTCCATCCAACGGCTTTCGTGCTTCTTCAACCTCTGGTCTTCTTGCTCCAACCGCCCAAAGTAGCGCCGGTCGTGCCGCCTGCTCCTGCCTCCTGTGGCCGGCTGTGCTGCCGCAGAGGCCTCCCCGCCCCCTACTACTCCCACCGCTGGCCAGGCCATCCCTCCACTCACCCACACCCCATGTTATTCTGCGGCGACGGCAGCGCAGCCGAACCAGTGAACCCTCGTACTCCTCTCCGCGTGTGCATCCACTGCCGCGTCTTCCCCTTCCTAGGCCTCGTCGTCGTCCACCGCCCTGGTGCTCTCGGCGCGGCGTGGTCAATGTGGTCAAGGAACGACTTCCATCGGACGTGGACTATACGTGGAGAGGCTGACAGCTGGGTCCACGGCAGCCGCAAGGAAGTGCCTTCTTATTACGTGCAAAATAATTATTCCTCCACCTGACAGCGGGGAGCCACTGGACGGGCCACCGTATGTCGCGAAAAAAATGATTCGCCCCCTGACTGCTGGGACCCACGAGCTACATCTTCGCACGCAAGGAAGTGCGTCCGAAAAAAAACGATTCACCCCCTGACTGCTGGGACCCACCAGCTACATCTTCGCACGCAAGGAAGTGCATCCGAAAAAAAAAACGGTTCGCCCCCCGACTGCTGGGACCCACCAACTACACCTTCGCACGCAAGGAAGTGCGTCCGGGCAAAAAAAAATGATTCGCCCCCCTGACTGCTGGGACCCAGCAGCTACACCTTCGCACGCAAGGAAGTGCGTCCGGGCAAAAAAAACAATTCGCCCCCCTGACTGCTGGGACCCACCAGCTACATCTTCACAGGCAAGGAAGTGCCTGACAGTCGGGACCCACCTGGTCAAAGCGTACGTAGCGTTGTCATTCTGGTCACGAACGTGTACGTACATACTGGTCGATGTAGAGGCGCGCACGTGTCGTAGTAGAGGCGCACACGTAGCATGTACACGTACGTACAGCGGCCAGGGTGCAAGAAAGAAAATACGGCCACGTATGTGTACATACGGGCAGGGTCTCGAACGCCTACTCGCGCATACGTACGACCAGGGCTCGTGTAGATGGCTGGGTCGGAACGGAGAAACAGCGTCGTCGTCGTGTTCACGGGGAGGCAACGGAATGCGTCGTGTTCATGGGGAGGCAACGGAATGCGTCGTGTTCATGTGGAGGAAACGGAATGCGTCGTGTTCATCGGGAGGCAACGGAACGCGTGGGAGCCAACCGGCTGGGTCGGAACAGAATGCGTGGTCGTGTTCATCGGGAGGGCTTGGACGGAACAAGCGATGGAAACGAGGCCTGGCGTACCGCAGAACGGAGGAAATGGACCTCCTACGTTCGTAACGGGGTCCTGTTGATCGGGAGGGGTGTGGCATACCACAAAACGAAGGAAACGGACCTCCTACGGTCGAAACGAGGGTCCTGTTGATCGGGAGGGGTGTGGCGTACCGCAAAACGGACGGAACGGACCTCCTACGGTCGAAACGGGGGTCCTGTTGATCGGGAGGGGTGTGGCGTACCGCAAAACGGACGAAACGGACCTCCTACGGTTGAAACGGGGGTCCTGTTGATCGGGAGGGGTGTGGCGTACCGCAAAACGGACGAAACGGACCTCCTACGGTCGAAACGGGGGTCCTGTTCATCGGGAGGGGTGTGGCGTACCGCAAAACGGGACTCCACGGGATACTGTTCATGTCCACCGTCAACCTCCTCCAGCCTCCACGGGCTACCGTCGACCTCCTCCAGCCTCCATGGGCTCCTGTTCATCCAGCCTCCACCGCGCGCTACTCCACCGGCTACTGTTCAACCACCCCTCCATGGGCACCCCTCCACCGTCTACTGTTCATCCAGCCCTCCACACCACGGGGTCCTGTTCAATCACCCCTCCATGGGCACCCCTCCATCGTCTACTGTTCATCCAGCCCTCCACCACACCACGGGGTCCTGTTCATCCAGAGGCAACGCCACCGCTCACTGTTCATCCACCCCCCGCAACGCTCACTGTTCATCCAATCGATCGGCTTCAGTTAGCAGCAGTAGCGAAGGAATCGCTTGATCGGGTTCAGTTAGAGCCCAACGCCTCGCTCGGGTTCAGTTAGAGCCAACGCCTCGCACACACGCACGTACGTGTATGAGAGAAACGCGCATCGCTCGGCCCCCGACCTCCCACCGTAACCGGGAACTCCCCGAAATTTTCCTCGTCCTCACTTCTACCATGATTTTTTCCGTCATGGACGGCCCAAAGAATGTCATGCAGCTGCGTCTCCGGCCCGCCCAGGACGAAAAGCCCATTTTCTGTCATGATTTTTTGTCATAGAAGTAGGAGCCCACCACATCTATGATGATACCGGGTTTTGTCACAATTATCGTCATAGAAGTGTCATATGTATGACAGGAAAAAATTTCGTTCGGCCCAAAATGTCACGGATGTGTCTTTTTTTGTAGTGCTTCTGTCTTGTATCTTCATGGCCCATCAGTTCGGCCCACATCACATAGCCCGGACGCCCGAGGACCCCCTAATCCAGGACACCCTCAGTAGCCCCTGAACCAGGCTTCAATGACGATGTGTTCCGCGCGCGAATTGTCTTCGGCATTGCAAGGCGGGTTCCTCCTCCGAATACTCCAAAGTAGCCTTCCAACATGAGAGCTATATTCGGCTCCGTTTATCAGCTACAACCGTAAACCATAAGAGCAACATACTTAAAAATAAGTCACGTCTATCAACAGTCTTTTCTCGGTGAGACATTATGCTTGGCCTCATTATCATTTCGAACCGTTTTTAGATTCTCGCTTTGCGTTTCGAGGCACGGCCCACATTGACACGTCTTGTCCAAGCAGAGATCATGTCCCCTTATTGCGGGATTCTCATCAATACGGGTTTGGATAATCCAACCGTGCCGTTTGCACGACCCCTTGGGAAGCGAGTTTTAAGGCTTGTGAGGAGGCGCTTGATATTCATTGCCTTTATAAAGGGATAAAGACCCATCTTTCTCCCCCACGCCTTCTTCTTCCTCAGCCTTTCCATCCCTGAGCTCCAGCGCCCAAGTCTCGACTTCTCCTATTGCCACCAAGCACCCCAGCCATGTCTGGGTCCGGCTCTCAAGGCAAGTGGGTGGTCTCCTCTGTCACTGAGGAGGACATCGCGGGGCTCAGGGAGGCGAGGTACCTGACTGCGGAAATCCCACACAGGCTCCCCGCCGAAGGGCAGGTCGTCCCCACACCAAAGCCCGGTGAGAGGGTTGTGTTCATCCCTCACTTCCTCCACGGGTTAGGGTTTGCTCTCCACCCCTTTGTTCGCGGTCTTATGTTCTATTACGGGCTAGATTTTCATGATCTAGCCCCGAACTCTTTCCTCCATATCTCGGCGTTTATCGTTATGTGTGAGGCTTTTCTCCGTATCCCCCCACACTTTGGCCTGTGGCTCAAGACATTCAATGTGAAGCCAAAGGTGGTCGACGGGGAGCACGTGGAGTGCGGCGGCGCTATGGTGAGCAAGCTCGCCATCGTTACCTGGCCAAAAGGGGCCTTTGTGGAAACCGTCAAGGTATGGCAGCAGGAGTGGTTCTACATCACTGAACCCCGCGGCACCAAATGGGCGGCCGCTCTTGCATTCAGATCTAGTCCCCCGCTGTGGCTCGCATCGTGGATCAATAAGGGTCTGGACTGGGGATCATTCGACGAGGTGTTGATGCTGCAAAAGCGCATCAAAAGCATCATCGAAAAAGACACCAGTCTTACTAACGTGATCCAGGTGATGCTCGTCCGCCGAACTCTTCCGTGCCAGCGACGGTCTCCTTGTATGTGGGAGTTTAACCCGGAAGGGCCGCGGACCCTGTAGCAATTCTTCGGCACAACGCACAAAGGATCTAGAAAATACCCTTCAAGGCTCAAAAATCATGGCCGGATACATCTGAGGACGTCGGCCTCGACTGCAACCATCCGGACACCCCGGTAAGTGCTCAATTTCTGAACATAGCTTAGTCCATTAGTCCAAGGTGATGCACTGAGAATTCCATTCTTTAATCAGGGCTGCATAAAGAAGGCGGAGTGAATCAGGTGTTCAGCTCCACTTCCCAAAAACCCAGCTAATCCTCTGTTAATGAAGATGTTGGTCCCGGCGCCGTACCAAGCGCCAGCGAAGAAGGACAAGAAGAAGAGCTAGAAGGCCAAAGGTGGCCTTCACCCTAAAGGTACATCGGACGGTATGTCTGGGGGGACCGAGGCTCCCTCCTCCGAAGACGAAGAGAAGAGAAGGAAGAAATGATAACCTTCCTCCCTAGGGGAAGAAAAGGGTGGCCTCCGAAGACCTAGAGGTGGAGGCGCCCAAGAAGGGGAAGATATCCCTGTCGGATGGCTCGGATTCGGAAGCCGAAGCCGTCCCAAAACACCGCCCTAGGGGCAAGCCCCTTGTCAAATCGTAAGTAACTAAGGATGCTCTATACACATCCAGTTCTTTTTGAATTGCGGGAATAATATTAAATTACGTGTTGCAGCCCAGCCCGCGATCTCCCTCAAGTATCATCGTCATCGGGGGATCTACCGCCAGAGATGATGGAGAGTGAGACGCCTCCAGAAGCTTCCCCGCCCCCTAGGGCGGATGACATCGAGGTGTCATCCCAGAGGACTTCTCCAGATTGCCGAGGGGTACAGGGAACCATCAACACGGCACCGGAGGGGAATACCTTGGCCGTCGAGGGCACAGGGGGTGCGGCCCCCGTGAAGACCAGCGATGGGGGCCCTGGGTTATTCGGCCCCCTGCCGAATACCGCCCCGGAGACGGATGCAGAGTCGGGTGAGCGCCCCCCTTCAAGGGAGGGGGAGCGCCCAATACTGCGGCGACCTCCATGAATCCAGAGGCGCCGGACACCCTGATGGACGTACTGCAAAGTGTGCCCGTCTTGGAGGAGCACCATACCTTGATGGGTACGATGGTTGAGAAGATTCGTTCCGCCGAAAGTGGGCTGAATGAAGCCTTTACGAGCATACTAACAGGCTTCGAGGTATGCGATGTAATGTCTTTAGCTGCTTTCCATATGAACAATATGCCTGTATATAGATAGTAGCCCCTGAGACTTTGGTCGGCCCATGAAAAAGGGCAAACAGATGATCTATAGATATCTGCAGGAAGTAACATACTTATTTGAGTGGAAAAACAGGCTTCACTGTTTGCGGCAACCGCCCAGGCTGCGGAGGTTTCTGAACTAAAGCAGAAACTGAAGCTGGCCAATGAGGACATTGTCCTCATTAACAAGTGGCTCGACAAGGCGCAAGGTATGCTTCGAACATTCCTTTTGTGCCTATATGAATGTGCCAACATTAGGTTGAAAGTTAGACGCTATTATTTGCATAATTGCAGATGGTGCTGCCGAGGTCGAGACCCTCAAGGGTGAACTTGCCCGAGCCAAGGATCAGGCCAGGGTGAACAATGCGTCTGCTGATAAAGGGGTTGCAGATTTGAAGGCCGAATAGGCCACCTGGCACCAGTTCGAGGAGCGGATATCCGTTGTAGAGCAAGAGCTCAAGGACGCCGTCCGCAAGTGCGAGTCCCTTGAGAAGGATAATAAAGCCAAGGCAACCAAACTCGACAAAGCCCTTCAGGAGGCCAAATATGCGCGGTCCGAATCCAGAGCGGCTTGCGAAGAGATCCGGCAGGCCGGACAGATAGCGGCTGGTAAGCACTTTCTTTTACAGACTAAGTTTGGCCATCAGAGATATGCCTTGTTTAATCGACTGTGGAGTTCTCCAGACACTTTTGCGGATCTTCCGAAGAGTGTCGCTGACGCCACGCAATTCTTCCAGGCTCAGGAGGGACATGCGACGGAGAAGTTGTTCTGGTCACAGTTCGCGGCGCAGGAGCATCCGGCGCTGCTGAACGACCAAATGGCGCAGTGGGCCGAGCTGCATAAGATGTCCGGAGCAGCCATGAAGGACGTCATAGTTCGGCCATGGCCAGCCGAACCCATTCCGAGTAGCTATTTCGGCCTGGTGCGGCGACTTGTCGATGCAGTGCCGCGAATTGATGCAGTCAAGCGGTCAGTTGGCATAGAAGGTGCACGGATGGCCTTCGCCCGCGTCAAGATGTACTGGGCGAAGATGAAGGCCGCTGATGTTGTAGTTAAGGGCCCGCCCGGAGGCAAGGACCACCGCACGCCGGAGCGCTATTTAGACGACGTCCTAGAAGGCGCTCGCTTGATAGAGGGTCAGTGCTCAAAGGACATTATGTTCGAATGAATGTACCTGATCTGCCTGGACGTTTGTATTGTGTACTAAGGCCTTGCGATATATTTGTGCTATTATCTGAAAGTGCTATCCTCCTGTGCGGCCATTGTTGTATTCTTGAGAGTTTTCCAGTCGTCGGCTTTAGCCCCCACGTAGATACTACGGGGGTGTTCAGAATAGCACATGATCACACTTGACCCAACGTCTTGGTCCATAAAGGAGGTGTCAGTGTGGCAAACCAGGCAATCAGACTATGAAGCTTTACCACTCTCACTTAGCCATAGGAGTTTGGCGATGGGTCTATGAGGTAGCCCCTGGTATGTACGTGGCTATCCGTATGCGGATGCGTTACATATGTGACCGGCAAACAGTCCTTCGTGTAGTGAGGAAAAAATCGCTAAAGATTTTAATAAGTCGCCGAGTGGCTGACCAGCTCTCGCCGCATCATGACAGTCAGTTTTTGGCTTTCTCTACTGAGGTGTTTAACCGGACGAACCAAAAACACAATCACAGTAGTTCTCCCTTTACTACGCTAGCCGATCAGACGGAATGCAAGGTAGCAAACACTGGAGCCGGGCAACCCAACTATTGACCAAAGACATGATTCGGAGCCGGTGCATATAATGCCAAGCTCGGGATGCCGAATTGTGCTATAAAGTTGTTCGGGCTTTTATTTGGCAACACATATGTTGCCATATAGAGCCCCTGGCCATTTGTGCCGAGTTGTGTGCGTGAGACAACTGAAGAGACGGAATACAATCTATAAATAAAGACGATACCGAATAAGAATTGTGTTCACTGGAATCTGATTGATACGTCAAAATGTAATCTTATAGAGGGCACCATAATCACCAAGGCTATTTTACATGCCGGGGGTCTAAGACTAAGGGGAAAAGCTCTATACAGGTTCTTGAGTGAAGTTTTGGTCTACAAAATCCTTTGGACCTCCCGCCGCACGTCTGCGCCGCTTTTCGCCTGAGAGAGAAAGATTCCTTGAGAGGAATTGTCTTCGAATATTTGTACGAAACTGGGCTCGGAGAGAGTCCTTGTGAGTCCATAGGATGAATAGGTTTTGATTCACCTGTGGTAAAAGAGATGAAATAATTATAGAAAAGGGGAAGGCCGTATAGGGTCGAACCATACTATAGGCATGTCCGTATTGTGCCTCCGCTGATGCCCGAGGTATTTTGAGTGCATAATTATGCACGCGCGGTACGGATTTCGCGGATGTACATGGCGATCGACGGAGGCGAAAATGCTAATCCAGCTCTAGAATTGCCGAGCTGTCAGCATGCAGAATTGACCGGCCTTGTGTAATGAAGCCCGACAGCTTAGTAGCCGATGAGGTGTGCGGCTTGACAGGGCCGCATTGTACTTTGGCCGCGATGGCCGTGGTATGCTCCTCAGTACAGAGGGAGCATTCCATGTTTCCGTTGATTGTAATGATGCCACATGGACCGGGCATCTTGAGCTTTAGATAGACGTAGTGCGGGACCGCATTGAAGCGAGCGAACGCGGTTCGTCCGAGCAGTGCGTGGTAGCCACTGCGGAAAGGGAGGATGTCGAAGATCAAGTCTTCGCTTCAGAAGTTGTCCAGTGAACCAAAGACGACCTCCAATGTGATTGAGCCCGTGCAGCAGGCCTCTACACTAGGTATTACTCCTTTAAAGGTAGTTTTAGTGGGCTTGATTCTTGATGGATCAATGCCCATTTTGCGGATAGTGTCTTGGTAAAGTAGGTTAAGGCTGCTGCCACCGTCCATGAGGACTCGCGTGAGGTGGAATCCGTCGATGATTGGATCGAGGACCAGAGCTGCCGAACCTCCATGACGGATACTGGTTGGGTGGTCCTTTCGATCGAAGGTGATCGGGCAAGCCGACCATGGGTTGAATTTTGGGACGACCGGCTCTATGGCGTAGACGTCCCGTAATGCGCGCTTGTGCTCCCTCTTAGGTATATGTGTGACATATATCATGTTTACTGTTTTTACCTTGGGGGGGGGGGAATTTCTTCTGTCCCCCTGTGCTCGGTTGACGAGGCTCTTCGTTGTCGTCCTTGCTGGGCGGCCCTTTCCCCTTGTGTTCGGCGTTGAGTTTGCCGACCTGTTTGAAAACCCAACAGTTTCTGTTGGTATGATTGGCAGGCTTATCGGGGGTGCCTGTTGGGGAATGTAGTAATTTCAAAAAAAAAATCCTACGCACACACAAGATCCATCTAGGTGATGCATAGCAACGAGAGAGGAGAGTGTAGTCCACGTACCCTCGTAGACCAAAAGCGGAAGCATTATGACAAAACGGTTGATGTAGTCATACGTCTTCACAATCCGACAGATCCTAGTACCGAAAGTACGACACCTCCGTGATCTGCACACATTAGGGCTGGAAAAAAACCTCTTGCCTTCAGATCTGTGATAGAAGGTGTACACAACAGTCTCCTTTGGGTATCCTATGAAGACACATTTCTCCGATTTGGGTCCGAGCTTATCAGGTTGAAGCTTTTTCACATAAGCATCGCAGCCCCAAACTTTAAGAAACGACAACTTGGGTTTCTTGCCAAACCACAGTTCATAAGGTGCCATCTCAACGGATTTAGATGGTGCCCTATTTAACATGAATGCAGCCGTCTCTAAAGCATAACCCCAAAACGATAGCGGTAAATCAGTAAGAGACATCATAGATCGTACCATATCTAGTAAAGTATGATTATGACGTTCAGACACACCATTACGCTGTGGTGTTCCAGGTGGTGTGAGTTGCGAAACAATTCCGCATTGTTTCAAATGAAGACCAAAATCATAACTCAAATATTCTCCTCCACGATCAGATCGTAGAAACTTTATTTTCTTGTTACGATGATTTTCTACTTCACTCTAAAATTCTTTGAACTTTTCAAATGTTTCAGACTTATGTTTCATCAAGTAGATATACCCATATCTGCTCAAATCATCTATGAAGGTGAGAAAATAATGATACCCGCCACGAGCCTCAATATTCATCGGACCACATACATCAGTATGTATGATTTCCAACAAATCTGTTGCTCGCTCCATTGTTCTGGAAATGGCGTTTTAGTCATCTTGCCCATGAGGCATGGTTCGCAAGTAGTGATTCATAATCAAGTGATTCCAAAAGTCCATCAGAATGGAGTTTCTTCATGCGCTTTACACCAATATGACCCAAACGGCAGTGCCACAAATAAGTTGCACTATCATTGTCAACTCTGCATCTTTTGGCTTCAATATTATGAATGTGTGTGTCACTACTATAGAGATTCAATAAAAATAGACCACTCTTCAAGGGTGCATGACCATAAAAGATATTACTCATATAAATAGAACAACCATTATTCTCGGATTTAAATGAATAACCGTCTCGCATCAAACAAGATCCAGATATAATGTTCATGCTTAACGCCGGCACCAAATCAATTATTCAGGTCTAAAACTAATCCCGAAGGTAGATGTAGAGGTAGCATGCCGACTACGATCACATCGACTTTGGAACCATTTCCGACGCGCATCGTCACCTCGTCCTTAGCCAATCTTCGCTTAATCTGTAGTCCCTGTTTCGAGTTGGAAATATTAGCAACAGAACTAGTATCAAATACCCAGGCACTACTGCGAGCATTAGTAAGGTACACATCAATAACATGTATATCAGATATAACTTTGTTCACCCTGCCATCCTTCTTATCCGCCAAATACTTGGGGCAGTTCCGCTTCCAGTGACCAGACCCTTTGCAGTAGAAGCACTCAGTCTCAGGCTTAGGTCCATACTTGGGTTTCTTCACTTGAGCATCAACTTGCTTGCCATTCTTCTTGAAGTTCCCCTTCTTCCCTTTACCTTTTTTCTTGAAACTGGTGGTCTTGTTGACCATCAACACTTGATGCTCCTTCTTGATTTCTACCTCCGCAGCCTTTAGCATTGCGAAGAGCTCAGGAATTGTATTATCCATCCCTTGCATATTATAGTTCATCATGAAGCTCTTGTAGCTTGGTGGCAGTGATTGAAGAATTCTGTCAATGACACTATCATCAGGAAGATTAACTCCCAGTTGAATCAAGTGATTGTTATACCCAGACATTTTGAGTATATGCTCACTGACAGAACTATTCTCCTCCATTTTGCAGCTGTAGAACTTATTGGAGACTTCATATCTCTCAATCCGGGCATTTGCTTGAAATATTAACTTCAACTCCTGGAACATCTCATATGCTCCATGACGTTCAAAACGTCGTTGAAGTCCCGGTTCTAAGCCGTAAAGCATGGCACACTGAACTATCGAGTAGTCATCAGCTTTGCTTTGCCAGACGTTCATAATGTCAGGCGTTGCTCCTGCAGCGGGTTTTGCACCTAGCGGTGCTTCCAGCACGTAATTCTTCTGTGCAGCAATGAGGATAATTCTCAAGTTACGGACCCAGTCCGTGTAGTTGCTACCATCATCTTTCAACTTAGCTTTCTCTAGGAACGCATTAAAATTCAAAGGAACAGTAGCACGGGCCATTGATCTACAACAACATAGACATGCAAAATACTATCAGGTACTAAGTTCAGGATAAATTAAAGTTCAATTAATCATATTACTTAAGAACTCCCACTTAGATAGACATCCCACTAATCATCTAAGTGATCACGTGATCCAAATCAACTAAACCATGTTCGATCATCACGTGAGATGGAGTAGTTTTCAATGGTGAACATCACTATGTTGATCATATCTACTATATGATTCACGCTCGACGTTTCGGTCTCAGTGTTCCGAGGCCATATCTGCATATGCTAGGCTCGTCAAGTTTAACCGAGTATTCTGCGTGTGCAAAACTGGCTTGCACCCGTTGTATGTGAACGTAGAGCTTATCACACCCGATCATCACGTGGTGTCTCGGCACGATGAACTTTCGCAATGGTGCATACTCAGGGAGAACACTTGTACCTTGAAATTTAGTGAGAGATCATCTTATAGTGCTACCGTCAATCTAAGCAAAATAAGATGCATAAAAGATAAACATCACATGCAATCAATATTAGTGATATGATATGGCCATCATCATCTTGTGCCATTGATCTCCATCTCCAAAGCACCGTCATGATCACTATCATCACCGGCTTGACACCTTGATCTCCATCGAAGCATCGTCTCGCCAACTATTGCTTGTACGACTATCGCTACCGCTTAGTGATAAATTAAAGCAATTACATGGCGATTGCATTTCATACAATAAAGCGACAACCATATGGCTCCTGCCAGTTGCCGATAACTGTGTTACAAAACATGATCATCTCATACAATAAAATTTAGCATCATGTCTTGACCATATCACATCACAACATGCCCTGCAAAAACAAGTTAGACATCCTCTACTTTGTTGTTGCAAGTTTTACGTGGCTGCTATGGGCTGAGCAAGAACCGTTCTTACCTACACATCAAAACCACAACAATTTTTCGTCAAGTGTGCTCTTTTAACCTTCAACAAGGACCGGGCGTAGTCACACTCGATTCAACTAAAGTTGGAGAAACTGACACTCGCCAGCCACCTGTGTGCGAAGCACATCGATAGAACCAGTCTCGCGTAAGCGTACGCGAAATGTCGGTCCAGGCCGCTTCATCCAACAATACCGCCGAATCAAAGTATGACATGCTGGTAAGCACTATGACTATTATCGCCCACAACTCATTTGTGTTCTACTCGTGCATATAATATCTACGCATAGACCTGGCTCGGATGCCACTATTGGGGAACGTAGTAATTTCAAAAAAAAAAATCCTACGCACACGCAAAATCCATCTAGGTGATGCATAGCAACGAGAGAGGAGAGTGTAGTCCACGTACCCTTGTAGACCGAAAGGAGAAGCGTTATGACAACGCGGTTGATGTAGTCGTACATCTTCACGATCCGATCAATCCTAGTACCAAAAGTACGGCACCTCTGCAATCTGCACACGTTCAGCTCGGTGATGTCCCACGAACTCTCAATCCAGCTGAGTGTCGAGGTAGAGCTTCGTCAGCACGACGACGTGATGACGGTGATGATGAAGTTACCGGTGCAGGGCTTCGCCTAAGCACTACGACGATATGACCGAGGTGGATTATGGTGGAGGGGGCACCGCACACGGCTAAGACAGTTGTCTGTTGTGTCTTTTAGGGTGCCCCCTGCCCCCGTATATAAAGGAGCATGGGGGAGGCCGGCCACCCTTAGGGCGCACCAAGGAGGGGAGGAATCCCCCTCCTAGTAGGAGTAGGATTCCTCCTTTCCTAGTCCTATTAGGATGGGCAAGGAAGGAGTGGGAGAGGGGAAGGAAAGGGGGGGCACCACCCCCCTCCTAGTCCAATTTAGACTCAAGGGAAGGGAGGGGGCGCGCGGCCTACCCTGGCAGCCCCTCTCTCTCCACTAAGGCCCATATAGGCCCACTAGTTCCCGGGGGGGGGGGGGGGGGGTTCCGGTAACCCTCCGGCACTTCAGTTTTCTCCGAAATCACCCGGAACACTTCCGGTGTCCGAATATAGCCGTCCAATATATCAATCATTATGTCTCGACCATTTCGAGACTCCTCGTCATGTCCGTGATCATATCTGGGACTCCGAACTACCTTCGGTACATCAAGACACATAAACTCATAATACCGATGGTCACCGAACGTTAAGCGTGTGGACCCTACGGGTTCGAGAACTATGTAGACATGACCGAGACACGTCTCCGGTCAATAACCAATAGCAGAACCTGGATGTTCATATTGGCTCCCACATATTCTACGAAGATCTTTATTGGTCAAACCGCATAACAACATATGTTGTTCCCTTTGTCATCGGTATGTTACTTGCCCGAGATTTGATCATCGGTATCTCAATACCTAGTTCAATCTCGTTACCGGCAAGTCTCTTTACTCGTTCCGTAATGCATCATCCCACAACTAACTCATTAGTCACATTGCTTGCAAGGCTTATAGTGATGTGCATTGCCGAGAGGGCCCAGAGATACCTCTCCGACAATCGGAGTGACAAATCCTAATCTCGATCTATGCCAACTCAACAAACACCATCGGAGACACCTATAGAGCACCGTTATAATCACCCAGTTACGTTGTGACGTTTGGTAGTACACTAAGTGTTCCTCTGGTATTCGGGAGTTGCATAATCTCATAGTCATAGGAACATGTATAAGTCATGAAGAAAGCAATAGCAAATAAACTAAACGATCAAGTGCTAGGCTAACGGAATGGGTCAAGTCAATCACATCATTCTCTAATGATGTGATACCGTTAATCAAATGACAACTCATGTCTATGGCTAGGAAACTTAACCATCTTTGATTCAACGAGCTAGTCAACTAGAGGCATACTAGTGACACTCTGTTTGTCTGTGTATTCACACATGTACTTAGTTTCCGGTTAATACAATTCTATCATGAATAATAAACATTTATCATGATATAAGGAAATATAAATAACAACTTTATTATTGCCTCTAGGGCATATTTCCTTCAGTGCCATGAATCTGGCAAGGCCGATCGAGTATTCCGTCCAGACTGGATGGACCATCTCTGTTTCCTTTGAACGACTTCTTTCGTTGGTCGGGTTTAGGGCCACTGAATCCGGCGTTGACTGCCGTGTCTTCGGTACCGTCATTATTGATTCGACGCTTATGCTTGTTGCGTCGTGGCTTGCCATTGCCGTCCCTGGCTTCGGAGGTGCCGGGGTCGCTGGTGCTATTGCTTCTACGGGCTAGCCAATTGTCTTCTCCCGCGCAAAAGCGGGTCATGAGTGTGGTAAGGGCTGCCATGGACTTCGGCTTTTCTTGGCCGAGGTGTCTGGCGAGCCATTCATCCCGGACGCTGTGTTTAAAGGCCGCGAGGGCTTCGGCGTCCGGACAGTCTACAATTTGATTCTTTTTAATTAAGAACCTGGTCCAGAGTTTCCGGGCTGACTCTCCCGGTTGCTGGACTATGTGAATGAGGTCATCGGCGTCTGGGGGCCATACATAGGTACCTTGGAAGTGATCCTTAAAGGCATCTTCCAAATCTTCCCAACTGCCGATGGAGTTTTCTGGAAGGCTGTTTAGCCAGTGCCGTGCCGGTCCCTTAAGTTTTAGGGGGAGATATTTGATGGCATGTAGATCGTCGCCGCGAGCCATGTGAATGTGGAGAAGAAAATCTTCAATCGAGACTGCGGGATCTGTCGTACCATCGTATGATTCGATGTTCACTGGTTTAAACCCTTCTGGGAACTGGTGCTCCATTACCTCATCGGTGAAGCATAGGGGGTGTGCGGTGCCTCTGTATCGGGCAATGTCTCGACGCAGTTCGGATGAAGTCCGTATGTGGTTTTCTGCCTGGGTGAGGTTGTGCTTGTCGCGCCAGGCCTGATGGCCGTCTTCTCGTGCTGGGGCACACCCCCTTGATCCGTAGATTGATCTGGTCTGACCGCCTCTATTGTCCAGGTCCTGTCGTAGGTCGTAGGTGTATTCTGGAGCCGCTGTTTCTTTGCCTCTGCGACGAGGTGGTGCGGGCCGGTGTTTGGCTGGAGTTGCCGCCCTATCCCAACCACGTGGTGATCGGTCCGGTGTGTCAACAGCATCACGCGTTGGCGGTATGGGCTCCAACGCCTCATCGTCGAATTGGGGTAGCAGCTTGCGCTTTGGGTAAATCTTAGTTGGGCATTCGAGGCCGTATTCCTCGACTGCTAGGACATTAGTCCATTTGTCACTGAGCAGATCTTGATCAGCTTGAAGCTGCTGCTACTTCTTTTCCAGGCTTCTTGCAGTGGCTATTAGCCGGCGCTTAAAGCTCTCTTTTTCAAGGGGTTCTTCTGGCACGATGAAATCTTCATCGCCGAGGCTCACGTCGTCCTCGGGGAGTGGTAGATAGTTGCTATCTTCCGAGTCCTCGTTCCCTGCTGGCTCGTCAGGGTCAACTTGCTCGTCCTCCCGATCATCCTGCTCGGATGTTGGTTCGATGGGGGCTTCCTGGTCTTCGGCGTTCTCCGGAGTATTATTGTCTCCGGTTCCAGTATTGCTATCTTTTCCGCGGCGAGATTTAGAGCGGCGCCGCTGACGTCGACGCTTTGGTGGTATCTCAAGAGGTTCGTCCTCAACTGGATCCTTCTCATCATCGTCATCGCCTTCTTTAGGTGTGTACACCATGTACACGTCATATGAGGAAGTGGGCGTCCAGCGTCCGGTGAACGGCGGGTTTTGGGCCTGCTCCTCTCCGGCATCGTTGTCCATACCACCGATGTCTTCAGAGGCGTAATCGAGCATGTCGGTTAAATCCTCGACAGTGGCTATGAAGTGGGTGGTGGGTGGGAAGCGAAATTCCCTGCCCTCAGCCCCTAGTCTGGGCTGGGCGCAATTCAGAGGCGATTCCTCTATGATAGTGAGGGATCGCATTAAGTCCAAAGCCTCGTTTAAGAGCGGGGTTTGGACGGGGTAGTGAGAGTCCGTGGAGCTGGGTGGGATAGAAGTTCCCTGGTCGAGCTCGCATGACGCGGACTTCAAGGGTTCGGAGCTAGTGTCTGGAGAAGAGTCCGGCTTTACGATGATAGAGGGAGCCTGATGTAGATCCGGGCCTGCCGGTGATGCTATCCCCTCCGGTTCTCCAGAATCGAGCTCCATAGCTGCAGAGAGTCCGGCGGGCTCTAAACTCCCGTCTTCGGACCTGGTGACGTGCTCCGGATCTAAGGCCAGAGCGGTGGTTGGGGCGCGAACCCTTGGAAGATCAAGTCTCCTCGGATATCAGCGACATAGTTCAGATTTCCAAAACTGATCTGATGACCAGGGGCGTAGCTGTCGATCTGCTCTAGGTGGCCAAGCGATTTGGCCCGCAGTGCGAAGCTGCTGAATACAAAGATTTGGCAGGGGAGAAAAATCACCTTCACGACAACATTGTTGTCGATGATCGATGGAGCCATTGAGCCTTTCGACGACGGCACAGTGGACTCTCAATGAAAGCACCAATGTCGGTGTCAAAACCGGCAGATCTCGAGTAGGGGGTCATGTCGTGGAATTTTCACGGCAGATGTCCTAGTGTGAGGACTTAGTCGTGAGGCCAATGCATCTATGTGGTAGCTTGAGAGGGATTGATCGGGATGAGAGACGTGAGGCGGATTAACACATAAGACAAAGATTTAGATAGCTTCGGGCCCCGGGAAACATCATCCGGTAATAGCCCTACATGCTGTGTGTGGCTAGGTCTCATTATGCTCACCAGGCAGTCGCCGTATAAACCGGATCTCCTCATTGTGTCGAACCTTAGAGATTATTTCTTCTCCCCTCTTGGGGTGCCCTGACCCTCCTTATATAAGTTGAAGGGGCGGGTTACATGTAGAGTCCTAGTCAGATTAATACTTAAACTATTCTAACTTATCACGGGCTTCTCTCCATGGGCTTCTTAACGTCTTGGGCTTCTTAACGTCTCGGGCTTATTAACCCCAGGCAACTCTGTCTGCCGGGTCATAACAGTCTGACGGGTTATAACTGTCTGTCGGCTTACCACTGTCTGCCGGCTTATCACTATCTGCTGGCTTACCACTGTCTGCCGGCTTATCACTGTCTGCCGGCTCACCAATGGGTCACCAGGCTCGGCCGGGTCATCAGTGAATTGTCAGTCCTCGGGTGGTTTACCAATGAAATACCAAGTCCCAGCCAGGTCATAACTCCGGTCGGGTCATACCGCGGGGTATATCCCCGACATTAGCCCCCAGTTTAATTTGGATTTATCCATGTTAAACTGATCCTGCAAAATAAAAACAAGAACAAATTTGACAGGTCGTGCTCCTTGTAAGCCGGCACCTGATCATCCTTAAGTCCTTGTCATTTCCTTCTTCTGGAAAGTCCGGGTCAATAGACCAACTTCATAGTCAATTTGCTTGTAGAAGAAATATTTGTAAAAAAGAATCCATTTGAGTCGGCCTTCAATGCTCTGGCTTGACAAAAATATTGGTCTTGAAATATTCAACTGATATTCAGCCGGCTTAAAGATGTAGATCTTGCTGATTTATGATTGCCAAAATTGCCGGGTTATAAATAGATGATACCGGGTCATGTTTTTTGCTGGTTTGCTCAAAACTGAAAATTTGAAGATGTTCCTCCCTTATAAGCATATCACCTATAGCCCCCAAGTCTTAAGAGGAGAACGTAGTGATATCTTAAGACTTGCTTTATATAAATGCTGCAACTTTGGAGAAAACCGGGTTGTTCATGTAAGGCGCCAATCAAAACTGAATATTCCACATATGTAGCCCCCAAGTGTCGGGTTGTCATGCTTGCAGCAACCTGGGATTTGTAATTGCCTTATGCTCATGAAAAACTTCAACCAGCCCCCAAGGGCTGGGTCGTTATGCAATAATGAGCAGGGACTTTGTAGATATGATCATGTAGACTTTTAAAAGCAACGTGTAGTCCCCAAGGGCCGGCTCAGTAAGAAAATACTGAGCTGGGACTTTATATAAACTTCATTGAAAATAACATCATATGATGTAACCCTCACCATGGGGCTCGAACCCATGACCACAAGCTTAAGAGCGTTGTACTCTACCGACTGAGTAGTGGGCCTTTCAATATAATGGATTAAGGCTTGTGTACCTTGATTTTTTGACAGGAGCAATTGGTAGCCCCCAAGGGCCGGCTCATAACGATGTGATGAGTCGGGTCTTCAATAAGGCAAGTAAAAAATGACCTTGCATTAGCCCTCAAGTGCCATGGTACATGCTGGCAGTGACATGGGACTTGCATATTTGATGTAATCTCAACTTGAATAATGTAGCCCCCAAGTGTCGGGTCGTAAGCCTGCAGCGACTTGGGACTATTCCTTCCATTGTAGATCAAATCATATTCATTGATAAAATAATAGCCATTGCACCGAAGCTAGTTTGAAAACCTCAATCATAATACTGGCTATTGATAATCATAATAAAAATCCAGCCATGTTGGCTATTCAAGATTTGAATAATATAATCCGGTATGAAAACCTCAATCATTCAATATCATCATGGCAATCCAGCCAAGTTTGGCTATTAAAGATTTGAATACCTTATCGGTTGACAAGTAAATCCGGAGTTTAAATACTCAGTGGCTCTTGGCCGATGGCGACTGAATGCGCATCCATTGTAATCCGGGATTTTTGTAACCCGGCGGCTTATAGCCTTTGTGAAAATCAATAACTGATACCCCTTTTGCAACACCAATTTCGATTTTTTATGATGGGCTTGAACTTAATCATTTATGTAAGTCATAGCTCTGCAAATCCTGCACAGAGTTTAAACAACATATGCCCTGGCAACTTAACATTAAAAGCCAGGGCGGGTAACAACCAAAACATAATATAGTCTTATGCAATTATGGAAAAAAATCGGATTATGGCTATTCAAGCCTAAACATACTGGCAACTTAAAGTTAAAATCCAGGGCGGGTTATCAAACCTCACATATTTACATAACCAGGAAAGCATACCTGTAGGATTGATTTATACTGCTGGCTTACATTGCCATCCCAATGAAGGTAACAATCCAATGATTTATAAGCGCATGATTGCAATGGCGCAATCCAAAATATACTGGCGACTTTAACGTCAAAACCATGGCGGGTTATCAAACCTCAGATAACAAAAATAAATATCATACCTGTGATACTTATGAACATTGCCGGCTTATTATGCCAGTAAGGGTAATAACCCTGGAGATATGGAGCACAACGCCCTGTTCACTTTAGTCACGCTGACGGCTTATCACGCTATATGCAGCAAGGGGTAATATCCCAAAAACTCAGAGCACAACGCTTCCAAGTATATAAGATCATCATACACTAGCGACTTATAGTCCAAACCCAGGCCGGTTTAATAAGCACCGGGTAATTTCATATATGAACCATAAGGCACCATAGCCCTCATCGGTTTTCAACAATGTATTAACATGTCACAAAAGATGAACCTCAAAAAACATTCAAATATAAATCGAAAGATAAAAACAAGGCTTTTCATGGGCTGCCAGGCCTAAAAATCAAGTGCTTTCAAAGGGCCGCACAGCCGCTGAGTTAAACCTTCATGCAAACCTTATAAGTCGGGCCTCACATGACCAATCGTCGTTTAACTTTGACAAGTTCAGGGTCTTAATAAGATTGACTGTCAAAAGTTCGGCGGGTCATTCCAGGATTACCTGGGCGGAGTGGCAGACTTAAAAAGGCAGGATAACCCGGGTTTTTAGGTGAATACACCTGACTTCCAAGCCTATTACAAGGGTCATAAAAACTCTTGTCCGTTGAACAAAGAGCCCAAGTAACATTTCATTCCAGGCGTACAAGCCGGATCAATAGGGTAGTCACAGTTATGCTCAATGAGCAGGAAGCCCCCAAGTATTTTGTAATCATGGCGTACAAGCCGGATCAACAGGGTAGTCATAGCTACGCTCAATGAGCAGGAAGCCCCCAAGTGACCATAATAAGATAAGCCATAAGGCAGGATACCCATGTTTGAAGCGCGCATCATGGCAGCAAGTTCTCATTGGCAACCTTTAATTTTTCTGAGAACTCGAACTTGCGAGAGATGAATTCTTTTCGAACCGGAATTTCAAACCGGATATTGAGAGCTTTAAAGCTTGTGAGAAATAGTTTTCCCTTGAGTAAAATTTTAAACCGGAATCCTCAATCTTAAGCCGGAAATTTTCTGACGGCCTTTAAATTGTCACCAATATGGCAGTAGCCTCCGGGGCCAGGTTATTTTTCCCTCCAATGACCCGGAGTTCTTGAATCTGCTTTAAATTGATAATCATTCACTGAGTCATATCATCGTAGCCCCCGAGTCTTAAAACTACTCGAGGAGTGGGCTTGAGACTCTCCATACTTGACCGTGATATGAACCGGCATATAGTTGAACAGCGGATTGCTGGAATATGTTGAATCTCGGCGGGTTATAAACGATCATGTATGAGTTATGCCAGTAACCCGACCAATGGTTCATCCCAGTTGGTTGTTGAAGTTAACCAAACTGTAGTGGTGGCGACTTGTGCACTTGTCCATTGAGCTATCCGGTGCAGACGGAAGCTGATAATGTAATATGATTTGCTTCAGAATTGCTGGAATAGACCGGACTGCAGGAGGGACGACTTGTGTGCGCTTATTAAACCGCTCATGCGACCAGGTGCAGCACTGTTGGCAGGGCAAAGGCTGGCACGGCCTCTGGTGACGGCGACCATTTTTGTTTGACAGCCATTAGCTGATTGACCTGTGTATACAGTATAATACAAGTCAAAACTAAGATGTTCAATTAAAGTTGCATTGGTAGAGGTATCTTAGAAAAATATAACCTGATATTTATTCCGAGTGGATCGATGACCTATCTCGCACTCGTGAGGTCGCCTGGCATATAGTGATAGGATGGAGACCCCTGGACTAGCCGAGTCACTGACGTCTTCAGTTTTTTTAAGGCGGCCATTGACTTTAGTTTCCATACAGGCAGCCGGCCCCACCCTTTTTTATCGGGTACCAAAACCCACTAAGGCAGATTGCCAGCGACAGAATTTGAAGCGGGGGCGGCTCAAGGCCACACCAGCGGAGGCAGAGGCGGGGGCACCGCGGCGCGAGAGGCCAGCGGGCGGGGGGCGCGGGGCCAGCCCTGGACGGGTGCAGCGGCGAGGTTGAGCACCCGGTCGCGGGCGGGTTGATGCCTCGGTGGCGACCGATTTGAGAATGCTGGCCGGGCGAGGCAACCGGCGGCGGAGTGGTGGTTCTTGGCGCTAGAAAGAGGTGAGCCACGACGGCTTTCCGACCGGGTCAGGTCGACCAGGCAACAGCTCAAAACCAGGTGGCGGCTCGCAGCATAGAAGGCCAAGTCATGGTGGCCACGGGGGCGGCTCACGGCGATGGAGTAAACAATGTGGTGACTTGCAGGCCGCAGAAGGCGATTTAAGAGTGAATCGAGGCAAAGCTCGAATCAGCAAAGGCAGGCGGCGGCTCGACACTAGAGACAATGCCTCGAACCCAGGCGAGCGCAAGGAAACAGCTCAACGCAGCGCAGGGCGGGTCCGTCTGGGAAAGGCGGCCCGGACGGTGGGCGGCTCATCTTGCGACAGCCGCTGCGGCAGAGGGCCGACCCAAAGCATGGCGGTTTTGTCGAGGCGGAAACAACGGCTCGCTGATAGCGGCAAATTGCGGCCTGAGGTGCAGTGATTTAGAGCGAGGCGACTTACATCCGGGGCGGCTCAGTAGATGGCGACGGCGGCTCAAGGCATCACGCCAATTCGAGGTGCAGCGGCTGACTTGGCTACAGCCACAGAGGTGATCGAACCCAGGCGGGGAGACGTTGAACCGCTCCAAGACAGCTTGACGCAGTCGCGGGGGCAGAGTGACGAGGCCATAGCGGGGCGATGCAGCCGGTGGGTCGATGAAGGCGAGCCACGGTGAAGGCAGCTTGGCGGACGCGAAGTGCAGCACTCTCCACGGCGGGTTGTAGTAGAGGCAGAGGTGGCGCCTCGCGCGTCCATAGCTGAGGAGTGCTTTGACGGCGGCTTGGCCGGCGGTTCAAGGCAGGCGAACGGTTCGGGCGGCTCAGTGAGGCAGAGTCGGGCGACTCGAAGCAGGAGGCAACTCACTGGCCGCGGCGGCTCATGAGGTGTCGATGTAGGTTGCGGCTCAAGCAAACGGTGGCCCGCGGGTGACACGTCCGATTTTGAGGCAAGTCGTAGCGGAGAGGACGGCCGGTGAAGTGGCCCGTGACCGCAGCGGGTCAGCAAGATGATGGCGACTCTACGCAAGGCAGAGACCGTTCACAGGCGAAACAAGTCAACGGCCGGCTCGTGCAGGTGTGTTGGCAACTCGAAAGCGGCAATTTGCACACATAGGAGACGGCTTGCGGTGGCAAGGGACTGAGCCCGCGATGGAGACAGAAACAGCTTGGTGATGGCGAGAGGAGGAGACGACCCGGAGGCGGCTCGGCAAAGATGGCCCGAAGGCAGCTTGGTGGAGACGAGGGTGTGGACGTGGCCCGGAGCAGAGGCCGGGCAAGGGCGAGTCGGAACTGGACGGTCGTGGCCAAGGCAGCAAGCCGGCAGGGCGGCTTAGCAAGTCCGCAAGGGCAGCAGCTCACGGCGGCGGCTCAGACAGAGGCCACGATAGAGGCATCGAGCCGGCGGGGCAAACCGAGTCCGTGGCCATATCCCCTTCCTTTTGACTTTGACTCTTCAACTGAGACGAATGTGATCTGATTAAGGCCTTGACTTGGCAACTTGACTTGGCTTGGCGACTTGCAGAATTCTAACTTGTCGGGATCGAATCTAAACATGTTGTTTTGACTGCTCGTTGATGATGTGGATCTTTCCGCTGCAATCTTTTCTTCATCCCATGAAATTTTCTGGAGACGTGGGATAGCCATGAAAAACTGTGAACTTCTCGATCCCTGTGAAAGATCCCTTCAAGTACTCAACACCACCGTGCGTAGGCCCCATGGTGGGCGCCAACTGTCGTGGAATTGTCACGGTAGATATCCTAGTGTGAGGACTTAGTCGTGAGGCCAACGCATCTATGTGGTAGCTTGAGAGGGGTTGATCGGAACGAGAGACGTGAGGCGGATTAACACACAAGACAAAGATTTAGACAGCTTCGGGCCTCGGGAAACATCATCCGGTAATAGCCCTACATGATATTTGTGGCTAGGTCTCATTATGCTCATCAGGGAGTCGCCGTATAAACCGGCTCTCCTCATTGTGTCTAACCTTAGAGATTATTTCTTCTCCCCTCTTGGGGTGCCCTGCCCCTCCTTATATAAGTTGAAGGTGCGGGTTACATGTAGAGTCCTAGTCGGATCAATACTTAAACTATTCTGACTTCTTATCACGGGCTTCTCTCCATGGGCTTCTTAATGTCTCAGGCTTATTAACAACAGGCAACTCTGTCTGTCGGGTCATAACAGTCTGCCGGGTTATAACTGTCTGCCGACTTACCACTATCTGCCAGCTTACCACTATCTGCCAGCTTATCACTATCTGCCGGCTTACCACTGTCTGCCGGCTTACCACTGTCTGCCGGCTTATCACTGTCTGCCGGCTCACCAATGGGTCACCAGGCTCGGCCGGGTCATCAGTGAATTGTCAGTCCTAGGGTGGTTTACCAATGAAATACCAAGTCCCAGCCAGGTCATAGCTCTGGCCGGGTCATACCGCGGGGTATATCCCCGACAGGTCCCGAACTGTGCGTCTAAGGATCAAAGGTAACAGGAGACAGGGACACAATGTTTACCCGGTTCGGGCCCTCTTAACGGAGGTAATACCCTACTTCCTGCTTGATTGACTTTGATGAGTATGGGGGTTACAAGAGTTGATCTACCTCGAGATCGTAATGGCTAAACCCTAGATGTCTAGCCTGTATGATTATGATCGCCTCTACGGACTAACCCCTCCGGTTTATATAGACACTGGAGGGGCCTAGGGTTGTACAGAGTCGGTTTATAGAGAAAGGAATCTTCATATCCGAACGCTAAGTTTGCCATCCACGCAAAGGAGAGTCCCATCCAGACACGGGGGAGAGCCTTCCATCTTGTATCTTCCTGGCCCATTAGTCCGGCCCACGTCACATAGCCCGGACGCCTAAGGACCCCCTAATCCAGGACTCCCTTAGCAACCTTATGTAGCCGTGAGATCCCATCTTGGGGCCTTTTCTGGCAGCCTGCCAGAGGGAGATTCGATCACGGAGGGCTCCTACATCAACACTATTGCCTCTCCGATGAAGCGTGAGTAGTTTACCACAGACCTACGGGTCCATAGCTAGTAGCTAGATGGCTTCTTCTCTCTCTTTTATTCTCAATACAAAGTTCTCCTCGATGTTCTTGGAGATCTATTCGATGTAATACTATTTTGCGGTGTGTTTGCCGAGATCCGATGAATTGTGGATTTATGATCAGCTTATCTATGAATATTATTTGAATCTTCTCTGAATTCTTATATGCATGATTTGATATCTTTTCAAGTCTCTTCGAATTATCGATTTGGTTTGGCCGACTAGATTGGTTTTTCTTGCAATGGGAGAAGTGCTTAGCTTTGGGTTCAGTCTTGCGGTGTCCTTTCCAAGTGACACTAGTGGCAGCAAGGCACGTATTGTATTGTTGCCATCGAGTATAAAAAGATGGGGTTTTCATCATAATGCTTGAGTTAATTCCTCTACATCATGTCATCTTGCTTAAGGCATTACTCCATTCTTTATGAACTTAATACTCTAGATGCATGCTGGATAGCGGTTGATGTGTGGAGTAATAGTAGTAGATGCAAAATCATGTCGGTCTACTTGACACGGACGTGATGCCTATATTCATGATCATTTCCTTAGACATCGTCATAACTTTGCGCTTTTCTATCAATTGCTCGGCAGTAATTCGTTCACCCACCCTAATAATTTCTATCTTGAGAGAAGCCTCTAGTGAAATCTATGGCCCTCGGGTCTATTTTCCATCTTATAAGTTTTCGATCTACAATTCTAGTTTCCTATTTACTTTCCTTGCAATATTTTACTTTCCGTTCCATAAACCAAAAATATTACTTTACCAATTATCCATCTCTATCAGATCTCACGTTGCAAATAACCGTGAAGGGATTGACAACCCCTTTACCACGTTGGGTGCAAGTTGGTGTTTGTTTGTGCAGGTATTCGGTGGCTTGTGCATTTTCTCCTACTAGATTGATACCTTGGTTCTCAAAACTAAGGGAAATACTTAGTTGTAGCGACCCGACCTCAGACGGTCAAGTCTCTGTGCCTAAGTGTCATCCCTGGATCGGTATGCTGACACACACAATACTCGAGGATTTATAACAGAGGTAAATCACATGTATAAAGTAACGTAAATACTATTACCTCAATCCATATAGCGGAAGTAACAACAAGGTTGTGGATTCCCATCAACACCAACGACAAACTTGAGTGTAGACATCGTAACCCTAACGTATCACTTACTCGTCGTAAGATTCCTGCAACATGAGACGTTGCAGCCATGTAGGTCAGTACATTGAATGTACTGGCAATTTCACACTATAGAGAAATGCTGAATAATGGCTATCACTACATGCATATTTGCCTGGTGGAGGCTCTATGTTTAATTTTGCATAAAGCTAATTTTTCCCTACAATAAAGGAATATATTTTATATAACTACAAAGTTGATTGAAATATTGAGAAGGTTCCTCCAACTCAATCCCAAAATAGTAATCATTAACCCAAATAAATTAATTAAGTAAAGTGTTGAGATCAACATAATAATCCAAGTACTAGAGACTCAAGAAGTCCATAATCGGGGACACGGCTAACCATGATTAGTTTGTACACTCTGCAGAGGGTTGCGCACTTTTCCCCACAAGACTCGATCTCCTCCGTTGGATTTCTCGCACTACATGATGTTTGAGAAACGGATGACCGAGACACAGTCTTTCAGAAGCATTAAGTCTTTACTCTGGGTAGACAGTACCACCTGCATCCCCTACATCTGCTAGCCTACCACTGAAAGAGGTCACACAACATACTCAACTATGCCAGAGCCCATAATGGCTTGTGGCTGCACACGAAAGTTTCTAGCATGAATAATCTTATGATCCCTTTGAGCCTGGGTGGAATTCCATAGGGTGATCACACGGGTACTCCGGGATTCCCTTGGGCAAGCACTGGGTTCTCCAGGTGCCCGGGCAAACCACTAGGTGCTCCAGGTTGCCCAACCAATCCACCCAGATGTGTATTAAAATAGCCACCTTAAGTTTCCCTTAGTTAAATATAACTCTCACATCTTTCATGAATTCTCTCAAACCAATGCACGTCTACGACCATAGCATATCAGTATAAGCATAACGTAGTAACACCAAGGGTTTGAATGCAAGACAATAGGTTCCTACCTCATCAACTACCTCCCAATACCCACATGTTATCAATCCTACTCATGCAATGTTTGAGGGTTGAAACTAATGCATAAAAGCTGGGTAATAAAGGGATATGATCAAAGTGTGAACTTGCCTTGTACTGTTGATGAAGATGATTCGCACTCATAACTCCTGATGGTTCTACTCGTCACACTCCAGTCAATCTATCGTGAGTAAGCAATAGTAACCACACATAAGCAATCATGTAAAAGAATCAAAGAAAAGATCTCGGAAAACTTCGAAAGCAAGCAATTAACTCTTGCAACATAAACAATTTCTAACAGTACCAAAATTGGGTGGATTTGGCCTTATCAGAAATTTTAGGTCAAGAGCTTCGATTTGCAAAAAGAATCAACTAAATCGGAGTTATAAAACTCAAGTTATGAACAAAAGAAATTCACATTCAAATCTGTTTGAAATCAAATTATAAATTTTCAAAAACATGTTCAAGTTGATTATCTGGATAGAGGGATCATAACAAAGAAGTGGGCGTTGGTTTCGTTGGATTTGGATAAACGAGTAAGAAGTAGCGAAGGTTTGAAGATCAGGGGCTAAACTGTAAATAAACTAATTACATCTAAGTCCCTGGCTGAAAATTAAACTAAAAGAAAAAACTACCGAACGAACGTTCGCTAAACAGATCAAGAAAGAAAACGTTCGCTACCGAATCCTAACTAAAGAACGTTCACTAAATAACTAAACTAAATAATAAACCGGGTTTAAATTAAAACCGAAACCCTAAAGAGAGAACCGGCGAACCGGGGACGGTTTGTTACCAGTCCGGAAGAACCGGTGGTTCGACGCCGGTTTCTGGTGGCGACTTGGATCGGGGCGGCGGCTCCGGCGTGCAACGCGAGGGGAAGGCGGCGGCAAGGTGCGGCTCGGCGGCGAGATGCGGCAGCGGCGGCGGCGGCGCTGCGGAGCTAGTAGCGGCGGCGGCGGTGTCAGCGGCGCGGCGGCGGGCGGAAGTGCGGCGGCGGCGCGAGGTGAGGGGCGGCGGGCTTGCGGGGAGAGGCGGCGGCGGACGGGGTCCAGGGGGCCCGGGTGCAGCTTATAAAGGGGGGGGGCTCGGCCTCGGGAGGCGGAGTCCCGGGAGGCGGCGGCTCCTCCCGTGTCCTGGCCGGACTCGGGGAAGGCGGCGAGCGGCGCGGCTGGGCCTGACCTGGCTCGGCTGGGCCGGCCCTGTTCGGCTGCGGATGTTTTTTAACAGACAATAAATAAAAACCGCAAAAAATAAAAATATAATATAGGCATATTATATATCAGAATTTTTAGAAAAAGATTTTCTACAACATGAACATTTTTCTAGCGTCAAATAAAATCCTCAAAAATCTAAATAAAGCAAACATTGCTACTGCTACAATAAAACCCAATAAATCATTTTAAAAATACCAAAATGATTTCAAATTTATTTCTCTCCAATTTTCTACTATAGGGAATCATTTTACCCTAATTTCCATATATTTTATTTTTGGAGAAAAATAATTTGAATAAAACCCAAATAACTCCAAATTGAAAATAATTTCAAAGGGACTTTCAATTTGATTCTTTTAAACTTCCAACTCATATTTCATATGTTTTGAAGAAGTCATTTTATCTTCTCTCTTGAAAATCATTGAGTTGCATAAGTTTCTGAATTGGGAAATATTTCCAAATGAAATTCAAATCTTTTCAAAACCCTTTTCATTTATTCAAATGGAAGAAGTCATGTCATCTTCTCTGTATGGTTTCCTGATGAAATGAACATGGAGATCATAAATGGAAATGAAAGTTTGGAAAAGTCCTTTTATTCCCTCTCATTTAACTTTCATAAAGTTTTGAATTTCACTCAAGCAACCACACCACAATCAAACAATCAATCAAAACTATTTATTTAATATAACATTCCAAAATTTAGAATTTTGGGATGTTACAAACCTACCACCCTTAAAATGAATCTCGTCCTCGAGATTCGGAGAGGCTAGCAAGAAATAGGTTAGGGTCGTGGGTCTTCTCGAAATCCATTGATCGTCGGAGGGGTCTGGGGTGCTACCACCCTTAGAAGCATTGTTACTGTTCCATCAATACTCATATACTCCATCCTTATTGTTGACATGGCCGGTCTTCTCAGATCCTCTGGAAAATTCCTTCTGTGGCTCTTCCGGTAGTGGCATAACCTTTTCCTCAATTCTTGTGTCCATTTCATCTTGGTAAGGTCTTCCTGTGACCGTGTCTTCTTATCTGACGGGTCTGGCGCCAATACTAAACAACTATTGATATCTCATGGTGATCAACAATTTATGGTTTCTCCTGCGGGAAATGGGTCTGGGCTTCATTCTCACCGTATGACTACGATTGGCAACAACTGCCTTGTACAAGGGAAAATAATTGTCATACCATTCTAAGGTTCAAACAAGCTTTTGATCGTCGTCTCTCTACTATAGGTAGGTCACTCAGATTTACCATCCCATATAGCAGAGGCGAATAATAAGAGTATGTCGGTATGGTGATCAATCCATCTCGCACCCAAATCATCACCTTGTATATGGTTTAGCAAATATCGCATTCTAACACTCGGTCATCCTCACAAGCATTGCAGAATTTCTCTTGTCGACAAACTAAGTTCAGATAAATCTATGGATTATGCAAGCCAAACAAACATCTATCGTTCCTTCACAAATATCAGGTTTTGCGTTACTCCTATAAGATCGTCTGTTGATAAAGGCATATCCTCTTCCAGGGTTTTTCATTCAGCAAGAGTGTGCTTGCTTCTTGGCAGGTCCTGGGTCCTGTGGGTTATGGCCCATCTCATCACTTGTAAACCTTGAACTCATCATCGGGGGCAACTGATCATTATTCCAACATCCAACTTCTAGGATTCTTAAATCCATCCAATGTACTATCTCCCTTCCTTCTATTGGTACCAAACTAAGACGTGATTACTCAGACTCATCATGGAGTTACAATTGCTCCATATTACCAACATCACCTCTTGCTGCGCCTTCCTGATCTTGCGTCATCCCGTCTGGCGGCGTAGCTTGGCGCGACGCGCCCTTGGCTTGGTGCTCTTCCCGAACCACCACCAGCGCCGCGCTGGCGGAGTACGGGGTGGCGGCAAGATAGGGTACTAGAGGCTCGAGAGGTCGTGGCGCCACCATCACCAGAGGGCTGGTCAGGTATCTCTTGAGGTCTTGAAAAGCTCGGTCGGCCTCCGGGGTCCACTCGAATGGGCCCTTCTTCTTTATCAGCTTGAAGAAGGGTAGGGTGCGCTCTCCCAGCTTGGAGATGAAGCGTCCCAACACAGTTACCCGACCAGCCAGCTTCTGCATTTCCTTGAGGGTCTGCGGTGGGCTCATGTCTTCAATGGCCTTTCCGGGTTCGCCTCGATCCCTTTGTGGGACACGAGGAATCCCAGCAGCTTGCCAGAACGGACACTGAACACGCACTTCTCTGGGTTAAGTCGCAAGTTCACCTGGCGCAGGCTCGCGAAGGTCTCCTCCAGATCTTGGATCAAGGTTCTTGCCTCCCGAGACTTCACCACAATGTTGTCGACGTAGGCCTCCGTGTTTCTCCCGAGCTGCCGCCCTAAGGCGATGTGCATCAACCGCTGAAAGGTCGCGCCCGCGTTGCGCAGTCCGAAGGGCATGCAGGTGTAGCAGTACACCCCACACGGGGTCAGGAAGGCTGTCTTCTCTACATCTTGTACTGCCATCTTGATTTGGTGATACCCTGAAAACGCATCCAGGAAGCACAGTAGGTCGCACTCGGCGGTAGAGTCGACGATCTGGTTGATGCGTGGAAGTGGGAACGGATCTTGGGGGCAGGCCTTGTTGAGGTTGGTGAAGTCAACACACATTCGCTCCTTCCCGCCTTTCTTCGGCACAACGACAGGGTTTGCCAGCCATTCGGGGTACCGGACCTCGCGAATGGCACCCGCTACCTCTAACTTGCGGGTTTCTTGGACGATGAAGGCCTGCTTCTCCGTGGACTGCCGTCTCGCCCGCTGCTTCACAGGGCGTACATTGGGGCACACCCTCAAGTGATGCTGAATCACCTCTCTTGGGACCCCCACCAGCTACTTGGGTTCCCATGCGAATATTTCCTTGTTCGCGCACAAGAACTTCACCAGTGCTTCCTTTTGGCTTGGGTCGAGGTCGGCACCTATGGTAAAGGTGGCTCCTGAGGACCCGTCCTCATCGACTGACACCTGCTTGGTTTCCGCTTTGTCTTGGGTGAACAGCTGCTTCTTCTTGGTTGGTGCGGCTCCCTTGGCCTCGGGGGTGCCCGCACCGGCAGGCTGCGTTGCCGTGGCGGTCTTGTGGGCAAGCTTAAGCACCGTCAAGGCCTCCTTGGCATCCCCCTTGACGGTGAGGGCGCCTTTGCTTCCAGGAATCTTCATGAGGTTGTAGGCCGGATGGGTCGCTGCCATGAACTGGGCCAGAGCTGGGTACCACGAGGATGGCGTTGTACGGGAGGCTGATGCGGGCGATGTCGAAGTCGACCAGCTCGGTGCGGTAGTTTTCATGCGTACCGAAGGTGACAGGGAGGCGAATCTGCCCCAGGGAGTGGGCGGCGGCGCCGCCAACTCCTGAGAAAGGCTTGCTGAGGCTGAGCCGCTCGAGCGGTACGTGAAGAAGGCTGAAGGCCTCCACAGAGAGCACTTTGAGGCCGGCACTGCCGTCGATGAGGGTCTTGGTAACAACCACGTTGCAAATAGTGGGCGTGCAAAGCATCGGGAGCATACCCGAGCCGGCGGTGGTGACGGGGTGGTCTTCGAAGTCGAAGGTGAGGTCGGCCTCGGGCGCAGCCCAGCCCGACGGAGCCCCCGAGCACTTGGAAGCGGCACCGATTTGGTGAAGGAATGGCTTTATGTGGCGATCTGAAGGTTGCGCTTGAGAGCCACCTAGCAGGGCCGCGACCGCGTGGTGCGCCGGTGCCGCGTAGCGCGCAGTGAAGAGGCCACGCAGCTCCTCCCAAGATGCCACCGTGGATCCGGGGAGGTTGAGCAGCCATGCGCACGGCGCGCCAGTGAGGGCCATGGGAAGCCAGTTGGCCATGACCTTGTCGTCGCCCCCGGCCTCGAGGACGGCTTCCTCATATGCCAGCAGGAAAGTTGACGGGTCCGCCGCGCCGTCATAGCGCGGCGGCATCTCCGGCTTGAACTTGGGCGGCCACTGCACCCGCCGCAAGGCGGGGGCCAGGGCTGGGAGCCCCCTGGCCCTGTCATTGGTGTCTGCCGCTGGAGCCCGGAGCGAGACGCCTGCCATGAGGGTGGAGCGCGGTGGTGGCGGAGCGCAGATCGACGGGAGGGAAGCTACGGCGCACCCCTACCTAGTGCGCCAAATGTCGGATCACGGGTTCCGGCAAGACCCTTAAGGTTCGAACTCTAGGGCGCGCGCGAAGTTCTCCCCCGATCGATCCATGTCCTAGCTTGCTAAGATCTCAAGGGCTAACTCGACGAACTCACAACACAAGAGACACAAGATTTATACTGGTTCGGGCCACCATTGTGGTGTAATACCCTACTCTAGTGTGGTGGTGGTGGATTGCCTCTTGGGCTATGGATGAACAGTTACAAGGGGAAGAACAACCTCCTGAGGTTGAGGTGTTCTTGTGATCTGTGGGTGAGGCTTGCTCTGGATCCGGTTTCTCTTTTCTCCCTATCGTGGTGGCTGGTCCTATTTATAGAGGCCCTGGTCCTCTCCCCAAATATTGAGCGGGAAGGGAGCCAACAACGGCCAATTTGAAAGGGGACAACTAGTACAGCTTATCCTAACAAAAGCGGTCTTCGCCTTCCAAAGGCTCTAGTGGTGACTCCGCCTTGGGCTCCATGGTGACCACCGTCTCGCCATCCTGCTGGTCTTGGCTCGTTGCACCGATAAGGAAACCTTTGCCAGACACCTCGGTACTCCGCGCCTGCGCTTGCTTCCTTAGCACCAAAGGGGAAACAAGGACACTGCGCGTGCTGGTGCCCGCCTGGCGCCCGCCTGATCTTGATCGTCATGGCTCACGTCACGAGAACCTCGTGAGGTTTTCCTTGCCTTGATCTCTCCGCCCCTCGCGAGCCAACCTGGTGAGGCCGCTCCTAAGGAGGCCTTGTGTCGTCCGCCTCGCGAGGCTTGGCCCCTCGCGAGGGTCTTGAACGCCTTGTTGATGAAGATGGTTCATACGGGCCCACACGCACAGCCATGCCGTGGGCCGCAGGCAGGCAAGTCTGGGGACCCCCGTTCCCAGAACGCCAACAGTTATCAATCCTACTCATGCCATGTTTGAGGGTTGAAACTAATGCATAAAAACTGGGTAATAAAGGGATATGATCAAAGTGTGAACTTGCCTTGTACTGTTGATGAAGATGATTCACACTCATAACTCCTGATAGTTCTACTCGTCACACTCCGGTCAATCTATCATGAGTAAGAAATAGTAACCACACATAAGCAATCATGCAAAAGAATCAAAGAAAAGATCTCGGAAAACTTCGAAACAAGCAATTAACTCTTGCAACATAAACAATTTCTAACGGTACCAAAATTGGGTGGATTTGGCCTTATCAGAAAGTTTAGGTCAAGAGCTTCGATTTGCAAAAAGAATCAACTAAATCGGAGTTATAAAAGTCAAGTTATGAACAAAAGAAATTCAAACTCAAATCTGTTTGATCAAATTTTAAATTTAAAAAAACATGTTCAAGTTGATCATCTGGATAGAGGGGATCATAACGAAGAAGTGGGCGTTGGTTTCATTGGATTTGCATAAACGAGTAAGAAGTAGCGAAGGTCTGAAGATCAGGGGCTAAATTGTAAATAAACTAATTACATCTAAGTCCCTGGCCGAAAATTAAACTAAAAGAAAAAACTACCGAATGAACGTTCGCTAAACAGATCTACAGAACGAAAACGTTCGCTACCAAATCCTAACTAAAGAACGTTCACTAAATAACTAAACTAAATAACAAACCAGGTTTGAATTAAAACTGAAACCCTAAAGACAGAACCGGCGAACCGAGGATGGTTTATGACCAGTCCGAAAGAACTGGTGGTTCGACGGTGGCGGCGGCGGTTTCCGGCAAGACGGCGGCGGCGGCTTGGATCGGGGCGGCGGCTCCGGCGTGCAACGCGAGGGGAAGGCGACCACAAGGTGCGGCCCGGCGGCGAGAGGGGGCAGCGGCGGCGCTGCGAGGCGGCGGAGCTAGCAGCGGCGGCGGTGGTGCCAGCGGCGCAGGGGCGGGCGGAAGTGCGGTGGCGGCGCGAAGCGAGGGGCGGCGGGGTTGCGGCGAGAGGCGGCGGCGGACGGGGTCTAGTGGCCCCGGGTGCAGCTTATAAAGGGGGGCTCGGCCTCGGGAGGCGGAGTCCCGGGCGGCGGCGGCTCCTCGCGTGTCCTGGCCGGACTTGGGGAAGGCGTCGAGCGGCGCGGCTGGGCCTGGCTTGGCTCGGCTGGGCCGACCCAGTTCGGGTGCGGAAGTTTTTTTTAACAGACAATATATAAATAATAAATAAAAACCGCAAAAAATAAAAATATAATATAGGCATATTATATATCAAAATTTTCAAAAAAAAGATTTTCTACAACATGAACATTTTTTAGCATCAAATATAATCCTCAAAAATCTAAATAAAGCAAACATTGCTACTGCTACAATAAAACCCAATAAAAATCATTTTAAAAATACCAAAATGATTTCAAATTTATTTCTCTCCAATTTTCTACTGTAGGGAATCATTTTACCCTAAATTCCATATCTTTTATTTTTGGAGAAAAATAATTTGAATAAAACCCAAATAACTCCAAATTAAAAATAATTTCAAAGGGACTTTCAATTTGATTCTTTTAAACTTCCAACTCATATTTCATATGTTTTGAACAAGTCATTTTATCTTCTTTCTTGAAAATCATTGAGTTGCACAAGTTTCTGAATTGGAAAATATTTCCAAGTGAAATTCAAATCTTTTCAAAAACCTTTTCATTTATTCAAATGGAAGAAGTCATGTCATCTTCTCTCTAGGATTTCTTGATGAAATGAATTTGAATTCATGGAGATCATAAATGCAAATGAAAGTTTGGGAAAGTCCTTTTATTCCTTCTCATTTAACTTTCACAAAGTTTTGAATTTCACTCAATTTCACTCAAGCAACCGCACCACAATTAAACAATCAATCAAAACTATTTATTTAATATAACATTCCAAAATTTAGAATTTTGGGATGTTACATTACTCTACTTTGCTGCATCACCCTTTCCTCTTCAAGGGAAAAACCAATGCAAGCTGAAGAGGTAGCACCCAACTCATTTATCATAGAGATAATTGTCAACACTAATAAATCATGATCAAATATATTTGACTGGCTATATGTGCCCAGATCTTTCCCCACCACATGATGCTTGCCAACTAGAGAATAATTTAGGTTCAACTGGGAATGCATACTATTGACTCTTGCATAAAAGTAAAAGATAGACCCTTCACAGAGGGAAGTAAAGGTTTTCATGCGGTTTTTAGTTTTGGATGCCCAAACTCTTAATCCAAAGGAACGTCACGTTATATTGCCCCTTATGATAGCAACCTTTATTATGCAGTCTGTCGCTTTTATTACTTTGCCATCACAAGTTTGTACAACGCTTATTTTCCCTTACAATAAAAGATCAAACATATTTAGGAGCAATTTTTATTGCTTTATGCGCTGATGACAAATTACTGGAAGGACCTTATTCAACCCATAGGTAGGTATGGTGGACACTCATGGCAAGAAACTGGGTTTAAGGGTTTTTGGATGCACAAGTAGTATCTCTACTTAGTATGAATTTTTGGTTAGCAAAAGATCCTAAGCAAACACCACATGTTGGAGGATCCATAATAATATAACTTCTATGCAAATATACACAACCATAACTCATTACGTTGTCTTCCCTGTCCAACTTCAACTAATTTTCTCAAGTTTGAAAATAATTAATGGGTATTCATAATCATAGAATATGTCCAAGATAATATATTTGCATGTGAAAGTTCTCTTCCTTATACTAATCATTCATGAATTGCTTGTATGACCAATATTGTGATTGTCAAGCTTCAAAAGATTTCACTTTCTAAACCCAATGAGAAGCCACTACTAGGCATGATATGAACATATAATTTCAACTTCATGATAATCAATTCATTCAACAATTTACTCATAGGATATAAGTGAAGCACAAGATTAAATGACAAACTACTCCAAAAAGATATAAGTGGAGATCAACCGAGTAGTTTAGTAAATGGGTAGCTATTTGAGGACTCTCTCTTATTTAAGAACTTTAAGATCTATGTATTTTATTAAAACAGGAAGCAAAACAAAATAAATGATATTCCAAGAATAGCACAACTCATGTGAAGAAGCAAAAGCTTAGGCCCAACCGATACTAACCGATAATTGTTGATGAAGAAAGGTGGGATGCCTACCGGGGCATCCCAAGCATAGATGTTGAGACTTCTTGAAATATTATCTTGGGATGCCTTGGGCATCCCCAAGCTTGAGCTTTTGTGTCTCCTTAATTTCTTTTATACCCCGGTTTCCCTAAATCTTAAGAACTTCATCCACACAAAACTCAACAAGAACTCATGAGATAAGTTAGTATAAATCAATGCAAAACCTTATCATTCTCTACTGTAGAAAATCACTAAATTATAATTTAACATTGCATACTAAATGCCTCTGCATATTTAATAGTCATATCCTCAAATAGAATCATCGAACAAGCAAACATATGAAAACAATGCAAACATAACAGCAATTTGTCAAAACAGGATAGTTTGTAATGGATGCAAGAAGATTCATACTTCTTTAACTCCAAAAATTCTGAAAATTTACCAAAACTGTAGAAAATTTATCATAGCTTACTTTGTAAAAATTTCAAGATTTTATCACGTTCTGACATTTTTTAACAATTCAAACAATGATGGAAAACTTTCTGTTTTCAAAACACCAACATATAGACTTGCAAGATAAGCATGGTAAAGGCTATACTTGACACTTTTATTAAAATAAAAGATGCAAAACATTGTCTAAATAATAGAAAGCAAATAAAAAAAATAAAATGATGCTCCAAGCAAAACACATATCATGTGACGAATGAAATATAGCTCCAAGTGGGGTTACCGATAGTGTTGAAGACGAAAGAGGGGATGCCTTCCGGGGCATACCCAAGCTTAGTTGCTTGGGTATTCCTTGAATATTACCTTGGGGTGCCTTGGGCATCCCCAATATTAGGGTCTTGCCACTCCTTATTCTCCTCATATCGATATCTCACCCAAAACTTGAAAACTTCAATCACACAAAACATAATGGAACTTTGTGAGATAGATTAATATGATAAAGAAAAAATCATTCACTTTGTTAGTATCAAAGACAAGATTCATAATTGTTCCCACACAATGCCTACTGTAACATATCATTTCCACAATTCATATTTGAAGGAAATATGCCCTAGAGGCAATAATAAAGTTGTTATTTTATATTTCCTTATATCATGATAAATGTTTATTATTCATGCTGGAATTGTATTAACCGGAAACATGATACATGTGTGGATACATAGACAAAACACCGTGTCCCTAGTAAGCCTCTACTAGACTAGCTTGTTAATCAAAGATGGTTAAGTTTCCTAACCATATACATGTGTTGTCATTTGATGAACGGGATCACATCATTAGGAGAATGATGTGATGGACAAGACCCATCCGTTAGCTTAGTATATTGATTGTTCTGTTTTATTGCTATTGCTTTCTTCATGTCAAATACATATTCCTTCGACTATGAGATTATGCAACTCCCGGATACCGGAGGAATACCTTGTGTGCTATCAAACGTCAGAACGTAACTGGGTGATTATAAAGATGCTCTACAGGTATCTCCGAAGGTGTTTTTTGGGTTGGCATAGATCGAGATTAGGATTTTTCACTCCGAGTATCGGAGAGGTATCTCTGGGCCCTCTCGGTAATGCACATCATAAGAAGCCTTGCAAGAAATGTAACTAATGAGTTAGTTGCAGGATGATTTATTATGGAACGAGTAAAGAGACTTTCTGGTAACGACCGACGATGGAATCTCGGGCAAGTAACATACCGATGACAAAGGGAATAATGTATGTGGTCATTACGGTTCGACCGATAAAGATCTTTGTAGAATATGAAGGAGCCAATATGAGAATCCAGGTTTCGCTATTGGTTATTGACCGGAGAGGTGTCTCGGTCATGTCTACATAGTTTTCGAACCTGTAGGGTCCGCACGCTTAATGTTCGATGACAATTTTGTATTATATGAGTTATGTCATTTGGTGACCGAATGTTGTTTGGAGTCCCGGATGAGATCACGGACATGACGAGGAGTCTCGAAATGGTCGAAAGGTAAAGATTGATTTATAGGACGATAGTATGCGGACACTGGAACTGGTCTGGAGGGTACCGGGTACTTATCGAGTCACCGGAAGGGGTTCCGGGCACCCCCGACAAAGATATGGGCCTAATGGGCCAAGAGGGGAAATGCAACAGCCAGCAGGGGCTGCCGCGCCCCCCATATGGGCCGCACCTGAGGGGAAGGAAAGAGGGGAAGAGAGAATGAAAGGGAGGGATTCGGCCTCCCCCTTCCTTCCCTCCTCCCTCCTCCTTCCTTTCCCCTCCGGAAAACATGGTAAGGGGGGGGCAAATTCGACTAGGGCCCCAAGTAGGATTCCTCCTACTTGGGGCGCCCCAAGGCTGTCCCCCTCCCACCTATATATATGTGGGAAGGAGGCGCCTAGAACACACACCAACAATTGCTAGCCATGTGCGGTGCCCCCTCCACACTTTACGCCTCCGGTCATATCTTCGTAGTGCTTAGGCGAAGCCCTGCGCGGATCACTTCACCATCACCGTCACCACGTCGTCGTGCTGACGGAACTCATCCTCGACACTTTGCTGGATCAAGAGTTCGAGGGACGTCATCGAGCTGAACGTGTGCAGAACTTGGAGGTGTCGTACATTCCTTGCTTGATCGGTCGGAACGAGAAGAAGTTCGACTACATCAACCGCGTTGTCAAACGCTTCCGCTTTCGGTCTACGAGGGTACGTAGACACACACTTCCCCTCTCGTTTCTATGCATCTCGTAGATAGATCTTGCATGAGCGTAGGCAATTTTTGTTGGGAACCGTAGCATAATTTTAAAATTTTCCTACGCTCACCAAGATGCATCTATGGAGTATACTAGCAACGAGGGGAAAGGAGTGCATCTACTTACCCTTGTAGATCGCGAGCGGAAGCGTTCCAATGAACGTGGATGACGGAGTCATACTCGCCATGATTCAAATCACCGATGACCGAGTGCCGAACGGACGGCACCTCCGTGTTCAACACACGTACGGTGCAGCAATGTCTCCTCCTTCTTGATCCAGCAAGGGGGAAGGAGAGGTTGATGGAGATCCAGCAGCACGACGGCGTGGTGGTGGATGTAGCGGGATGTCGGCAGGGCTTCGCCGAGCATCTACGAGAGAGAGAGGTGTAGCAGGGGAGGAGGGAGGCGCCCAAGGCTGTAAATGTTGCTGCCCTCCCTTCCCCCCCTTTATATAGGCCCCCTGGGAGGGGGGCCGCCGGCCAAGATCCATCTGGAGGGGGGGCGGCGGCCAAGGGGGGTGGCTTGCCCCACAAGGCAAGTGGGGCGCCCCCCACCCTAGGGTTTCCAACCCTAGGCGCAGAGGGGAGGCCCGTGGGGGGGCGCCCAGCCCACTAGGGGCTGGTTCCCTTCCCACTTCAGCCCACGGGGCCCTCCGGGATAGGTGGCCCCACCCGGTGGACCCCCGGGACCCTTCCGGTGGTCCCGGTACAATACCGGTAACCCCTGAAACTTTCCCGGTGGCCGAAACTTGACTTCCTATATATAATTCTTCACCTCCGGACCATTCCGGAACTCCTCGTGACGTCCGGGATCTCATCCGGGACTCCGAACAACTTTCAGGTTTCCGCATACACATATCTCTACAACCCTAGCGTCACCGAACCTTAAGTGTGTAGACCCTACGGGTTCGGGAGACATGCAGACATGACCGAGACGCCTCTCCGGTCAATAACCAACAGCGGGATCTGGATACCCATGTTGGCTCCCACATGTTCCACGATGATCTCATCGGATGAACCACGATGTCGAGGATTCAATCAATCCCGTATGCAATTCCCTTTGTCAATTGGTATGTTACTTGCCCGAGATTCGATCGTCGGTATCCCAATACCTTGTTCAATCTCGTTACCGGCAAGTCTCTTTACTCGTACCGCAATGCATGATCCCGTGACTAACGCCTTTGTCACATTGAGCTCATTATGATGATGCATTACCGAGTGGGCCCAGAGATACCTCTCCGTCACACGGAGTGATAAATCTCAGTCTTGATCCGTGCCAACCCAACAGACACTTTCGGAGATACCCGTAGTGCACCTTCATAGTCACCCAGTTACGTTGTGACGTTTGGCACACCCAAAGCACTCCTACGGTATCCGGGAGTTGCACGATCTCATGGTCTAAGGAAAAGATACTTGACATTGGAAAAGCTCTAGCAAACGAAACTACACGATCTTTTATGCTATGCTTAGGATTGGGTCTTGTCCATCACATCATTCTCCCAATGATGTGATCCCATTATCAATGACATCCAATGCCCATAGTCAGGAAACCACGACTATCAGTTGATCAACGAGCTAGTCAACTAGAGGCTTACTAGGGACACGTTGTGGTCTATGTATTCACACACGTATTACGATTTCCGGACAATACAATTATAGCATGAACAATAGACGATTACCATGAACAAAGAAATATAATAATAACCATTTATTATTGCCTCTAGGGCATATTTCCAACAGTCTCCCACTTGCACTAGAGTCAATAATCTAGTTACATTGTGATGAATCGAACACCCATTGCGCCCTGGTGTTGATCATGTTTTGATCTAGGGAGAGGTTTAGTCAACGGATCTGCTACATTCAGGTCCTTATGTACTTTACAAATATCTATGTCTCCATTTTGAACACTTTCACGAATGGAGTTGAAGCGACGCTTGATATGCCTGGTCTTCCTGTGAAACCTGGGCTCCTTCGCAAGTGCAATAGCTCCAGTGTTGTCACAGAAGAGAGTCATCGGGCCCGACGCATTGGGAATCACCCCTAGGTCGGTAATGAACTCCTTCATCCAGACTGCTTCCTGTGTTGCCTGCGAGGCTGCCATGTACTCCGCTTCACATGAAGATCCCGCCACGACGCTTTGCTTGCAACTGCACCAGCTTACTGCTCCTCCATTCAAAATATACACGTATCCGGTTTGTGACTTTGAGTCATCCAGATCTGTGTCAAAGCTAGCGTCGACGTAACCCTTTACGACGAGCTCTTCGTTACCTCCATAAACGAGAAACATGTCCTTAGTCCTTTTCAGGTACTTCAGGATATTCTTGACTGCTGTCCAGTGTTCCATGCCGGGATTACTTTGGTACCTTCCTACCAA
The DNA here is from genome assembly GCF_018294505.1 of Triticum aestivum. Lineage (NCBI taxonomy): Eukaryota > Viridiplantae > Streptophyta > Magnoliopsida > Poales > Poaceae > Triticum > Triticum aestivum. Next base: position 269,284,388 of record NC_057814.1, on the reverse strand, counting down.
ACTTACGGCAAGGTTTACATCAGGTCTGGTACACAGCATGGCATACATAATAGACCCTATGGCCGAGGCATAGGGGATGACACTCATCTTTTCTATATCTTCTGCCGTGGTCGGGCATTGAGCCGTGCTCAATTGCACACCTTGCAATACAGGCAAGAACCCCTTCTTGGACTGATCCATATTGAACTTCTTCAATATCTTGTCAAGGTATGTACTCTGTGAAAGACCAATGAGGCGTCTTGATCTATCTCTATAGATCTTGATGCCTAATATATAAGCAGCTTCTCCAAGGTCCTTCATTGAAAAACACTTATTCAAATAGGCCTTTATACTTTCCAAGAATTCTATATCATTTCCCATCAATAGTATGTCATCCACATATAATATGAGAAATGCTACAGAGCTCCCACTCACTTTCTTGTAAACACAGGCTTCTCCATAAGTCTGTGTAAACCCAAACGCTTTGATCATCTCATCAAAGCGAATGTTCCAACTCCGAGATGCTTGCACCAGCCCATAGATTGAGCGCTGGAGCTTGCATACTTTGTTAGCATTCTTAGGATCAACAAAACCTTCCGGCTGCATCATATACAACTCTTCCTTAAGGAAGCCGTTAAGGAATGCCGTTTTGACATCCATCTGCCATATCTCATAATCATAGTATGCGGCAATAGCTAACATGATTCGGACGGACTTCAGCTTCGCTACGGGTGAGAAAGTCTCATCGTAGTCAACCCCTTGAACTTGTCGATAACCCTTAGCGACAAGTCGAGCCTTATAGATGGTCACATTACCATCCGCGTCTGTCTTCTTCTTAAAGATCCATTTGTTTTCTATGGCTCGCCGATCATCGGGCAAGTCAGTCAAAGTCCATACTTCATTTTCATACATGGATCCTATCTCGGATTTCATGGCTTCTAGCCATTTGTCGGAATCCGGGCCCGCCATCGCTTCTTCATAGTTCGAAGGTTCACCGTTGTCTAACAACATGATTTCCTGGACAGGGTTGCCGTACCACTCTGGTGCGGAACGTGTCCTTGTGGACCTACGAAGTTCAGTAGTAACTTGATCCGAAGCTTCATGATCATCATCATTAACTTCCTCCCCTGTCGGTGTAGGCACCACAGGAACATTTTCCCGCGCTGCGCTACTTTCCGGTTCGGAAGGGGTGACTATCACCTCATCAAGTTCCACTTTCCTCTCACTCAATTCTTTCGAGAGAAACTCCTCCAGAAAGGACCCATTCTTGGCAACGAAGATCTTGCCTTCGGATCTGAGGTAGAAGGTATACCCAATAGTTTCCTTAGGGTATCCTATGAAGACGCATTTCTCCGACTTGGGTTCGAGCTTTTCAGGTTGAAGTTTCTTGACATAAGCATCGCATCCCCAAACTTTTAGAAACGACAGCTTAGGTTTCTTCCCAAACCATAATTCATACGGTGTCGTCTCAACGGATTTCGACGGAGCCCTATTTAAAGTGAATGCGGCAGTCTCTAAAGCATAGCCCCAAAATGAGAGCGGTAAATCGGTAAGAGACATCATAGATCGCACCATATCCAATAAAGTGCGATTACGACGTTCGGACACACCATTTCTCTGAGGTGTTCCAGGCGGCGTGAGTTGTGAAACTATTCCACATTTCCTTAAGTGTGTACCAAATTCGTGACTTAAATATTCTCCACCAGGATCTGATCGTAAGAATTTTATTTTCCTGTCACGTTGATTCTCAACCTCACTCTGAAATTCCTTGAACTTTTCAAAGGTTTCAGACTTGTGTTTCATTAGGTAGACATACCCATATCTACTTAAGTCATCAGTGAGAGTGAGAACATAACGATATCCTCCGCGAGCCACAACACTCATTGGACCGCACACATCGGTATGTATGATTTCCAATAAGTTGGTTTCTCGCTCCATTGTTCCGGAGAACGGAGTCTTGGTCATCTTACCCATGAGGCATGGTTCGCACGTGTCAAATGATTCGTAATCAAGAGACTCCAAAAGTCCATCTGCATGGAGCTTCTTCATGCGCTTGACACCAATGTGACCAAGGCGGCAGTGCCACAAGTATGTGGGACTATCGTTACCAACTTTACATCTTTTGGTATTCACACTATGAATATGTGTAACATCACGTTCGAGATTCATCAAAAATAAACCAATGACCAGCGGGGCATGACCATAAAACATATCTCTCAAATAAATAGAACAACCATTATTCTCGGATTTAAATGAGTAGCCATCTCGAATTAAACGAGATCCAGATACAATGTTCATGCTCAAAGCTGGCACTAAATAACAATTATTGAGGTTTAAAACTAATCCCGTGGGTAGATGCAGAGGTAGCGTGCCGACGGCGATCACATCGACCTTGGAACCATTCCCGACGCGCATCGTCACCTCGTCCTTCGCCAGTCTCCGTTTATTGCGTAGTTCCTGTTTTGAGTTACAAATATGAGCAACCGCACCGGTATCAAATACCCAGGAGCTACTACGAGTACTGGTAAGGTACACATCAATTACATGTATATCACATATACCTTTGGTGTTGCCGGCCTCCTTGTCCGCTAAGTATTTGGGGCAGTTCCGCTTCCAGTGACCACTTCCCTTGCAATAAAAGCACTTAGTCTCGGGCTTGGGTCCATTCCTTGGCTTCTTTCCGGTAACTGGCTTACCGGGCGCGGCAACTCCCTTGCCGTCCTTCTTGAAGTTCTTCTTACCCTTGCCCTTCTTGAACTTAGTGGTTTTATTCACCATCAACACTTGATGTTCTTTTCTGATCTCCACCTCCGCTGATTTCAGCATTGAATATATCTCAGGAATGCTCTTTTCCATCCCCTGCATATTGAAGTTCATCACAAAGCTCTTGTAACTTGGTGGAAGCGACTGGAGGATTCTGTCAATGACCGCGTCATCCGGGAGATTAACTCCCAGCTGAGTCAAGCGGTTGTGCAACCCAGACATTCTGAGTATGTGCTCACTTACAGAACTATTTTCCTCCATTTTACAGCTGAAGAACTTGTCGGAGACTTCATATCTCTCGACCCGGGCATGAGCTTGGAAAACTAATTTCAGCTCCTCGAACATCTCATATGCTCCATGTTTCTCAAAACGCTTTTGGAGACCCGGTTCTAAGCTGTAAAGCATGCCGCACTGAACGAGGGAGTAATCATCAGCACGCTGCTGCCAAGCGTTCATAACGTCTTGGTTCTCTGGGATTGGTGCATCACCTAGTGGTGCTTCTAAGACATAATCTTTCTTGGCTACTATGAGGATGATCCTCAGGTTCCGGACCCAGTCCGTATAGTTGCTGCCATCATCTTTCAGCTTGGTTTTCTCTAGGAACGCGTTGAAATTGAGGACAACGTTGGCCATTTGATCTACAAGACATAGTGTAAAGATTTTAGACTAAGTTCATGATAATTAAGTTCATCTAATCAAATTACTCAATGAACTCCCACTCAGATAGACATCCCTCTAGTCATCTAAGTGAAACATGATCCGAGTTAACTAGGCCGTGTCCGATCATCACGTGATACGGACTAGTCAAGATCGGTGAACATCTCCATGTTGATCGTATCTTCTATACGACTCATGCTCGACCTTTCGGTCCTCCGTGTTCCGAGGCCATGTCTGTACATGCTAGGCTCGTCAAGTCAACCTAAGTGTATTGCGTGTGTTCCGAGGCCATGTCTGTACATGCTAGGCTCGTCAACACCCGTTGTATTCGAACGTTAGAATCTATCACACCCGATCATCACGTGGTGCTTCGAAACAACGAACCTTCGCAACGATGCACAGTTAGGGGGAACACTTTTCTTGAAATTATCATAAGGGATCATCTTACTTACTACCGTCGTTCTAAGCAAATAAGATTCAAAAACATGATAAACATCACATGCAATCAAATAGTGACATGATATGGCCAATATCGTTTTGCTCCTTTGATCTCCATCTTCGGGGCACCATGATCATCTTCGTCACCGGCATGACACCATGATCTCCATCATCATGATCTCCATCACCGTGTCTTCATGAAGTCGTCACGCCAACGATTACTTCTACTTCTATGGCTAACGCGTTTAGCAACAAAATAAAGTAATTTACATGGCGTTATTCAATGACACGCAGGTCATGCAAAATAATAAAGACAACTCCTATGGCTCCTGCCGGTTGTCATACTCATCGACATGCAAGTCGTGATTCCTATTACAAGAATATGATCAATCTCATACATCATATATATCATTCATCACATCTTTTGGCCATATCACATCACATAACACATGCTGCAAAAACAAGTTAGACGTCCTCTAATTGTTGTTGCAAGTTTTTACGTGGTTTGTAGGTTTCTAGCAAGAACGTTTCTTACCTACGTATGACCACAACATGATTTGCCAATTTCTATTTACCCTTCATAAGGACCCTTTTCATCGAATCCGTTCCGACTAAAGAAGGAGAGACAGACACCCGCTAGCCACCTTATGCAACTAGTGCATGTCAGTCGGTGGAACCTGTCTCACGTAAGCGTACGTGTAAGGTCGGTCCGGGCCGCTTCATCCTACAATGCCGCCGAAACAAGAAACGACTAGTAGCAGCAAGAAGAATTGGCAACATCAACGCCCACAACTTCTTTGTGTTCTACTCGTGCATAGTAACTACGCATAGGCCTGGCTCATGATGCCACTGTTGGGAATCGTAGCATAATTTTAAAATTTTCCTACGCTCACCAAGATGCATCTATGGAGTATACTAGCAACGAGGGGAAAGGAGTGCATCTACATACCCTTGTAGATCGCGAGCGGAAGCGTTCCAATGAACGTGGATGACGGAGTCGTACTCGCCGTGATTCAAATCACCGATGACCGAGTGCCGAACGGACGGCACCTCCGCGTTCAACACACGTACGGTGCAGCAACGTCTCCTCCTTCTTGATCCAGCAAGGAGGAAGAAGAGGTTGATGGAGATCCAGCAGCACGACGGCGTGGTGGTGGATGTAGCGGGATGTCGGCAGGGCTTCGCCGAGCTTCTACGAGAGAGAGAGGTGTAGCAGGGGAGGAGGGAGGCGCCCAAGGCTGTAAATGTTGCTGCCCTCCCTCCCCCCCCCTTTATATAGGCCCCCTGGGAGGGGGGGCCGCCGGCCAAGATCCATCTGGAGGGGGGGCGGCGGCCAAGGGGGGTGGCTTGCCCCCCAAGGCAAGTGGGGCGCCCCCCACCCTAGGGTTTCCAACCCTAGGCGCAGGGGGGTGGCCCGTGGGGGGGCGCCCAGCCCACTAGGGGCTGGTTCCCTTCCCACTTCAGCCCACGGGGCCCTCCGGGATAGGTGGCCCCACCCGGTGGACCCCCGGGACCCTTCCGGTGGTCCCGGTACAATACCGGTAACCCCTGAAACTTTCCCGGTGGCCGAAACTTGACTTCCTATATATAATTCTTCACCTCCGGACCATTCCGGAACTCCTCGTGACGTCCGGGATCTCATCCGGGACTCCGAACAACTTTCGGGTTTCCGCATACACATATCTCTACAACCCTAGCGTCACCGAACCTTAAGTGTGTAGACCCTACGGGTTCGGGAAACATGCAGACATGACCGAGACGCCTCTCCGGTCAATAACCAACAGCGGGATCTGGATACCCATGTTGGCTCCCACATGTTCCACGATGATCTCATCGGATGAACCACGATGTCGAGGATTCAATCAATCCCGTATGCAATTCCCTTTGTCAATTGGTATGTTACTTGCCCGAGATTCGATCGTCGGTATCCCAATACCTTGTTCAATCTTGTTACCGGCAAGTCTCTTTACTCGTACCGCAATGCATGATCCCGTGACTAACGCCTTAGTCACATTGAGCTCATTATGATGATGCATTACCGAGTGGGCCCAGAGATACCTCTCCGTCACACGGAGTGATAAATCCCAGTCTCGATCCGTGCCAACCCAACAGACACTTTCGGAGATACCCGTAGCGCACCTTTATAGTCACCCAGTTACGTTGTGACGTTTGGCACACCCAAAGCACTCCTACGGTATCCGGGAGTTGCACAATCTCATGGTCTAAGGAAAAGATACTTGACATTGGAAAAGCTCTAGCAAACGAAACTACACGATCTTTTATGCTATGCTTAGGATTGGGTCTTGTCCATCACATCATTCTCCCAATGATGTGATCCCGTTATCAATGACATCCAATGCCCATAGTCAGGAAACCATGACTATCAGTTGATCAACGAGCTACTCAACTAGAGGCTTACTAGGGACACGTTGTGGTCTATGTATTCACACACGTATTACGATTTCCGGACAATACAATTATAGCATGAACAATAGACGATTACCATGAACAAAGAAATATAATAATAACCATTTATTATTGCCTCTAGGGCATATTTCCAACAATTTTTTGAAATTGCATGCTCATTTCCCAACAGTGGTATCATGAGCCAGGTCTATGCGTAGATGATATGCACGAGTAGAACACAAAGAGTTGTGGGCGGTGATAGTCATACTGCTTACCACCAACGTCTTATTTTGATTCGGCGGTATTGTGGGGTGAAGTGGCCCGGACCAACCTTACATGTCCACGCACATGAGACCGGTTCTACCGACAGGCATGCAACTAGTTTTGCTTAAAGGTGGCTAGCGGGTGTCTGTTTCTCCTACTTTAGTTGAATCGAATTTGACTGCGGCCGGTCCTTGAAGAAGGTTAAAACAGCAAACTTGACGACACACCATTGTGGTTTTGATGCGTAGGTAAGAACAGTTCTTGCTAGAAGCCCATAGCAGCCACGTAAAACTTGCAACAACAAAGTAGAGGACGTTAACTTGTTTTTGTAGGGCATGTTGTGATGTGATATGGTCAAGATATGATGTGATATATGTTATTGTATGAGATGATCATGTTTTGTAAAAGTCACTGGCAACCGACAGGAGCCTTATGGTTGTCCCTTTATTGTATGAAATGCAAACGCCATGTAATTTCTTTACTTTATCACTAAGCGTTAGCGATAGTTGTAGAAGCAATAGTTGGCGAGACGACCATGATGCAACGATGGAGATCAAGGTGTCGAGCCGGTGGAGATCATGACAGTGCTTTGGAGATGGAGATCAAAGGCACAAGATAATGATGGCCATATCATGTCACATATTTTGATTGCATGTGATGTTTATCTTTTATGCATCTTATTTTGCTTAGTATGGCGGTAGCATTATAAGATGATCCCTTAACTAAAATTTCAAGGTATAAGTTTTCTCCCTGAGTATGCACCGTTGCGACAGTTCATCGTGCTGAGACACCACGTGATGATCGGATGTGATAGGCTCTACGTTCACATACAACGGGTGCAAGACAGTTTTGCACATGCAGAATACTCAGGTTAAACTTGATGAGCCTAGCATGTATAGACATGGCCTCAGAACACTGGAGACCGGAAGGTCGAACGTGAATCATATAGTAGATATGATCGACATATAGATGTTCACCATTGATGACTACTCCATCTCACGTGATGACCGAACATGGTTTAGTTGATTTGGATCACGTATCATTTAGATGACTTGAGGGATGTCAATCTAAGTGGGAGTTCTTAATTAATATGATTAGTTGAACTTAATTTATCATGAACTTAGTCATGATAGTATTTGCAAATTATGTTGTAGATCAATAGCTCGCGATGTAGCTCCCCGTTTATTTTTGATATGTTACTAGAGAAAAATAAGTAGAAAGATGATAGTAGCAATGATGCGGACTGGGTCCGTGATCTGAGGATTATCCTCATTGCTGCACAGAAGGATTATGTCCTTGATGCACCGCTAGGTGACAGACCTATTGCAGGACAGATGCAGACGTTATGAATGTTTGACAAGCTCGGTATGATGACTACTTGATAGTTTAGTGGGCCATGCTTTACGGGTTAGAACCGGGACTTCAAAAAGGTTTTGAACGCCACAGAGCATATGAGATGTTCCAAGAGCTGAAATTGGTATTTTAGACTCATGCCCGTGTCGAGAGGTATGAGACGTTTGACAAGTACTTTACCTACAAGATGGAGGAGAATAGTTCAACCAGTGAGCATGTGCTCAGAATGTCTGGGTACTACAATCGCTTGAATCAAGTGGCAGTTAATCCTCCAGATAAGATAGTGATTGAAAGAGTTCTCTTAGTCACTATCACCAAGTTACTAGAACTTCGTGATGAACTATAATGTGCAAGGGATGACGAAAATGATTCCCGAGCTCTTCACGATACTGAAATCGGCAAAGGTAGAAATCAAGAAAGAGCATCAAATGTTGATGGTTAACAAGACCACTAGTTTCAAGAAAAAGGGCAAAGGGAAAGAAAGGGAATTTCAAGAAGAATGGCAAGCAAGTTGCCACTCCCTTGAAGAAGCCCAAAGCTGGACCTAAGCCTGAAACTGAGTGCTTCACCTGCAAAGGGAATGGTCACTAGAAGCGGAACTGCCCCAAATACTTGGCAGATAAGAAGGATGGAAAAGTGAACAAAGGTATATTTGATATACAGATTATTGATGTGTACTTTACTAGTGTTCGTAGCAACCCCTGGGTATTTGATACCGGTTAAGTTGCTAAGATTAGTAACTCGAAACGGGAATTGCAGAATGAACAGGGACTAGTTAAGGACGAGGTGACGATGTGTGTTGGAGGTAATTCCAAGGTTGATACGATCACCATCGCACACTCTCTCTACCTTCGGGATTAGTGTTGGACCTAAATAAATGTTATTTGGTGTTTACGTTGAGCATGAATATGATTGGATCATGTATATTGCGATACGGTTATTCATTTAAGTCAGAGAATAATTTTTGTTCTGTTTACATGAATAAAACCTTCTATGGTCATACACCCAATGTAAATGGTTTATTGAATCTCGATCGTAGTGCTACACATCCTATATACTTAAGAAGTTCACCCCCACTACTTGATTTATCTCAACATGCAGCATAGCCACGTCAGCATCCAATCACAGGCATCCACGTCACCCCTAAACAGTCCCACGCAGCCCACTTCCTGAGGTTATTTTTTCCTGTAAAGAAAAAACAAAATCCCCCAGCGGCCACGCCCCACGCCCCTGGTCCCCTCGCGATTTCCTACCGCAGCCAGCCTCCCTTGCCTCTGATCTGCTCCGGATCGTCCTGACGGCGGCGGCGGCGCTTTGGATGCGGCCCGGCCATCACGGCGGCGGCGCACCGGCGCGGCCCTACCATCCCACCTCCTCATCCCCTTCCCCCGCTCCAGATCCTCCTCACGGCGGCGGCGCTCCGGACGTGGACACGGCCACCCCATCGCCCGCCCTAGTTGATTCGACCATCGCCGTCGCCACCTCCTCCCCCCGCCTCCTCGCCGTTGTCGCCATGGCCATTGCTTGATTGGAGCATCCCCGAGCAGCACCTGTCCGATGGAGCATCCCCGAGCAGCGCCCCGATGGCTCGGGAAGGAGTACCTCGCCCGTCTACCACCGGTCCCTCCCCCGCCCTCCTGCCGCCGCCATGGCCATGGCCTGATGGGAGCTAGCCTTCCCTGCCATGGCCAACCTCCGGTGAAGAAGCTCGCCGTGCCTACCAACGCCCTAGTTCCGGTGAGCATGTCTTCCCCTTATTGTAGATTGGGATTGGGCTGGTTTGTTCTTCATCTGATGTCTATTATTTTTAGTGCTTCCATTCACTTCCCAGGTGGGTTGCTCCGAGTTGCTTAGTACTGTAGCTTACCTTCAATCGCTGGGTCAACGCATCTGCAGATGAAGGTACCATCCTACTGTTTTTTTCGTTTGCTGACTCTAACCTACATACCCACTGCTTCAAACCATTTGCAGCCCAATGCTCCAAATGGCCCACACTAAAAATAAGAAAAAACCATTCTACTGTAGGTAATTGATGGTTGACGCTCCACTTCCTCTCCCCACGATCTGCACAAGAAACTAAAGAAATTGATGATTGATGCTTCACTTACTCTCCCCACGATCTACAGAAGAAACTGAAGAAATCCCCTTTAAAGTCTGCCCCACCTCAGCTCATCCTTTTCACATAATCTTCCAGCATGGGTGGACGTCTCCCATAGGGTGTTCATAGTGCTTCCGCTGGTGAGCAACTCTCTCCTCTCTCCATGCCATTCCCTCTTTACATATTGCCGATCGAGTCGCAAATTTGGACTTTTCAGGTGCTGCTCACTTCAATCATCTTGGTTATTCTTCCCTTGCTGCATGCCCACGTGCCTCACGTTTACAACTCCTACTAGTATACAATGTCCCCCCCAGTGCTACTCCTAAAATTTGGTATCTTTCCCTATTCTGGATTTTCATTAATATGCAATTTTTTAAAACTTGATTCAATGCATAGCCTTGCATTTTAATTCCTTGCCTATTATGGATTTTAGTTTGCTTCATCCAAGTAGTTTGCTTTACTCAAATCTGAATTAAGTTTTGCTTGATTCAATATGAATCCTTACATTTCAATTCTCACGTGCAACAATTAAACAAAAGTGTCTTCCATTTTTCCCTGCATTCAACTATTCCCGTTCCCATGGGTTTCTTAGGGTTGTCGACATGGATAGAGCAGAAAGTTCTTCGCGTTATTCAGGTGGGCATGGGGTTGGTCATACACGAGGAGTTCCATGTGGACGTGGTCGTGGACGTGGACGGACACGCCGTCCATCAGTACCTGATTCCACTCCTCAATCAAACTCACATGTTGCCACCGAGAACCGTCGTAGGCGTTTGGATGTAATCACTAGAAACAGGAGCCGAGGAAATGAAGCATCGACCACATCGATGTCAAACACACATAATCAGATATTTGCCCATAAATGTAATCTTTTGCCTAAATTAATCCCTGTTCATGTGTCCAAGTTCAGTGATCATTTACGTTTACAAAAAACCCTCTCTTTGTGCCTCATCTTTCAGGAACTATATTTGAACCCTTAACTCTTGGAGGCCCCTAGTGTTCTTGCCAACATTGTGGTGCTCTCTTTTGGTATGATGAGCGTGTACACAGAGAAAGGCATACTCAAAATCCAACATATAATTTGTGCTGCAAAGGAGGAAAAGTTTCCCTCCAGCCATATGATCCTCCTCCTCAACCTCTATTGGATTTACTCACTTCACAGAATAGTTCACTCTCAAGCCACTTCTTTCATCATATTCGTTAGTACAATACCATGTTTGCCATGACTTCAATGGGAGCTAAAATTGATGAGTCCATAAATGACGGCCGAGGCCCATACGTTTTCAAGATCAGTGGCCAAGTCTGCCACCGTGTTGGTTCATTGAGACCATCTAGAGGACAGAGACCAGAATATGCACAATTATACATATTTGATACAGAGTGTGAGGTTTCAAATAGAATAAATGTTGCCTCATCTTCGCGCACCGGTTCATCTACACGCACTTTGTTCCAAGCTAATGAAGGCATTGTTCAGTCCCTCATAACAATGTTGAACACACATAATCCCATTGTGAAACTATTTAGAACAGCAAGTCAAAGATTACATGGCAATGATTCTGACCATTTATACCTCAGAATATATGGCAAACCTGATGCCCGTGGAGATATCTATAGTGCTCCAGTTGCATCCGAAGTTGTTGGATTAGTGGTTGGAGATTTAGGGTCTTCTAATGTTGGACGAGTCATTATAATAGAAGATCATTCATCACGGTTACAACAGATCAATGAAAAACACTGCAAGTTTATGTCCATGCAATATCCTCTTTTATTTCCATATGGTGAGGATGGTTATCCATGATGACCTTATGTGCCTTCCAGTGTCAAATGCATCAAATCAACGCCAAAAAGTCACAGTGCTACAATACTATGCATATAGGTTACATGATAGGCCAAATGACTTCAACACTCCATTACGATGCAAAAGGTTAACACAGGCTTACTTTGTGGATTGCTATTGTTCTATTGAAACCTTTCGTATTGCATTCTACCGCAAGCCTAGCTTTCAACGGAAATACAGATCATCATCATTCAGTTGTTTAGCAGATTCTGTGTCAAAGGGTATTACATCAGGTTCTTCTATTGGCCAAAGGATTATATTACCTTCCTCATTTATTGGAGGCCCTCGCTACTTATACCAAAACTACCAAGACTCCATTGCTATTTGTAGAAAATATGGTTGCCCAGATCTGTTTGTCACGTTCACATCAAATGCTGCTTGGCCTGAAATTACAGAGGATCTATCATCCATTCCTGGTCAAGAACCATCTGACCGTCCAGATATTGTCAACCGGGTATTCAAAATGAAGCTTAATATTCTAATGGATGATATTAAAAAGAAACATTTTTTGGACCCATAAACGCAGGTAATAAGCGTTCTCTTAAACTTATATTCACTTCTCTCAACATAGTTCTCTGCCGGTTATTAAACATATTTTACATTCCTGTAGTTATCTACACAGTTGAATTCCAGAAATGTGGACTCCCACATGTTCATATAATTATATGGTTAGCCAAAGAAGCACCTTTATGCCGACGTATTTAATCAAATTAATACACATAGAAGCTAAAACAGCTAGGTATTTTATCCACTCAAATTTATGTTATGCCTGAAATTTCACAAGTATGTAATACATTTTTTCTGCATGCCATCATTTTTTTCCTAACATTCTTATTCATTGAGATCCATCTCCCCTATGGAGTCAACTACGAAACTTAAAGATATTACAGTGGGATAGCAAAATTGTAAGGTCTTTGCACAGGTAATAAGGCTTTGGGATGCTATAAATACGAATCCTAGATATGGAAATGCTTTGATCAACATTGATGGCATTCTCTTGGATGAAGATGTACGTCCATTTTTATAGTTACCAATTTAACTTTACACAATAACATTGTTGTTCCAAATCATTTGATTACTTTAACTTTTGCAGGGATCCATGGCACAAATCAGTGTGCCTAAAAAATTTGAAAAACAATTTCGTGGGTTGCTATCTCAAGGATCTGTCTATATTATTTCAAATGTTGCAGTTATCGATATCAAAAGCAAATCATATGTCTATCGCCATCAGAATTATATGCTGCAATTCAAACAAGACACAAAGGTTCATCCGCTACATTCAAGAGGTGCAGATATACCTACACTTTCGTTCGACTTTTGCCCATTTGATCAGCTGCCACAAAAAGCAATTGATTCCAAGCCACTCCTAGGTAACATAATGTGCTTGACTTATCTATCTCTTAACCACTATACTTCAATGCATAACGACTTGCATACTTGAGCCTTTTAGATGTGATAGGAGTAATATGTGATGTTGGTCCATATGACTATGCTAGCCAAACATCTCAGCACAAATTTCGGAAGATCAAAATTCGCAACCTAGAGGATGTCTTCATAGCTGCTCCTGTCATTCAATTTTTTTTACCTTAATAACATGTTCCCCTCAGAATGAATATGCCTTAATTTTCTAGAGAACAAACACAAGAATTAGTTCTATGGGGCCAGCATGGAGAATCATTTGATGAAGAAACAGTACTTAAAAAATATCAAGAAGGAATTGTCATAGCCATTTTTGCTGGTGTAACTGCAACTCTACAAAGGTCTACATGTAACTTATAAAAAAAACTTGCCCAAAGAAATAATAAACATATTTATTTAAACATCCTATTGACAACATAAGTTTATAGGTATGATACAAGGATCCTCAAGTTCTGCGACACAAATATATCTTGATCTTGATATACCTGAAGTTCAAAAGTACCGCACCAGGTTCTCTCTTTCTCACTCTTGCGCATGCATAATTTATGTTTAGCACTACAACAAACTAATATTTTATATGAAAAACATTTGAAGCTATAAATGGAAATGCCCAACTCTACAAAAGCATCTCCCTCAGGTCAAACAAGTATCTCCACTTGAAGCAGCAGGCAAACTATACACCATTGAAGAAATATCTAACCTACCAATGTCATCTTTTCAGGTGAACACTTTCTCATGCAGTTCACTTTTCCTGCCTCGCCATTTAAAATAAAATAGATTATTGATACTTCATCCTTTTTTTGTGCCATAAGGGAGGAGCAACCTTCAGCACTATCGCAAAAGTAGCATCAATTATACCGTCAGTCAAATGGTACTACAAAGCATGCAAGCGTTGTGGAAAAGGATATAACAACATGACAGATACCCCAACATGTGGCTGCCAATTTCCAGTTCCATGCCCAATGTATTATATATCTTCTTAAAATCTAATACTTAAATAATTACTTTTTTATCATGTCACTAACAACTATACCATGCTTCAGGTACAAACTTCCCCTTACACTAACAGATAACTCGGGAAGTTTGGATGCAATTGCTTTCGCTAGAGTAGCTGAAGACTTAGTTGAGCGTCATGCTGATCATGTTTCAATGAGTATGAAGATAGAAGCTACAGATCATGTGCTTACCCTGGATAAATCCATTGGTAAAGAAAAGTTATTCTACATAGGAATGAACACTGATTCGTCTGCCAAGTACCCTATAAATTATGTCCTGAAAAAAAGTTTCTCTGTCAACAATACTGAATCAACACCTGTTCCACATGCGCCAAAGGTAACCAACTTCTTACAGATTCATTACCTTCATATATCATGGTTATTAACATAATGTGTGAAGCTTTTTCAGTCAGGCGAGGATACAACCACCAATGACAATACTCCTGCAACTCATAAGCCAATGTCTATCAGCATAAAGGAAAGAGAAAATAGGCAATGCTTCATAAACTTGGATTTTAAACATCTCTCTTATTGCTTCTCCATTATATGACTTGTCACAATGATACTTTTATGTGAAAGTCCAAATGGAATTGAATGTTAGTCTTTTTCCCTTCTCAAATGCTTTCTCTTTTCTATATGCTGCTACATGTAATCTTTCATAAACCTCAATCTTATTGTATTCCTCTCATCAAGACTACTTTACATCTATGATGTACGTTACAATCAGGATCAACACAAAAAGAAGAATTGATTTTACTGAGAGTGATGCCGACAAATCTAACAGGTATGAGAACACTCACAAAACCTTAGTGCACCATGGTTCTCCAAAGGCACATACAAACTTATTTCAAGTACATGGAGGTTCTTGGGTTACATTTATATTCTCTTTCCCAGTTCATTTTCTATTTTGATTCATGCTTTATTACCTTCAATATCTGATATAATAAATGGAACCAATTTTCTAAATGCAGCTCAAAGAAACCGAAAGAAAGTATTGCGAAAAAGAACAAGCATGAGTATGTACTATTTCTCACACCCTTTATACAAATTTAGCCAACAATATGAGTTTCTTCCTACATATATTTACAGTTGCAAAAAATCTCCATCAACAGGAATGTAGATACACTTCCAGAAAAACTGCATCAACAGGAACAACCAGAGTAAAGGAACCTTTGGACGATTTAAGTACTTTACATTGACTATATAAACTTTCATTTTCTGATTAAAAAAACCAGTAATATATTGTGTTATTTTTTTGACAACGCTTCATTTTCCAATACAGGCAGGACAACTTGCACTTTGCTACAAATGAGAAATGAGGAATAACGTACATCGCTTACAACCAGAAATAACAGTCCTTATGTTCATACCACTTTGCTCAGCTTCTATAGTAACCAAGGAACATTACAAATTTTGTTCAACTACCAACTTATCAGTGGTTCCAGTTTATGTTCTTTGTTCGACTTATGATCTCAATACAAACCTACAGTGTGTGTTCAAATATATTCATGAATGGATCCAATTTATGTTCTTTGGTGCACTTATTATCTCGATAGAAACCTATAGTGTGTATTAAAGTAAATTCATCAGTGGATCAGTTTATGTTCTTTTTTGGAATTAGTAACTCAATACAAACCTAAACTCTGCATTAAAATACATGAATGCTAACTTCATTTTTGCATTAACCATTACTTAAACATCTTTCGGTTAGACATTCTTTCCCATCCGAGACACCTATATAAGCCCCCCGCATAATCAATTGTACTCGCCACAACTTCATCTTGCAAATCAGAAATTTTTGACTATCGGCACAAAAATGGACAGCCAACACGAAGGCAACAGGTACGGCTACTGCATACAATGTTGTTTTCTACATCCCTATGCTTGCTGCAAATAACATTAAACACATGAATCTTTCTCCAGGATACAATATGATGGACCACGGAATGTTCTGCCCCACTCAACAACTAATTCATCAAGGGAGGCTCAGAAGAAATACATGGAGGCAACTGAAAAGAAAAAGACTACTCCAAAACCAGCAGTGTCCATTGCTTTCAAAGAAACCGTTGCACGTGAAGACAACACCACCAAATACATCTTCAAGTACATCACAAAAGGAACCCACAAGAACAGATAGTTCTCAACGAAGAAACCATCTACAAATAAATTATACCACATATTATGTTCTTTTTATGAACAATGTATAACTATGACTATACATATGTATTTTCTAATTTTCAATAAGTTTTTATGATTATACATATGTGTTTTCCAAATTTCAATTATCATATTGTCCGTGCAAATATTCATCTTCTATGGAAAAAATATCATCCAAATGTATTGCATCCAATTCCCGCCGCAACGCACGGGGTATTATATAGTATTCATAATATTGATGCCAAAAGATGCAAAGTTGATAATGATAGTGCAACATATTTGTGGCACTGCCATTTAGGTCATATTGGTGTAAAGCGCATGAAGAAACTCCATGCAGATGGGCTTTTGGAATCACTTGATTATGAATCATTTGATACTTGCGAACCATGCCTCATGGGCAAGATGACTAAAACTCCGTTCTCCGGAACTATGGAGCGAGCTAATGACTTATTGGAAATAATACATACAGATGTATGCGGTCCGATGAGTGTTGAAGCTCGCAGCGGGTATCGTTATTTTCTGACCTTCACAGATGATTTGAGCAGATATGGGTATATCTACTTGATGAAACAGAAGTCTGAAACATTTGAAAAGTTCAAAGAATTTCAGAGTGAAGTAGAGAATCATCTTAACAAGAAAATAAAGTTTCTACGATCTGATCATGGAGGCGAACATTTGAGTTACGAGTATGGCCTTCATTTAAAACAATGTGAAATAGTTTCACAACTCACGCCACCTGGAACACCACAGCGTAATGGTGTGTCCGAATATCATAACCGTACTTTATTAGATATGGTGCGATCTATGATGTCTCTTACCGATTTACCACTATTGTTTTGGGGTTATGCATTAGAGACAGCTGCATTCACGTTAAATAGGGCACCGTCTAAATCCGTTGAGACGACACCGTATGAACTATAGTTTGGCAAGAAACCTAAGCTGTTGTTTCTTAAAGTTTGGGGTTGCGACACTTATGTCAAAAGGCTTTAGCTTGATAAGCTCAAATCCAAATCGGAGAAGTGTGTCTTCATAGGATACCCTAAGGAAACAATTGGGTACAACTTCTAACACAGATCCAAAGGCAAGATCTTTGTTGCCAAGAATGGAACATTTCTAGAGAAGGAGTTTCTCTCGAAAGAAGTGAGTGGGAGGAAAGTACAACTTGATGAGGTAATTGTACCTTCTCTCAAATTGGAAAGTAGCACACCACAGAAAACCATTCCCGTGATGCCTACACCAACTAGAGAGGAAGCTAATGATGATGATCACGAAACTTCAGATCAAGTTACTATTGAACTTCGTAGGTCAACCAGAACACATTCCGCACCAGTGTGGTACGGTAATCCTATCCTGGAAGTCATCTTACTAGACCAAGGGGAACGTACGAACTATGAAGAAGCTATGATGAGCCCAGATTCCGACAGATGGCTTGAGGCCACGAAATCTGAGGTAGGATCCATGGATGAGAACAAAGTGTGGACTTTGGTGGATTTTCCCGATGATCGGCAAGCCATAAAGAATGAATGGATCTTCAAGAAGAAGACTGACACTGATGGTATTGTTACTGTCTACAAAGATCGACTTGTCGCAAAAGGTTTTCGACAAGTTCAAGGGGTTGACTACGATGAGACTTTGTCACCCGTAGCGATGCTTAAGTCTGTCCGAATCATGTTAGCAATTGCCAAATTTTATGATTATGAAATCTGGCAAATGGATGTCAAAACTGCATTCCTTAATGGATTTCTTAAAGAAGAGTTGTATATGATGCAACCAAAAGGTTTTGTCGATCCTAAAGGTGCTAACAAAGTGTGCAAGCTCCAGCGATCCATCTATGGACTGGTGCAAGCATCTCGGAGTTGGAATATACACTTTGATGAGGTGATCAAAGCATATGGTTTTATACAGACTTACGGTGAAGCCTGTATTTATAAGAAAGTGAGTGGGAGCTCTGTAGCATTTCTGATATTATATGTGGATGACATATTATTGATTGGAAATGATATAGAATTTCTGGATAGCATAAAAGGATACTGAATAAAAGCTCTACCGCGACAGAAGATAGAAAGAGAATAAAAGTCATTCCCTATGCCTCAGCCATATGTTCTATAAAGTATGCCATGTTGTGTACCAGACCAATTGTGTACCTTGCCATGAGTTTGGAAAGGGGGTACAATAGTGATCCAGGAGTAGATCTTGATAACCCACAAGTATAGGGGATCAATTGTAGCCTCTTTCGATAAGTAAGAGTGTCGAACCCAACGAGGAGCTCAAGGTAGAACAAATATTCCCTCAAGTTCTATCGACCACCGATACAACTCTACGCACGCTTGACGTTCGCTTTACCTATAACAAGTATAAAACTAGAAGTACTTTGTAGGTGTAATGGGATAGGTTTGCAAGAATATAAAGAGCACGTAAATAAAAACTAGGGGTTGTTTAGGTAAAGAAGCAATAAAGTTAGTATAGCGAGTGTGGAAAAGTGGTGGTAGGAGTTGATAAATTGTTCCTAAGAAATTGACTACTTTACTAGACCGATAGAAAGTTTTATGTGGGAGAGGCCACTCTAGCATGTCATCCCTGACTTGGAATTCTATGCACTTATGATTGGAACTATTAGCAAGCATCCGCAACTACTAACGTTCATTAAGGTAAAACCCAACCATAGCATTAAGATATATTGGTCCCCCTTCAATCCCGTATGCATCAATTTCTATGCTAGGTTGAAGCTTCTGTCACTCTTGCCCTCCAATACATAGTCCTATCAACATACAACTAACCCTATGGTGTGATCCACGCGCGCGCTCATATGATGGGCACCAAAGGACAGCAACATAACCACAAGAAAATTAAACCAATCATAGCAATTCACCAATTACCGAGAGGACAACGAAAATCTACTCAGACATCATAGGATGGCAACACATCACTGGATAATAATATGAAGCATAAAGCACCATGTTCAAGTAGAGGGTACAGCGGGTTGCGTGAGAGTGGACCATTGTAGATAGATGGGGGAAGGTGATGAAGATGTTGGTGAAGATGACGGAGGTGTTGGTGTAGATTGCGGTGACGATGATGGCCCCGGTGGCGTTCCGGCACCACCAGAAGAGAGGGGGAGAGGGCCCCCCTTCTTCTTCTTCTTCCTTGACCTTCTCCCTAGATGGGAGAAGGGTTTCCCCTCTTGTCCTTGGCTTCCATGGCATGGGAGGGGCGAGAGCCCCTCCGAGATTGGATCTGTCTCTCTGTCTCTCTCTGTTTCTGCGCTCCGGATTCTGGCCTTTCATCGTTTCTTATATTCCCGGAGATCCGTAACTCCGATTAGGCTGAAATTTGGACACGATTTTTATCCAGATATTGGCTTTCTTGAGGCGAAAGAAGGGCACCAACCGCCTTACGGGGTGGCCACGAGGGTCAGGGGCGCGCCCACCCCCCTGGGGCGCACCCCCTGCCTCGTGGCCCCCTCAGGCATTGTCTCGCGTTGATTCTTCTTCCCAACAATCACATATATTCCAAAAAAATCTTCGTCAATTTTTATCCCGTTTGGACTCCGTTTGATATGGATTTTCTGTGAAACAAAAAACATGCAACAAACAGGAACTGGCACTGGGCACTGGATCAATATGTTAGTCCCAAAAATAGTATAAAAAGTTGCCAAAAGTATATGAAAGTTGTATAATATTGGCATGGAACAATCAAAAATTATAGATACGACGGAGACGTATCAGCATCCCCAAGCTTAATTCCTGCTCGTCCTCGAGTAGGTAAATGATAAAAAAGATAATTTTTGATGTGGAATGCTACCTAGCATAATCTTGATCATGTAATCTAATCATGGCATGAATATTAAGACACGAGTGATTCAAAGCAATAGTCTATCATTTGACATTAAGACAATAATACTTCAAGCATACTAATAAAGCAATCATGTCTTTTCAAAATAACATGGCCAAAGAAAGTTATCCCTACAAAATCATATAGTCTGGCTATGCTCCATCTTCATCACACAAAATATTCAAATCATGCACAACCCCGATGACAAGCCAAGCAATTGTTTCATACTTTTGATGTTCTCAAACCTTTTCAACTTTCACGCAATACATGAGCGTGAGCCATGGACATAGCACTATAGGTGGAATAGAATATGATGGTGGAGGTTGTGTGGAGAAGTCAAAAAGGAGAAAGTCTCACATCGACGCGGCTAATCAACGGGCTATGGAGATGCCCATCAATTGATGTCAATGTGAGGAGTAGGGATTGCCATGCAACGGATGCACTAGAGCTATAAGTGTATGAAAGCTCAAACTGAAACTAAGAGGGTGTGCATCCAACTTGCTTGCTCATGAAGACCTAGGGCATTTGAGGAAGCCCATCATCGGAATATACAAGCCAAGTTCTATAATGGAAATTGCCACTAGTATATGAAAGTGATAACTCAAGAGACTCTCTATATGAAGAACATGGTGCTACTCTGAAGCACAAGTGTGGTAAAAGGATAGTAACATTGTCCCTTCTCTCTTTTCTCTCATTTTTTAGGCTTCTTTGGCCTCTCTCTCTTTTTTTGGGGCTTCTTTGGCCACTTTTATTTTGATAACCTCACATGGGACAATGTTCTAATAATGATGATCATCACACTTTTATTTACTTACAACTCAATATTACAACTCGATACTAGAACAAAGATATGACTCTATATGAATGCCTCTGGCGGTGTACTGGGATGTGCAATGATCTAGCGTAGCAATGAAATCAAAAAAGGGACAAGCCATGAAAACATCATGCTAGCTATCTTACGATCATGCAAAGCAATATGACAATAAATGCTCAAGTCATGTATATGATGATGATGGAAGTTGCATGGCAATATATCTCGGAATGGCTATGGAAATGCCATGATAGGTAGGTATGGTGGCTGTTTTGAGGAAGATATAAGGAGGCTTATGTGTGATAGAGCGTATCGTATCACGGGGTTTGGATGCACCGGCGAAGTTTGCACCAACTCTTGATGTGAGAAAGGGCAATGCACGGTACCGAAGAGGCTAGCAATGATGGAAGGGTGAGAGTGCGTATAATCCATGGACTCAACATTAGTCATAAAGAACTCACATACTTATTGCAAAAATCTATTAGTCATCGAAACAAAGTGCTACGCGCATGCTCCCAGGGGGATAGATTGGTAGGAAAATACCATCGCTCGTCCCCGACCGCCACTCACAAGGAAGACAATCAATAAATACCTCATGCTCCAACTTCGTTACATAACGGTTCACCATACGTGCATGCTACGGGAATCACAAACTTCACCACAAGTATTTCTACAATCCACAACTACCCACTAGCATGAATCTAATATCACCATCTTTATATCGCAAAACTATTGCAAGGAATCAAACATATCATATCCAGTGATCTACAAGTTTTATGTAGGATTTTATGACTAACCATGTGAATGACCAATTCCTGTCAACTCTCTAAATAGATATAATTGAAGCAAGAGAGTTTAATTCTTTCTACAAAAGATATGCCCACGCTCTAACAAATATAAGTGAAGCAAAAGAGCATTCTACAAATGGCAGTTTTCTATGTGATGAGAAACAGGCAATCCATACTTCAAATGATATAAGTGAAGCACATGAAGCATTCTATAAAGCCATAATCAAAAGATATAAGTGAAGTGCAATGAGCATTCTATAAATCAACCATGGACTATATCATACCAGCATGGTGCATCAAAGAAAAGTGAAAACTAAATGCAAAAGACGCTCCAAGATTTGCACATATCACATGAATGAAACGAAACCGAAAACATACCGATTCTTGTTGAAGAAAGATGGGATGCCTTCCGGGGCATCCCCAAGCTTAGACGCTTGAGTCTCCTTGAATATTTACTTGGGGTGCCTTGGGCATCCCCAAGATTGAGCTCTTGCCTCTCCTCCTTCTCCTCATATCGAGACCTCCTCGATCTTTGATCACTTCATCCACACAAAACTCAACAGAAAGCTCGGTAAGATCCGTTAGTATAATAAAGCAAATCACTACTCTAAGTACTGTTGCAAACCAATTCATATTTTTTTTGCATTGTATCTACTGTAATATAACTTTTCCATGGCTTAATCCACTGATAGAAATCGATAGTTTCATCAAAACAAGCAAACAATGCATCAAAAACAGAATCTGTCTTAAACAGGATAGTCTGTTGTAATATGAACATTCACCATACTTCTTGTACTCCAAAAATTCTGAAACAATTAGGAAAAATAAAAAATTTGTATAGAAAGACAGTGCAAAAAGTTTCAGAACCGTTTGACGTTCCAGTAAAAAATGTAAAATCGCGCACTACAGCCAGAGTTTCTGTTTTGCACCGCACAAACCAACAAGCAATGTAAACATCCTAAAGGCAAATCTTGGCACCTTATTTTTATAATAAAATGGAATTGCACAAGGGGATAATTATTTTTGTTGAAAATTTTCTATAATCAAGATTCACAAAGTTTCCGTGAGCATGAACAAAGTTCAAGGAGCTCCCCCACTTCAACAATGCTTGTCTCTCTCACTTTCACTTTCCTTTTTGAAAAGTTTTGGGTTCCCCTCTTTATTTTTTTGTTTTTAAACTATATAAAAGCACACAACAGAAATAAATGACTCTCTAAAACTTCCGGGTTGTCTCCCTGACAGCGCTTTCTTTAAAGCCATTAAGCTAGGCATATAGTGCTCAAGTAATGGATCCACCCGGATCCCAACGTATATCAAAGCCAATTTTAATTAACAATGATTTAGAATTTAGTAGTGAGCACAAAGCAACATATATCAAGCAATGACGAAGTCTAACTCTCTTCCTATGCATCGGCATGTCATAAAAGAACAATTCATGCACACATAGTAAAGGCCAATACATAGCATAAGCAGTTTCTTACAATTTTATTGTGTGGGAAACATAGAGAGGTGGAGATATAGTTCCTCTCTCATAATAATTGCAAGTAGGAGCAGCAAGCACATGCATATTATATCTATCAAAATCATCATGTGTAGTAGTAAAACGCAACCCATCAATATAATCATTAATAAGGGCAAACTTGTCCGATATAGTGTAGTCGGGAGGATTCAAAAAGATAATAGGACTATCATGCGTGGGTGCAATAGCAAATATTTCATGTTTAACATAAGGAACTATAGCAAGTTCATCTCCATCAGCATAATTCATATTGGCATATTGGCCACAAGCATAACAAGCATCATCAAAAATGGATATTTGAAAAGAATCAACGGGATCATAACAATCATCATAGCATTCATCCTTAGGTAAATTCGAAGGGAAATTAAAAATGTATGGGATAAAGAGTTACTCTCATTAGATGGTGGGAACAGGTGATCAATCCGCTCTTCCTCCTTTTGTTCTTCGCTCTCCTCCTCATCTTTTCACCCAATGATCTCACAATGTCATTAATTTCTTCTTCCATAGACTCCTGCAAAATATTAGTCTCTTCTTGGACAGCGAAGACTCTCTCAATAAAA
The DNA here is from genome assembly GCF_018294505.1 of Triticum aestivum. Lineage (NCBI taxonomy): Eukaryota > Viridiplantae > Streptophyta > Magnoliopsida > Poales > Poaceae > Triticum > Triticum aestivum. The sequence goes on along the minus strand of NC_057814.1, from coordinate 269,260,513 downwards.
TCATCAATATTGGAATTGAATTCATAATTCTCATAGCAATATTTAAGTATAGCAAAATTTTCAGGTCTGTAAACAGCATCATCAAGATTTTCACACTCTTTAAACAAAGATTCAATTTCATAAGCACCCATAAAAGCAACGAATTCTTCTATTTGTTCCACATCATAGTAATCATATATACAATTAGCATAAGAAGCCACGGTTTTATCATCATTAAATTTGCATGAAAAGGGAAGGTGTGGAGCCTTCATCCTAGAGAAACAAGTATAATCATATCTCAAGCATAGTTCCCGAGCATACCAATGCAACATATGAATTTGATCCCATAATAGTTTCCCTTTTTGAGTCAAGCGATAATCCCTAAAGTATTCACGTTGATCCAACGTGTCTCCCATTACATAATTGAATGGGGTTTTCTCAAGATTATTAAAGTAGTGCATAATATTTTTCACATAACCAGCATCGAGGGTTTTAGGAGGTTCCCCATCTCCATGAGTAGCAAGTACACCTAATTCTTTTGGTATTTCCTGTTCCATATCCATAACTAAAGATAGAGAACAACTTAGAGCAGAAAATAAAAACTACTTAGTGATAAAGCAAACAAGCACACACGAGAATATTCACCCCACGCTATAACTCCCCGGCAACGGCACCAGAAAAAGGTCTCGATAACCCACAAGTATAGGGGATCAATTGTAGCCTCATTCGATAAGTAAGTGTGTCGAACCCAACGAGGAGCTAAAGGTAGAACAAATATTCCCTCAAGTTCTATCGACCACCGATACAACTCTACGCACGCTTGACGTTCGCTTTACCTATAACAAGTATAAAACTAGAAGTACTTTGTAGGTGTAACGGGATAGGTTTGCAAGAATATAAAGAGAGCGTAAATAAAAACTAGGGGCTGTTTAGGTAAAGAAGCAATAAATTTAGTATAGCGAGTGTGGAAAAGTGGTGGTAGGAGTTGCGAAATTGTCCCTAAGAAATTGACTACTTTACTAGACCGATAGCAAGTTTTATGTGGAAAGGCCACTGCTAGCATCTCATCCCTGACTTGGAATTCTATGCACTTATGATTTGAACTATTAGCAAGCATCCGCAACTACTAATGTTCATTAAGGTAAAACCCAACCATAGCATTAAGATATATTGGCCCCCCTTCAATCCCGTATGCATCAATTTCTATGCAAGGTTGAAGCTTCTGTCACTCTTGCCCTCCAATACATAGTCCTATCAACATACAACTAACCCTATGGTGTGATCCACGCGCGCGCTCATATGATGGGCACCAAAGGACAACACCATAACCACAAGCAAATTAAACCAATCATAGCAATTCACCAATTAACAATAGGACAACGAAAATCTACTCAGACATCATCGGATGGCAACACATCATTGGATAATAACATGAAGCATAAAGCACCATGTTCAAGTAGAGGGTACATCGGGTTGCGGGAGAGTGGACCGCTGTAGATAGATGGGGGAAGGTGATGAAGATGTTGGTGAAGATGACGGAGGTGTTGGTGTAGATTGCGGTGACGATGATGGCCCCGGCGGCGTTCCGGCGCCACCGGAAGAGAGGGGGAGAGGGCCCCCCCTTCTTCTTCTTCTTCTTCTTCTTCTTCTTCTTCCTTGACCTTCTCCCTAGATGGGAGAAGGGTTTCCCCTCTTGTCCTTGGCTTCCATGGCATGGGAGGGGCGAGAGCCCCTCCGAGATTGGATCTGTCTCTCTGTCTCTCTCTGTTTCTGCGCTCTGGATTCTGGCCTTTCACCGTTTCTTATATTCCCGGAGATCCGTAACTCCGATTGGGCTGAAATTTGGACACGATTTTTATCCGGATATTGGCTTTCTTGCGGCGAAAGAAGGGCACCAACCGCCTTACGAGGTGGCCACGAGGGTCAGGGGCGCGCCCCCCAACCTCGTGGCCCCCTCGGGCATCGTCTCGCGTTGATTCTTCTTCCCAAAAGTCACATATATTCCAAAAAAAATCTCCGTCAGTTTTTATCCCGTTTGGACTCCGTTTGATATGTATTTTCTGCAAAACAAAAAACATGCAACAAACAGGAACTGGCACTGGGCACTGGAGCAATATGTTAGTCCCAAAAATAGTATAAAAAGTTGCCAAAAGTATATGAAAGTTGTATAATATTGGCATGGAACAATCAAAAATTATAGATACGACGGAGACGTATCAGTAGATCACTGGACAACAGTCAAAATTATCCTTAGTTAACTAAGAGGAGTAAGGAAATGTTTCTCGGTTATGGAGGTGATAAAGAGTTCGTTGTAAAGGGTTATGTTGATGCAAGCTTTGACACCAGTCCGGATGACTCTGAGTCTCAATCTGGATACATATTGAAAGTGGGAGCAATTAGCTAGAGTAGCTCTATGCAGAGCATTGTAGACATAGAAATTTGTAAAATACATACGGATCTGAATGTGGCAGACCCGTTGACTAAAGCTCTCTCACAAGCAAAACATGATCACACCTTAGTACTCTTTGGGTGTTAATCACATGGCAATGTGAACTAGATTATGGACTCTAGTAAACCCTTTGGGTGTTGGTCACATGGCGATGTGAACTATGGGTGTTAATGTGGACGATGTGAAATATGGGTGTTAATGACATGGCAATGTGAACTAGATTATTGACTCTAGTGCAAGTGGTAGACTGAAGGAAATATGCCCTGGAGGCAATAATAAAGTTGTTATTTTATATTTCCTTATATCATGATAAATGTCTATTATTCATGTTAGAATTGTATTAACCGGAAACTTGATACATGATACGTCTCCAACGTATCTATCATTTTTTATTCTTCAATGTTGTTATATTATCATTCTTGGATGTTTTATAATCATTTTATAGTCATTTTATATCATTTTTTGTTACTAACCTATTGACATAGTGCCAAGTGCCAGTTGCTATTTTTTGCATGTTTTTTACATTGCAAGAAATTAATACCAAACGGAGTCCAAACGCATCAAAACTTTTTGTGGATTTTTTATGGACCAGAAGACATCCAGTGGGCCGAAGAAGCACCTGGGGGTGCTCCGAGGGGAGCATAACCCACCTGGGTGCGCCTGGCCCACCTCGGGTGCCCCCCGGACCGCCTTTTACTCTATAAATACCCCAATATTCCAGAAACCCTAGGGGAGTCAACGAAAATCAATTCCAGCTGCCGCAAGTTCCAGAACCATCAGATCTAATCTAGACACCATCACAGAGGGGTTCATCATGTCCATTAGTGCCTCTCCGATGATGTGTGAGTAGTTGCTACCTCTTGAGCATTGCGTTGGTTTTCCCTTGAAGAGGAAAGGGTGATGCAGTAAAGTAGCATAAGTATTTCCCTCAGATTTTAAGAACCAAGGTATCAATCCAGTAGGAGACCATGCTCGAGTCCCACGCACCTACACAAACAAATAAGAACCTCGCAACCAACGCGATAAAGGGGTTGTCAATCCCTTCACGGTCACTTACGAGAGTGAGATATGATAGAGATGATAAGATAATATTTTTGGTATTTTTATGGTAAAGAGTAAAAGTAAAGAAAGCAAAATAAACGGCGCCAGAAATAGCTAGTTGACGGGAGATTAATATGATGGAAAATAGACCCGGGGGCCATAGGTTTCACTAGTGGCTTCTCTCAAGATAGCATAAGTATTACAGTGGGTAAAAAAATTACTATCAAGCAATTGATAGAATTGAGCATAGTTATGAGAATATCTAGGTATGATCATGTATATAGGCATCACGTCCGTGACAAGTAGACCGACTCCTGCCTGCATCTACTACTATTACTGCACACATCGACCGCTATCCAGCATGCATCTAGAGTATTAAGTTCATAAGAACAGAGTAACGCTTTAAGCAAGATGACATGATGTAGAGGGATAAACTCATGCAATATGATATAAACCCCATCTTTTTATCCTCGATGGCAACAATACAATACGTGTCGTTTCCCCTTCTGTCACTGGGATCGAGCACCGCAAGATTGAACCCAAAGCTAAGCACTTCTCCCATTGCAAGAAAGGTCAATCTAGTAGGCCAAACCAAACTGATAATTCGAAGAGACTTGCAAAGATAACCAATCATACATAAAAGAATTCAGAGGAGATTCAAATATTGTTCATAGATAGTCTTGATCATAAACCCACAATTCATCGGATCTCGACAAACACACCGCAAAAGAAGAGTTACATCAAATAGATGTCCAAGAGAATCGAGGAGAACTTTGTATTGAGATCCAAAGAGAGAGAAGAAGCCATCTAGCTAATAACTATGGACCCGAAGGTCTGAGGTAAACTACTCACACATCATCGGAGAGGCTATGGTGTTGATGTAGAAGCCCTCCGTGATCGATGCCCCCTCTGGCGGAGCGCCGGAAAAGGCCCCAAGATGGGATCTCACGGGTACAGAAGGTTGCGGCGGTGGAAATAGGGTTTTGGCTCTGTGTCTGATGGTTTGGGGTACGTAGGTATACATAGGAGGAAGAAGTAGGTCGGTGGAGCTACGAGGGGCCCATGAGGGTGGAGGGCGCGCCCAGGGGGGTAGGCGTGCCCCCCTGCCTCATGGCCTCCTCGGTGATTTCTTGACGTCCACTCCAAGTCCTCTGGATCACGTTTGTTCCAAAAATAACTCTCCCGAAGGTTTCATTGCGTTTGGACTCCGTTTGATATTTCTTTCCTTCGAAACACTGAAATAGGCAAAAAAACAGCAATTTGGGCTGGGCCTCCGGTTAATAGGTTAGTCCCAAAAATAATATAAAAGTGTATAATAAAGCCCATTAAACGTCCAAAACAGAATATATAATAGCATGGAACAATCAAAAATTATAGATACGTTGGAGACGTATCAAGCATCCCCAAGCTTAATTCCTGCTCGTCCTCGAGTAGGTAAATGATAAAAACAGAATTTTTGATGTGGAATGATACTTAGCATAATTTTAAATGTAATTCTCTTATTTGTGGTATGAATATTCAGATCCGAAAGATTCAAAATAAAAGTTTAATATTGACATAAAAAAAATAATACTTCAGGCATTCTAATAAAGCAATCATGTCTTCTCAAAATAACATGGCCAAAGAAAGTTATCCCTACAAAATCATATAGTCTGGCTACGCTCTATCTTCATCACACAAAGTATTTAATCATGCACAACCCCGATGTCAAGCCAAGAAATTGTTTCATACTTTTGATGTTCTCAAACTTTTTCAATCTTCATGTAATACATGAGCGCGAGCCATGGATATAGCACTATATGTGGAATAGAATGATGGTTGTGGATAAGACAAAAAAGAAGAAGATAGTCTCACATCAACTAGGCGTATCAATGGGCTATGGAGATGCCCATCAATAGATATCAATGTGAGTGAGTAGGGATTGCCATGCAACGGATGCACCAGAGCTATAAGTGTATGAAAGCTCAACAAAAGAAACTAAGTGGGTGTGCATCCAACTCGCTTGCTCACGAAGACCTAGGACATTTTGAGGAAGCCCATCATTGGAATATGCAAGCCAAGTTCTATAATGAAAAATTCCCACTAGTATATGAAAGTGACAACATAGGAGACTCTCTATCATGAAGATCATGGTGCTACTTTTGAAGCACAAGTGTGGTAAAAGGATAGTAACATTGTCCCTTCTCTCTTTTTCTCTCATATTTTTTTATTTGGGCCTTTTCTCTTTTTTTATGGCCTCTTTTTTCTTTTCTTTTTTCTTTTTTTTCGTCCGGAGTCTCATCGCGACTTGTGGGGGAATCATAGTCTCCATCATCCTTTCCTCACTTGGGACAATGCTCTAATAATGATGACCATCACACTTTTATTACTTACAACTCAAGAATTACAACTCAATACTTAGGACAAAAATATGACTCTATGTGAATGCCTCTGGCGGAGTACCGGGATATGCAATGAATCAAGAGTGACATGTATGAAAGAATTATGAAGGTGGCTTTGCCACAAATACGATGTCAACTACATGATCATGCAAAGCAATATGACAATGATGGAATGTGTCATAGCAAACGGAATGATGGTAAGTTGCATGGCAATATATCTCGGAATGGCTATGGAAATGCTATAATAGGTAGGTATGGTGGCTATTTTGAGGAAGGTAATGGTGGGTGTATGATACCAGCGAAAGGTGTGCGGTATTAGAGAGGCTCGCAATGGTGGAAGGGTGAGAGTGCGTATAATCCATGGACTCAACATTAGTCATAAAGAACTCATATACTTGTTGCAAAAATCTATTAGTTATCCAAACGAAGTATTACGCGCATGCTCCTAGGGATAGATTGGTAGGAAAAGACCATCGCTCGTCCCCGACCGCCACTCATAAGGAAGATAATCAATAAATAAATCATGCTCGGACTTCATCACATAACGGTTCACCATACGTGCATGCTACGGGAATCACAAACTTTAACACAAGTATTTCTCAAATTCACAACTACTCAACTAGCATGACTCTAATATCACCATCCTCATATCTCAAAACAATTATCAAGCATCAAACTTCTCTTAGTATTCAACGCACTTATAAGAAAGTTTTTACTAATCTTGGATGCCTATCATATTAGGACTAATTTCTCAATTTAAGCAAATTACCATGCTGTTTTGTAGGACTCTCAAAATAATATAAGTGAAGCGTGAGAGTACAATAGTTTCTATAAAACAAAACCACCGCCGTGCTCTAAAAGATGTAAGTGAAGCACTAGAGCAAAAACTATATAGCTCAAAAGATATAAGTGAAGCAGATAGAGTATTCTAACAAATTCCGAATCATGTGTGTCTCTCTCAAAAGGTGTGTACAGCGAGGATGATTGTGGTAAACTAAAATCAAAGACTCAAATCATACAAGACACTCCAAGCAAAACACATATCATGTGGTGAATAAAAATATAGCTCCAAGTAAAGTTACCGATAGACGAAGACGAAAGAGGGGATGCCTTCCAGGGAATCCCCAAGCTTAGGCTTTTCGTTGTCCTTGGGTTTACCTTGGGGTGCCTTGGGCATCCCCAAGCTTAGGCTCTTGCCACTCCTTGTTCCATAATCCATCAAATCCTTACCAAAACTTGAAAACTTCATAACACAAAACTTAACAGAAAATCTCGTGAGCTCCGTTAGCGAAAGAAAACAAAACACCACTTCAAGGTACTGTATTGAACTCATTATTATTTATATTGGTGTTAAACCTACTGTATTCCAACTTCTCTATGGTTTATAAACTCTTTTACTAGCCATAGACTCATCAAAATAAGCAAACAACACACGAAAAACAGAATCTGTCAAAAACACAACAGTCTGTAGTAATCTATAACTAACGCAAACTTCTGGAACTCAAAAAAAACTACCAAGATAGGACGACCTAGATAATTTGTTTATTGATCTGCTGCAATTGGAATCAGTATTTTATCACGTTCTGGTGATTTTAAACAATTGTTTTCGTGAACAGAAACTTTCTGGAGTTTTCAGCAAGATCAAATAACTATCATCCAAGAAGATCCTATAGGTTTAACTTGGCACAAACACTAATTAAAACATAAAATCAAATCTAACCAGAGGCTAGATCAAATATTTATTCCTAAACAGAACCAAAAAGCAAAAAACTAAAAGTAAAATTGGGTTGCCTCCCAACAAGCGCTATCGTTTAACGCCCCTAGCTAGGCATAAAAGCAAAGATAGATCTAGGTATTGCCATCTTTGGTAGGCAATCCATAAGTGGCTCTCATAATAGATTCATAAGGTAATTTTATTTTATTTCTAGGAAAGTGTTCCATGCCTTTCCTTAACGGAAATTGGAATCTAATATTTCCTTCCTTCATATCAATAATTGACCAATCGTTCTAAGGAAAGGTCTACCAAGAATAATATGACATGAAGGATTGCAATCTATATCAAGAACAATAAAATCTACGGGCACATAATTCCTATTTGCAACAATAATAACATCATTAATTCTTCCCATAGGTTTCTTGATAGTGGAATCCGCAAGGTGCAAGTTTAAAGAACAATCATCAAAATCACGGAAGCCTAGCAAATCACACAAAGTCTTTGAAATCATGGAAGCACTAGCACCCAAATCACACAAAGCATAGCATTCATGATCTTTAATCTTAATTTCAATTGTAGGTTCCCACTCATCATAAAGTTTTTTAGGGATAGAAACTTCCAACTCAAGTTTTTCTTCATAAGATTGCATCAAAGCATCAACGATATGTTTAGTAAAGGCTATATTTTGACTATAAGCATGAGGAGAATTTAGCACGGATTGCAACTAAGGAAATACAATCTATCAAAGAGCAATTATCATAATTAAATTCCTTGAAATCCAAGATAGTGGGTTCATTGATATCTAAAGTTTTGACCTCTTCAATCCCACTTTTACCAAATTTTGCATCAAGATCTAAAAACTCCGAATTTTTGGGACGCCTTCTAACTAAAGTTGACTCATCTCCAGTCCCATCATTATCAGGATTCATATTGCAAAACAAAGATTTAATTGGAGACACATCAATAACTTTTAGATCTTCATCTTTATTCTCATAAAAATTTGAAGACACACACTTTTACAAAGCATTCTTTCTTAGCACGCATCCTAGCGGTTCTTTCTTTGCACCCATCAATGGAAATTCTCATGGCTTTGAGCGACTCATTGATATCATGCTTAGGTGGAATAGATCTAAGTTTCAAAGAATCAACATCAAGAGAAATTCTATCCACGTTCCTAGCCAATTCGTCAACTTTAAGCAATTTTTCTTCAAGCAAAGCATTGAAATTCTTTTGTGAACTCATAAAGTCTTTAACACTAGTATCAAATTCAGAGGGCATGTTATTAAAAGTTCCATAAGAATTGTTGTAGGAATTACCATAATTATTAGAGGAATTACTAGGGAACGGCCTAGGATTAAAGTTTCCTCTATACGCGTTGTTACCAAAATTATTCCTACCAACAAAATTCACATCCATAGATTCATTATTATTCTCAATCAAGGTAGACAAAGGCATATCATTAGGATTAGAATAAACACTCTTATTAGCAAACAATTTCATAAGTTCATCCTTCTTTCCACTCAAAACATTAATTTCTTCTATCGTATGCACCTTTTTACTAGTTGATCTTTCGGTGTGCCATTGAGAATAATTAACCATAATTTTATCTAGGAGTTTAGTAGCTTCTCCTAAGGTGATTTCCATAAAAGTGCCTCCTGCAGCCGAATCTAAATGATTTCTAGAAGCAAAATTCAATCCGGCATTATTTTTTTGTATAATCATCCACAAATTCAAACCATGAGTGGGGCAGTTGCGTATCATTAATTTCATCCTCTCCCAAGCTTGTGCAACATGTTCATGATCAAGTTGCTTAAAATTCATAATACGTTTCTAAGAGAGATGATCTTAGCGGGGGGAAAGTACTTAGAGATAAAATCATCTTTGCACTTATTCCAAGAATCAATACTATTTTTAGGCAAAGACGAAAACCAAGTTTTAGCGCGATCTCTAAGCGAAAATGGAAATAGCTTCAATTTAATAATATCATTGTCCACATCTTTCTTCTTTTGCATGTCACACAAATCAACAAAGCTATTTAGATGGGTAGCAGCATCTTCACTAGGAAGGCCGGCGAATTGATCTTTCATGACAAGATTCAACAAAGCAGCATTAATTTCACAAGATTCAGCATCGGTAAGAGGAGCAATCGGAGTGCTAAGAAAATCATTGTTGTTGGTATTGGTAAAGTCACACAATTTAGTATTGTCTTGAGCCATCATGACAAGCAAGCAATCCAACACACGAGCAAACAAGAAGCAAGCGAAAAAGAAGCGAACGGAAAAGAGGGCGAATAAAACGGCAAGGGTGAAGTGGGGGAGAGGAAAACGAGAGGCAAATGGCAAATAATGTAATGCGAGGGATAAGAGTTTGTGATGGGTACTTGGTATGTCTTGACTTGTGCGTAGACTCCCCGGCAACGGCGCTAGAAATCCTTCTTGCTACCTCTTGAGCACTGCGTTGGTTTTCCCTTGAAGAGGAAAGGGTGATGCAGTAAAGTAGCGTAAGTATTTCCCTCAGTTTTTGAGAACCAAGGTATCAATCTAGTAGGAGACCACGCTCGAGTCCCACGCACCTACACAAACAAATAAGAACCTCGCAACCAATGCGATAAAGGGGTTGTCAATCCCTTCACAGTCACTTACGAGAGTGAGATCTGATAGAGATGATAAGATAATATTTTTGGTATTTTTATGGTAAAGAGTAAAAGTAAAGAAAGCAAAATAAACGGCGCCAGAAATAGCTAGTTGACGGGAGATTAATATGATGGAAAATAGACCGGGAGGCCATAGGTTTCACTAGTGGCTTCTCTCAAGATAGCATAAGTATTACGGTGGGTAAACAAATTACTGTCAAGCAATTGATAGAATTGAGCATAGTTATGAGAATATCTAGGTATGTGAAAGGATCGAGAAGAGGTGTCTAGAGGGGGGTGAATAGACTCTAATCAAGAAAAGTTGCAGTTTTTACTCTCTTGAGTTGAAGTGGAGTATTAGCACAAGTTTAAACATTCACAATACATATCAAGCAAGCATGCAAGCATACAAAGAGTATATGAGCAGCGGAAAGTAAGGCATGCAAGTTGCAAGAATGTAAAGAGAAGGGATTGGAGTGTGCAAACGCAATTTGGAGACACGGAGATTTTTTATCCGTGGTTCCGATAGGTGGTGCTATCGTACATCCACATTGATGGAGACTTCAACCCATGAAGGGTAATGGTTGCGCGAGTCCATGGAGGGCTCCACCCACGAAGGGTCCACGAAGAAGCAACCTTGTGTATCCCACCATGGTCGTCGCCCACGAAGGACTTGCCTCACTCGGGTAGATCTTCACGAAGTAGGCGATCTCCTTGCCCTTACAAACTCCTTGGTTCAACTCCACAATCTTGACGGAGGCTCCCAAGTGACACCTAGCCAATCTAGGAGACACCACTCTCCAAGAAGTAACAAATGGTGTGTTCATGATGAACTCCTTGCTCTTGTGCTTCAAATGATAGTCTCCCCAACACTCAACTCTCTCTCATAGGATTGGATTTGGTAGAAAGAATATTTGAGTGGAAAGCAACTTGGGGAAGGCTAGAGATCAAGATTTATGTGGTTGGAATGGAATATCTTGACCTCAACACAAGTGTAGGTGGTTCTCTCTCAGAAAATATGTGTTGGAAGTGTAGGCATGTTCGGATGGCTCTCTCCACGAATGAAGAGTGGGTGGAGGGGTATATATAGCCTCCACACAAAATCTAACCATTACACACAAATCACCAAACTTGGTGGGACCGATTCAGAGAACTCGGTCGGACCGATTTGGTTCATAATGTGACCGTTAGGCATTTCGGTGGGACCGACTAGATCAACTCGGTGGGACCGATGTGCTAGGGTTAGGGTAAATCCAAAACTCGGTTTGACCGATTACTCAAACTCGGTGGGACCGATTTGGGTAATAAGTGAAACAGAATGTTGGCCAAGCAAACTCGGCGGGGCCGGTTGCAAATCTCGGTGGGACCGAAATTATTGCAATAGACAACAGAGAGTTTGCAAGCCCATCTCGGTGAGACCGAGATCCCATCGGTGAGACCGAACTGATTAGGGTTTATGGCAGTGGCTATGACAACTGAACTCGGTGGCTCCGGATATGAAATTTCGGTGGGGCCGAGTTGGACTTTTTGGTTTAGAACATATGTGGAAGTGAGAAAGTGGTTGAGGGCTTTGGAGCATATCACTAAGCACTTTGATCAAGCAAGCCATTAAGCAACACCTCATCCCTTCTTAACAGTATTGGCTTTCCTATGGACTCAATGTGATCTTGGATCACTAAAACAGAAAATGTAGAGTCCTGAGCTTTGAGCTTGAGCCAATCCTTTGTCCTTAGCATATTGAAGGGGTTCCACATCCTCTTGTCCATGCCACTCCATTGTTGAACTTATCTGAAACATACTAGGTAGAAGCATTAGTCCAACAAGAGATATGTTGACATTAATTACCAAAATCACCCAGGGAGCACTTGTGCTTTCAGTATGATCATGTATATAGGCATCACGTCCGTGACAAGTAGACCGACTCCAGCCTGCATCTACTACTATTACTCCACACATCGACCGCTATCCAACATTCATCTAGAGTATTAAGTTCATAAGAACAGAGTAACGCTTTAAGCAAGATGACATGATGTAGAGGGATAAACTCATGCAATATGATATAAACCCCATCTTTTTATCCTTGATGGCAACATACAATACGTGTCATTTCCCCTTCTGTCACTGGGATCGAGCACCGCGAGATTGAACCCAAAGCTAAGCACTTCTCCCATTGCAAGAAAGATCAATCTAGTAGGCCAAACCAAACTGATAATTCGAAGAGACTTGCAAAGATAACCAATCATACATAAAAGAATTCAGAGGAGATTCAAATATTGTTCATAAATAATCTTGATCATAAACTCACAATTCATCGGATCTCGACAAACACACCACAAAAGAAGAGTTACATCAAATAGATCTCCAAGGGAATCGAGGAGAACTTTGTATTGAGATCCAAAGAGAGAGAAGAAGCCATCTAGCTAATAACTATGGACCCTAAGGTCTGAGGTAAACTACCCACACATCTTCAGAGAGGCTATGGTGTTGATGTAGAAGCCCTTCGTGATCGATGCCCCCTCCGGCGGAGCGCCGAAAAAGGCCCCAAGATGGGATCTCACGGGTACAGAAGGTTGCGGCGGTGGAAATATGGTTTTGGCTCAGTGTCTGATGGTTTGGGGGTACGTAGGTATATATAGGAGGAACAACTAGGTCGGTGGAGCTACGACGGGCCCACGAGGGTGGAGGGCGCGCCCAGGGGGTAGGCACGCCCCCCTGCCTCATGGCCTCCTTGATGATTTCTTGACGTCCACTCCAAGTCCTCTGGATCATATTTGTTCCAAAAATAACTCTCCCGAAGGTTTCATTCCGTTTGGACTCCGTTTGATATTCCTTTCCTTCGAAACACTGAAATAGGCAAAAAACAACAATTTGGGTTGGGCCTCCAGTTAATAGGTTAGTCCCAAAAATAATATAGAAGTGTATAATAAAGCCCAATAAACGTCCAAAACAAAATATATAATAGCATGGAACAATCAAAAATTATAGATACGTTGGAAACGTATCAGTAGTTCATTGTAGACCTACGGGTCCGTAGTTAGTAGCAAGATGGTTCCTCTCTCTCGTTTGATTCTCAATACAATGGTCTCTTGGAGATCCATATGATGTAACTCCTTTTGCGGTGTGTTTGTTGGGATCGGATGAACTTTGAGTTTATGATCAGATCTATCTTTTTATCCATGAAAGTTATTTCAGTCTTCTTTGATCTCTTATATGCATGATTTCTTATAGCCTCGTATTTCCTCTCTGATATTTGGGTTTTGTTTGGCCAACTTGATCTATTTATCTTGGAATGGGAAGAGGTGCTTTGTAATGGGTTCAATCTTACGGTGCTTGATCCCAGTGACAGAAGGGGAACCGACACGTATGTATCGTTGCTATTAAGGATAAAAAGATGGGGTCTATTTCTACATAAATAGATCTTGTCTACATCATGTCATCGTTCTTATTGCATCACTCCGTTTTTCATGAACTTAATACACTAGATGCATGCTGGATAGTGGTCGATGTGTGGAGTAATAGTAGTAGATGCAGGCAGGAGTCGGTCTACTAATCTTGGACATGATGCCTATATAATGATCATTGCCTGGATATCGTCATGATTATTTCAAGTTCTATCAATGGCCCAACAGTAATTTGTTTACCCACCGTTTGCTATTTTTCCCGAGAGAAGCCACTAGTGAAATCTACGCCCCCCGGGTCTCTTCTTTAATATATTTGCCTTTGCGACCTATTTTATTTGCTTTTATTTTCAGATCTATTAAACCAAAAATACAAAAATCCTTGCTGCACTTTATTTTATTTGGTGTTCGATCTATCAACTTATTACAACTATCTCACGTTCGTTTGCCAATTTCTGGCGCCGTTACCCGAAAGGGATTGACAACCCCTTTAACACGTCGGGTTGCGAGTATTTTTTATTTGTGCGCAGGTGCTGTTTACGTAGTGTTGCTTGGTTCTCCTACTGGTTTGATAACCTTGGTCTCATCACTGACGGAAATACCTCCCGTCGCTATGTTGCATCATCCCTTCCTCTTTGGGGAAATACCGACGTAGTCTAGTAGACAACAAAAGGAATTTCTGTCGCCGTTGCCGGGGAGACATCATCAACATGTACCAGGTTCCTAATCACAAATCTCATCTCCTTGGAATTTACATTATTTGCCATTTGCCTCTTGTTTTCCTCTCCCCCACTTCACAAAAATTTGCCGTTTTATTCGTCCTCTTTTTTGTTCGCCGTTTTCTTGTCGAATCTGTTTTTGAGTGCAATCTTGTTGCGTAGTCACAATGACTCAAGAGAACACCAAGTTGCGTGATTTCTCAAATACCAACAACAATGATTTTATTGGCACTCCGATTGCTCACGCCACTAGTGCGGAATCTTGTGATATTAATACTGCTTTGCTGAATCTTGTTATGAAAGATCAATTTTCCGGTACTCCTAATGAGGATGCCGCGTCCCATCTTAACACATTCATGGAATTATGCGATATGCAAACGAAAAAAGATGTGGACAATGATGTTGTGAAGATGAAATTATTTCCGTTTTCTTTGCGAGATCATGCAAAAATTTGGTTTTCTTCTTTGCCTCGCAATAGTATCGATTCTTGGAATAAGTGCAAAGATGCTTTTGTCACTAAGTATTTTCCGCCCGCAAAAATTATTTCCCTTAGAACCCAGATCATGAATTTCAAGCAACTTGAACATGAGCATGGTGCACAATCTTGGGAAAGGATGAAAATGATGCTAAGGAATTGCCCAACTCATGGGTTAAATCTTTGGATGATCATACAAAAAATTTATGCGGGGTTGAATTTTGTTTCTCGTAATCTTTTAGATTCCGCTGCGGGTGGTACTTTTATGGAAATTACTTTGGGTGAAGCCACCAAATTGGTTGATAATATCATGGAAAATTATTCACAATGGCATACCGAAAGAGCTCCTACTAGTAAAAAAGTTAATTCGGTTGAAGAAGTTTCTTCTTTGAGTGAAAAATTTGATGCTCTTATGAAATTGGTTGCTAGTAAAAGTGCTCCTATTGATTTCAACGATATGCCTTTGTCTACTTTGATTGAGAAAAATAGTGATGCCGTAGATGTGAATTTTATCTCGCGAAACAATTGCAATAACAATGCTTATAGAGGTAATTTTAATCCTAGGCCTTTTCCTAGTAATTCCTCTAATAAATATGGTAATTACTTTGGTAATCCTTTTTATAATAATAATAGTAACACCTCTGATCTTGAGAATAATATTAAAGAATTTATCAACACTCAAAAAAAATTCAACACTACAATGGAAGAGAAGTTGCATAAGATTGATGATTTGTCTAGAAGTGTTGATAGAATTTCTCATGATGTGGAAAATCTCAAGATGAAATTTTTTGTGCCTAAGGTTGAGGAATCAATTAAAGCTCTTTATGTTTCTATGGATGAAAGTTAGAAAAGAACCGCTATGCTTAGAGCTAGAAGAGAATTTTTAGAAAAAGCGTTTTCTAGTGATTGCTTTCATAAAAGTGATGAAGATCTTAAAATGATTGGTGTTTCTTCTATTGATTCCTTGTTTAGTAAAATTAAGATTGATGAAAAAGGGAATGAATAAGAGTCAACTTTAGCTATAAGGCGTCCTGATAATTCGGATGGTGAAAATCTTGTTGAGAAAATTGATAAAAGTGGGTTTGAAGAGGTCAAGAATTTAACTAGTGATGTGCCCACTCTTTTGGAACAAAGACTTTAATTATGATATTTTCTCTTTGATTGATTTTATTTCTTTGTTGCAATCCATGATAAATTCACCCCATGCCTATGAACAAAATAAAGCTTTTACTAAACATATTGTTGATGCTATGATGAAAGCTTTACAAGAAAAGTTGGAATTAGAAGTTTCAATTCCTAGAAATTACATGATGAGTGGGAACCTACTATCAAAGTCAAGATTAAAAATTATGAGTGTTTTGCTTTATGTGACTTGGGTGCTAGTGTTTCTACAATTCCGAAATCTTTATGTGATGTGCTTGGTCTTACCGATATTGAAGAATGTTGTTTAAATTTGCATTTGGCGGATTCTACTATTAAAAAGCCTATGGGAAGAATTAATGATGTTCTTATTCTTGCAAATAGGAATTATGTGCCCATAGATTTTATTGTTCTTGACATTGATTGCGATCCGTCTTGTCCAATTATTCTTGGTAGACCGTTTCTACGCACTATCGGTGCCGTGATTGATATGAAAGAAGGCAATATTAAGTTCCAATTTCCACTAAGGAAGGGTATGGAACACTTCCCTAGAATAAGAATTAGGCCACCATATCAATTAAACATGAGGGCATCTTATGGATCTAGAAACAAAGATGACAAAACTTAGATCCTTGCTTTATGCCTAGCTAGGGGCATGAAACAATAGCGCTTGTTGGGAGACAACCCAATGAATAAAATTTATTTTTGTCTTTTGCTTTCTGTTCTTGAGTGTTTGCACAACTATGATATTGTTATGATTGTGTTTTTTGTGTTATAATTAGTGTTTGTGCCAAGCAAAGCCTTTAGGATCTTCTTGGGTGATAGTTGTTTGATCTTGCTGAAAAATAGAAACTTTCGCGCTCACGACAATAATTTTCATTTTTAACAGAAGTGTGATAAAATACCAATTCTTTTTGCAGAAGATTAATATACAAATTTCTCAGGTCGTCCTAATTTTTCAGAATTTTTGGTGTTTCAGAAGTACTCGAAATATCCAGATTGCTACAGACTGTTCTGTTTTTGACGGATTCTGTTTTCTTTTGCGTTGTGTCCTTGCTTTGATGATTCTATGGTTTTCTTTGAAGAGTTTTTGCCATAGAAAAGTTGGAATACAGTAGATATAATGCAAGAATAAAATATGAATGGGTTGCAATAGTACTTATAGTAGTGATTTGTTTTCTTATACTAACGGATCTCACGAAGGTTTTTGTTGAGTTTTGTGTGCTTGAAGTTTTTCAAGTTTTGGGTGATGTTACGATGGATGAAGGAATAAGGAGTAAGAAGAGCCTAATCTTGGGGATGCCCATGGCATCCCAAGCTATTATCCAAACAGAAGCAAGCAACTAAGCTTGGGGATGCCTCGAGTGGCATCCCCTCTTTCTTCTAAGGACCATCGGTATTTTACTCGAAGCTATACTTTTATTCGTCACATACTATGAGTTTTGCTTGGAGCGTCTTGTATGATATGAGTCTTTGCTTTATTTGCTTTTTGTTTTAAGTCTTGAATCCTTGCTGGACACACCTATTTTAGAGAGCCAAATTTATGCCATGACTTGTTAGAATTGCTCTCTATACTTCACTTAAATTTTTATGAGCTATGGAATTTCTCTAGTGCTTCACTTATATCTTTTTGAGCACGGTGTGCTTTAGTATTTTTGAAGAAATACTCTCTTGCTTCACTTAGATTTATTTGAGTTAGTAAAATTTTCAAGAAATTCTCTCTTGCTTCACGTAAATTAATTTGAGAGAAAGAAATATTATTCTCATGATCTTTACTTATATTTGTTTGAGCTTATCAAAAGCAACACATGAAAATTTGTTCCAAAGTGATAGATATCCAAGAAGGATATAATAAAAAACTTTCATTAAGATCATTGGACAAAATAAACTTGATTCCTTGTAATAGTTTTGAGATATGATGATGTGATATGTGAGTCATGTTGATGAGTAATTATGCTTTAGTAAGAATATTGGTGTTAAGTTTTGTGATTCCCTATGAAAACATGAAAGTCAATTGTTATGCAATGAAATTACATCCTACTTGTGGTGCATTATTCATTGTTAATTATGCTTAAGGCTCGCTTATGAGATTATTCGTTTCTTGGTTGGTCGCTTATCAATCTTTTGCTAGCCTTAATTTTGCACTAAGTATGATCACTACTTGTGCATCCAAAATCCTTTAAACTAGTTTTGCCACATGAGTCCACCATACCTACCTATATGCAATATTCTTTTGCCGTTCTAAGCAAATTTGTATGTGCCATCTCTAATTTTCAAAATAAATTTCTCTTTTGTGTGCTCGTACTGGTCACGAGGCGGCGAGGGGTGGCCAATATTTTCCATGTTAGATGTGTTATTCTCATGATGAGTGTTTATTCACTTGTCATTGCACGAGAGTAAGGCAAAGGTATTAGGGATGCCCAGTCCCAAAATGAAAAATGCATTTACTTTATGTTGTCAAATAATAAATTCCTTGGAAAGTGTTGGTATGGAAGGCACCCGTGGATACGGTTAGCCATGGAAAGTGAAAGTATGGTGGAAAAAGGAATAAACTTTATTTTCTATTTGGTAACCGCCTATGATATATCTAGCATGGAAAGTGTTGGGAGCTTGAAGTCGTTTTCGTTGGTGGGAAAAGTTTGCCTCTCAAAATGTTTCTATCTCTCAATTTTCGCTTTGAGCTCTAGCACCTCTACAAACCCCTACTCCCCTCTACGAAGGGCCTTTCTTTTACTTTATGCAATTTTTATTTTTACTTTAAGTCTCCATCCTCTCTTATAAAGCACCAACTAGGGGGCACTATGATCGTACTTGAGCATTGGGTGTAGCTAATATGCGAGTATGTTTCATGAATGGATCAATGATTGAGCATGATGGGCTAGGGATAACTTAGTTTAGCGTTGATATTTTGGAAGACATGGTTGCTTGTTGATATGCTTGAGTATTTAAGTCCTCGTGTCAAAACTATACTATTGCTTTGAACCATATAAAACTCCAAATGTCCATGCTACAAAGAAAATAATATGTGATGACATGTTAGGCAGCATTCCACATCAAAAATTCTGTTTTTAACATTTACCTACTCGAGGACAAGCAGGAATTAAGCTTGGGGATGCTGATACGTCTCCAATGTATCTATAATTTTTTATTGTTCCATGCTGTTATGTTATCATTCTTGGATGTTTTATAATCATTTTAGTAATTTTATATCATTTTTCGGTACTAACCTATTGACATATTGCCAAGTGCTAGTTGTTATTTTTGCATGTTTTTTACATCGCAGGAAATCAATACCAAACGGAGTCCAAACGCAGCGAAACTTTTTGTGGATTTTTTATGGACCAGAAGACATCCAGTGGGCCGAAGAAGCACTTGGGGGGTGCTCCGAGGGGAGCACAACGCACCAGGACGCGCCTAGAGGCCCAGGCGCGCCCTGGTGGGTTGTGCCCACCTCGGGTTCCCCCGGACCACCTCTTTACTATATAAATACCCCAATATTCCATAAACCCTAGGGGAGTGGAAGAAAATCAATTCCAGCCGCCGCAAGTTCCAGAACCACCAGATCCAATCTAGACACCATCACGGAGGGGCTCATCATGTCCATTGGTGCCTCTCCGATGATGCGTGAGTAGTTCATTGTAGACCTACGGGTCCGTAGTTAGTAGCTAGATGGCTTCCTCTCTCTCGTTTGATTCTCAATACAATGGTCTCTTTGAGATCAATATGGTGTAACTCTTTTTGCGGTGTGTTTGTTGGGATCAGATGAACTTTGAGTTTATGATCAGATCTATCTTTTTATCCATGAAAGTTATTTGAGTCTTCTTTGATCTCTTATATGCATGATTGCTTATAGCCTCATATTTCTTCTCCGATATTTGGGTTTTGTTTGGCCAACTTGATCTATTTATCTTGCAATGGGAAGAGGTGCTTTGTAATGGGTTCGATCTTACGGTGCTTGATCCCAGTGACAGAAGGGGAACCGACACGTATGTATCGTTGCTATTAAGGATAACTAGATGGGGTCTATTTCTACATAAATAGATCTTGTCTACATCATCTCATCGTTCTTATTGCATTACTCCGTTTTTCCATGAACTTAATACACTAGATGCATGCTGAATAGCGGTTGATGTATGGAGTAATAGTAGTAGATGCAGGCAGGAGTCGGTCTACTAATCTTGGACGTGATGCCTATATAATGATCATTGCCTGGATATTGTCATGATTATTTGAAGTTCTATCAATTGCCCAACGGTAATTTTTTTACCCACCATTTTCTATTTTTCTCGAGAGAAGCCACTAGTGAAATCTACGGCCCCCGTGTCTCTTCTTTAATATATTTGCCTTTGCGATCTTTTTTATTTGCTTTTATTTTAAGATCTATTAAACCAAAAATACAAAAATACCTTGCTGCACTTTATTTTATTTGGCGTTCGATCTATCAACTTATAACAACTTTCTCACGTCCGTTTGCGAATTTCTGGTGCCGTTACCCGAAAGCGAGCTTTAACACATCGGGTTCCGAGTATTTGTTATTTGTGTGCAGGTGCTGTTTACATAGTGTTGCTTGGTTCTCCTACTGGTTTGATAACCTTGGTCTCATCACTGAGGGAAATACCTACCGTCGTGGTGCTGCATCATCCCTTCCTCTTTGGGGAAATACCAACGTAGTCTAGCAGATATCAATACATGTGTGGATACATAGACAAAACACCGTGTCCCTAGTAAGCCTCTACTAGACTAGCTCGTTAATCAAAGATGGTTATGTTTCCTAACCATAGACATGTGTTGTCATTTAGTGAACGGGATCACATCACTAGGAGAATGATGTGATGGACAAGACCCATCCGTTAGCTTAGCATATTGATCATTCAGTTTTATTGCTATTGCTTTCTTCATGTCAAATACATATCCCTTTGACTATGAGATTATGCAACTCCCGGATAAGGAATACCTTGTGTGCTATCAGACGTCACAACGTAACTGGGTGATTATAAAGATGCTCTACAGGTATCGCCGAAGGTGCTTGTTGGGTTGGCATAGATCGAGATTAGGTTTTGTCACTCCGAGTATCGGAGAGGTATCTCTGGGCCCTCTCGGTAATGCACATCATAAGAAGCCTTGCAAGCAATGTAAGTAATGAGTTAGTTATAGGATGATATATTACGGAACGAGTAAAGAGACTTGCTGGTAACGAGATTGAACTAGGTATAAAGATACCGATGATCGAATCTCGGGTAAGTAACATACCGATGACACACTACTGCACGATGCTGCTAACGCGACACTATGATCAGAGACCCTTTGACGAAACTGTGTGTGATGCATTAATCGCAAACGGTGATGTAAAAAACCATCAAAAAAGATGCAAAACGTTTGCAATGAATGATACCTCAAACACGGTTCAGATTTTAGTTGCATGTGCGATGAGGGGCATACAGTTGATCTGTACGAACTGTTTGCGATGAGACAGAACAACAAAAACGGGCAGCCAGATCAAGGTGTGTGCGATATACGGCATACAGTTCACTCCAATGAACCGTTTGCGATGATTGAGGTGAACACAAACAATTCGGCGTAACAAGATGTGTGTGATACCCGGCAAACAGGTCGGTAATCAGAATTGTGTGCGATCATTATAGACAGCCCATACGGTCTTTTTTTGTGAATTGTGTGCTCGTCAGGGCACATGGTTCAACAAACCAACCTGTGGGCGATAATGTAGAAGATCTCTGTCGAATACATATTACTAACCATCTGCGATGAGATTGAGAGGATAAACAAAGATATATATAGCCTGCTTAATTTAGTCCTTCTTCTTCTTGTTGTTGTTGGATGGCCCCACGACATCATCTTATCGAGGACACTTCTTGCCGCTGACCGTTGGCTTTTCATCACCGCCGCTGTTGTCATCGTCATTGCTGTCATCGTCCTCCTCCTCCTCGTTCGACCATTCCTCCTCATCATCGTCGTTGTCCTCTTCTTCATCCTCCGACGGTTCCTCGTTTGTCTGGTTGTCATCTGTCGACTCCGGAGGCGGCGTACCTTCCATGAACCGGATATAATCGAGGTCTGGGCTTGTAGCGATCCGACCTCAGACAGTCAAATCTCTGTGTTCAGTGTCATCCCTGGATCGGTAATGCTGACACACACAGTACTCGAAGGATTTATAACAGAGTAGCAATCACACACTTATTACATCGAATGTCCCAAAAGAGAACTTATTACAATAAATATGGCTGAAGGCCATCTAAATGCGATAACAACGGAAGGCTCGGAAGATAAAGTGAGTCCATCAACTCCAACGGCATAGATGAGTGCATGACAAATGACCTATCGCACGTTACTCGTCGTCTGAAAAGTCTGCAACATGATACGTTGCAGCCCGAAAACGGGTCAACACATGGAATATGCTGGCAATATAACACAGTAGAGCAATGAACAGATAAAATCTATCACTACATGCATATATGGCTGGTGGAGGCTCTATGGTTATATTGTTTTGCGAAAAGCCAATTTTTCCCTACAACAAAGGAATATATTTTATTTAACTATCACGGTGGTTGAAACATTGAGAATGGTACCCCCATCTCAATCCCAATTAGAAAGTAATTATCAACCCAATAAATTAATTTAGAGTGATGAGATCAAATCAATAATTCAAGTACCAGATACTCAAGATGTCCATAACCGGGGACACGGCTAACCATGATTAGTTTGTACACTCTGCAGATGTTTGCGCACTTTTCCCCACAAGACTCGATCTCCTCCGTTGATTTCTCGCACTATATGGTGTTTGAGAAACGGATGACCGAGACACAGTCTTTCAGAAGCATTAACTCTAACCCCGGGTAGACAGTACCAACCTACATCCCCTACGTCTGCTAGCCTACCACTGGAAGAGGTCATGCAACCTACTCAACTATGCCAGAGCCCATAATGTCTTGTGGCTGCACACGAAAGTTTCTAGCATGAATAATCTTATGATCCCTTTGAGCCTGGGTGGCAGACCATAGGAGGATCACACGGTATAACCCCGGGATCTCCTAGGACAACACTGGTATAACCCCAGGTGCCCAAAACCAAGAATCCACCCAGATGTGTATTAAAGTTGCCACCTTAAATTGAACCATTAATTAACAAACTCACATCTGTCATGGATACACTCAAACCCAATCCACGTCTACGAGCATAGCATAGCAATATAAGCATAACGTAGAAGTAACTCCCAAGGGTTTGATAATAAAACAAGTAATAGGTTCTACCTCATCATCTATTTCCCAATACCCACAAGTTAATCACATCCGAATCATGCAGTGTTTGAGGATTGTAACTAATGCATAAAAGCTGGGTATGAAAGAGTATGATCAATGTGCTACTTGCCTTGCTGACGATCCGCAAAACCTAGAGACTCGTAGTAGCACGCTTCGCACTCCGGGAATTCTATCGTAAACAAACAATAGCATACATAAGCATTCAAGCGAAGATGCATGGGTAAAACTCAAATAAGAAGATCTAATAGAAAGTTCAACTGAAGAACTCCGGTTTGCAAAAAGAATCAAATCAAATGGAGCAACGAAACTCAAACTGCGAAAGAAACAAGGTCCGATTACTAATCTGGACTATAGTCAAATTTTACAGTACCAAAATCTTCTTCAAGTTGGTTTAACAGAAAGAGGGTTTCGAGACAAAGATCTAGGCTCTTGTTTCACCTGATTTGGATAAACGAGCGAAAATTTATACTACATCGAAGATTAGGGCAGAAATCGCGATCGAAAATAATCACAGAAAAACCCTGGAAAAAGAAAAACGGATGAACAGGCTAACAAACGAACGTTCGCTGTCTGTGACTAATGGACGAACAACATTCGTTATAACGAACGTACGGACAAACGTCCGCTATTTAACCGAACCGAGAAAAACCGAAACAAAACCGATCTATTTAAAAAAAACTTGATCTAGGGTTTTAAAAAAACGAACGGTTTTTCTAAGAAAACCGAGGAACGGCGGCGGCGGTGGCTACCTCCGGCGAGGTTCCGGCAGGCGGCGAGGGGTGACGGCGGCGGCAGCGGCGCGACGCAGCGGCGGCGGCGGCGGTTGGCGCGGGCGGCGGGGCGGCGCTAGGGTTTTGCGGGCGGGGCTGGCGGCTCGATGGGCCTCGGGGTCGCGGGGGCGCGGCTTATAAGGCCGGCCGGGTCAAGTGTCTAGGTCGGACACGGCCCGGTAGGTCGGTGCGCACTTTTTTTTAACGGATTTCGCCGGAAAAATCCTAGAAAAAAATCTAAAAATACCAAAAAAAAAATCACCGTCTAAATAAAATACTTAGAACAAGATGAACATTGGCTTGGTCCTAAAATGCAATTTTGAAAAAAATGCATATTTTTCCTAATTCAAATAAAATTGCAATAAAATCCAAAAAAATATTTATTTGATTTTAATATTTTTTCCTCCAATATTTCATTTATTTTGGAGAAGTCATATTATCTCCTCTCATATATTTTAATATGAAATATTTTCGGAGAGAAATTATTTAAAACCAAAATGATCCTTGTTTCAATATTTGATAAAATTCAAATATGAATAACATGAAATCCCCAACTCTCTCCGTGGGTCCTTGAGTTGCTTAGAATTTCAAGGATCGCAAAACGGAATGCAATAAAATATGATATGCATGAATGACCTATGTAAAACATTCCAAATTGAAAATTTGGGATGTTACAAACCTACCCCCTTAAGATGAGTCTCGTCCCGAGATTCGGGTTGGCTAGAAAATAGGTGTGGGTGGTCCTTAAGTAGATCATCCTCTCGTTCCCAAGTGGCTTCATCCTCGGTATGGTGGCTCCACTGAACTTTGCAAAACTTGATAACCTTGCTGCGAGTAACTCGGCTGGCAAACTCGAGAATCTTGACAGGTTTTTCCTCATATGTCAAATCACTATCCAACTGAATTGCTTCCAGGGGCACTGTATCTCTTACAGGAATATCGGCCATCTCTGCATGGCACTTCTTCAACTGGGAAACGTGAAACGCATCATGAACTCCTGACAGTCCTTCGGGTAACTCCAACTTGTAGGCAACCTCTCCCATGCGCTCCAAAACTCGGTATGGTCCTACAAATCTCAGGGCTAACTTCCCCTTAACTCCAAAACGTTTAACACCTCATAGTGGTGACACATGGAGATATGCTCTGATACCATCTTGTAGCGATCCGACCTCAAACGGTCAAATCTCTGTGTTCAGTGTCATCCCTGGATCGGTAATGCTGACACACACAGTACTCGAAGGATTTATAACAGAGTAGCAATCACACACTTATTACATCGAATGTCTCAAAAGAGAATTTATTACAATAAATATGGCTTAAGGCCATCTAAATGCGATAACAGCGGAAGGCTCGAAAGATAAAGTGAGTCCATCAACTCCAACGGCATAGCTGAGTGCATGACAAACGACCTATCGAACCTTACTCTTCGTCTGAAAAGTTTGCAACGTGATACGTTGCAGCCCGAAAACGGGTCATCACATGGAATATGCTGGCAATATAACACAGTAGAGCAATGAACAGATAAAATCTATCACTACATGCATATATGGCTGGTGGATGCTCTATGGTTATATTGTTTTGCGAAAAGACAATTTTTCCCTACAACAAAGGAATATATTTTATTTAACTATCACGGTGGTTGAAACATTGAGAATGGTACCCCCATCTCAATCCCAATTAGAAAGTAATTATCAACCCAACAAATTAATTTGGAGTGATGAGATCAAATCAATAATTCAAGTACCAGATACTCAAGATGTCCATAACCGGGGATAGGGCTAACCATGATTAGTTTGTACACTCTGCAGAGGTTTGCACACTTTTCCCCACAGGACTCGATCTCCTCCGTTGATTTCTCGCACTGCATGGTGTTTGAGAAACGGATGACTGAGACACAGTCTTTCAGAAATATTAACTCTAACCCCGGGTAGACAGTACCAACCTACATCCCCTACATCTGCTAGCCCACCACTCGAAGAGGTCAAGCAACCTACTCAACTATGCCAGAGCCCATAATGGCTTGTGGCTGCACACGAAAGTTTCTAGCATGAATAATCTTATGATCCCTTTGAGCCTGGGTGGCGGACCATAGGAGGATCACACGGTATAACCCCGGGATCTCCTAGGACAACACCGGTATAACCCCAGGTGCCCAAAACCAAGAATCCACCCAGATGTGTATTAAAGTTGCCGCCTTAAATTTAACCATTAATTAACAAACTCACATCTGTC
Organism: Triticum aestivum; assembly: GCF_018294505.1. Classification (NCBI taxonomy): domain Eukaryota; kingdom Viridiplantae; phylum Streptophyta; class Magnoliopsida; order Poales; family Poaceae; genus Triticum; species Triticum aestivum. The sequence goes on along the minus strand of NC_057814.1, from coordinate 269,234,309 downwards.
ATGGATACACTCAAACCCAATCCACGTCTACGAGCATAGCATAGCAATATAAGCATAACGTAGAAGTAACTCCCAAGGGTTTGATAATAAAACAGGTAATAGGTTCTACCTCATCATCTACTTCGCAATACCCACAAGTTAATCACATCCTAATCATGCAGTGTTTGAGGATTGTAACTAATGCATAAAAACTGGGTATGAAAGAGTATGATCAATGTGTTACTTGCCTTGCTGATGATCCGCAAAACCTAGAGACTCGTAGTAGCACGCTTCGCACTCCAGGAATTATATTGCAAACAAACAATAGCATACATAAGCACTCAAGCGAAGATGCATGGGTAAAACTCAAATAAGAAGATCTAACCAGAAAGTTCAACTGAAGAAATCCGGTTTGCAAAAAGAATCAAATCAAACAGAGCAACGAAACTCAAACTGCGAAAGAAACAAGGTCTGATTACTAATCTGGACTAAATTCAAATTTTACAGTACCAAAATCTTGTTCAAGTTGGTTTAACAGAAAGAGGGTTTCGAGACGAAGATCTAGGCGCTTGTTTCACCTGATTTGGATAAACGAGCGAAAAGTTATACCAGATCGAAGATTATGGCAGAAATCACGATCGAAAATAATCGCGGAAAAACCCTAGAAAAAGAAAAATTGACGAACAGGCTAACGAACGAAGGTTCGCTGTCTGTGACTAACGGGCGAACAACGTTCGTTATTACGAACGTACGGACGAACGTCCGCTATTTAACCGAACCGAGAAAAACCGAAACGAAACCGATCTATTTAAAAAAACTAGATCTAGGGTTTAAAAAAACGAACGGTTTTTTTGAGAAAACTGACGAACGGCGGCGGCGGCGACTACCTCCGGTGAGGTTTCGGCGGGCGACGAGGGGCGACGGCGCGGCTCCGGCGTCGGGCCGCGGGGCGGCAGCGGTCGGTGGCTGCGTCGGGCGGCGGCGCGAGGCGGCGGCCGGCGCGGGCGGTGGGACGGCGCTAGGGTTTCGCGGGTGGGGTTGGCGGCTCGATGGGCCTCGGGGTCGCGGCTTATAAGGCCGGCCGGGTCAAGTGTCCAGGTCAGACATGGCCCGGTAGGTCGGTGCGCCCTTTTTTTAAACAGATTTTGCCGGAAAAATCCTAGAAAAATAAATAAAAATCTAAAAATACCAAAACAAATTTTTGCCATCTAAATATAATATTTAGAACAAGATGAACATTTTCTTGGTCCTAAAATGCAATTTTGAAAAATGCATATTTTTCCTAATTCAAATAAAATTGCAATAAAATCCAAAAAAATATTTAGTTGATTTTTATATTTTTCCTCCAGTATTTCATTTATTTTGGAGAAGTCATATTATCTCCTCTCATATATTTTAATACAAAATATTTTCGGGGAGAAAAATTATTTAAAACCAAAATGATCATTGTTTCAATATTTGATAAAATTCAAATATGAATAACGTAAAATCCCCAACTCTCTCCGTGGGTCCTTGAGTTTCTTAGAATTTCAAGGATCGCAAAACGGAATGCAATAAAATATGATATTCATGAATGACCTATGTAAAACATTCCAAATTGAAAATTTGGGATGTTACAGGGCTCGACGCCGGACTCATGGAAGACGAGCGGGATGATTCCGATGTTGACCTATCATCGGGCGCCAGACTGCTGGCTGAACTGTTGTCCTCGTTGTCGATCGACATGGCTGCAGAGTGTGTGCCAGTGTGTAGCGCGGCCTGCCGGGGACGATGAAGATGGTGGACACTTAAGCAGGGTATGCAGAGAAGAGGAACTCCCAATTGAAGCGGGATTTTTTTTGCGCGCGGGGGGGGGGGGGGATTGAAGCGGGGGTTGACGTATTATCTAACCGCTGATATAATCAACCGCAATTATTTGTACCCAGTCGCTCCAAATTCTCAGGGTTGCGCAGGACTCCTATTGGCTATTTGGCTGGTTTCCATTTTTAGGACAAAAACAAGGAACGAGTTTCGGGATTATGCACCGATACCGGTACGAACAGAGTAGAACAGTTGGCAAGCAATACATTGAGCTCTTCTTATTGATAAAGCCAGTAATAATCAAACTAGAAAGGAAAAGAAAAAAGAAAAAGAAAAATATCTACATGAATCCTCGCGTAACATCAATGGCATAGGACCTAGATGTGCATTACTTAGAGCACATCTAGATGTGCTTGAGCAATACTGTCAAACAAAACCCCTAATCATCATTGCAAACAAGGCATAGAACATGGCTAATGCGACAACCACAACTACACATGCTAGTTCCTTCTTGTCTCTTGCTTTCATCTGTTGCCTGTGATTGATTCTTGCTCGCTTCATCGTACTGACTGTACATTCCAGGTCAGCCAGTTTCTTCTTCAGCTTTACGTTATCTTCTGCGAGCTCGGTGATAACACTCCGAGCCCTCCCATGCCATTCTTCATCCAGCCAGTTAACAAAGGCACAAGCCTCATATCCCTGCCAATGTTAAATAGTATTCAGGATGTGCGGTGGCATTAACTAAAGTAAAATGATGAACTTAATTAGCACTAACCTCTAAGGGGCAACTGAGAAACCGCCTGCCAATGTTGAATCCCTCCGTGCATACACGTCGAGTGGGAGTGTGCCCGTGCACACAACTCAGCTTTTGGTACTTCTCGGTGGCGCAAAACTCGGAGTCGAACTCGTGTTGCGGGAGTCTGGAGTCATGCTCCGGATCCGGCGGCAAATCGCTTTCCTGAGGGGGAGGGGGGTCATTCAGGATAGATTCAGCAAGGAGCTATACTTTGGACATGCTAAAAAAGATCGGTATAGATTGGAACCTGATAGGACAATTCAGATCTATAGTACACCTGCCTTCTGATGACCTTAGGCAAGTGCTCGAAGGCGACCGCCGTCGTGGCAGCGATACGAGCAGGAGCAGCCGCACCGAAACCATCAGCACCACTCATCCGCATTCCCCCAATGTCAGCACAAATCGAGGGAATTTGGAGGCTATGTAGGGATTTGGGGGAAATGGGGAAACTGTGGAGAAAAGCTAACGGGCGGGAACTAATTATGGCACTATATGTTGTATACGACACACTGTTTATACATGTCATTTGTGTTGGGTATTACAACGTGGCACACGATTTCCACACCAAACCGTGTGAGAAGACAACATAGGTTAGACACGGTTGCCATTACATAACCGTATGTGATGTACTACCATGTCCATATAATTGAGTTACGGTGAGATACCATGTAAACAGCCGCTCTGCGGATATCTATAAAAAAATAGTCGCTCTGCATATAGAGATGGTGGCGGCCTAGGCAGCGGCTACCGGAGAAGAGGTCAATCCTCGGTCGATGGGCGGTGGCGGCGTCATAGGAGGTCAATCCTCGGTCCGTGCGGAAGATAGGAGGAGCTCAATTATCGTGGTCGGCAGCGGCATGATTCGAGCACATCCATCGCGGTCGATGGTGGGATAGTGAAGGTCGAACTTCAGGCGCCAGCCGCACTAAGCTTTGCTCCTCGACCCTGCCGTCTCGGTGTGCCGCCGCATCGCACTTGTCTGTCTGCTGGATGGAGGTCGTCGCGCGGCTAATTAATTAAGGTATTCTTTTCGTGAGTGGCTTAATTACGGTATTAAATTCCTAAGGGTAGTGTTGTACTAGTACTCCGCGTGTAAATTGACTGGCCATTAATTTTTGTCATTGCACGTCTAGATAACAACATGGAGCGCCCTCAGTAATTATGAAAATAAAACCTTGTGATTTATGCACGCATCGTTGGGCAGCAGTTAATCCGTGTATTAATGTTGTTGTTTTTTTAATTACCATTCGTGTGCAGATGGAACGATCTTGATGGATGAAGAATCAGAAAACCGCAGATTGTATCAGTGGCATGACAGAGTTCATGAATTTGGCTGAAAGTACAAAGAGGAGAATTGGTGATGCGGATTACATCCTGTGTCCATGTACTGATTGTGCCAATACAGAGTCACATGAAGTTGCAGATGTCCAGATGCACTTAGTCTCTAGGGGATTCATGGATGGATATACACATTGGACCAGACACGGTGAAGACGAGGTCATGGATGAAGATACCCAGGGCAGCGAGATGCCAAACCCCGATCAGTGTCACATGGATGTTGAATCTAACATCGGGGCAGAGGCGTCAAGCTACCAATGGAACACCGGAAAGCCGAAACGCCCACTGGAAAACCAAGACGTCGACGCAGATGACGACGATCTTGATATGCCAGATTTTGCTGCTATGATTGCAGATTTCGAGGGCCCAAAAAAGGATATGATTGGGTACAAGGATCTGCCAACCATTGATGCGGACTCCAAGAAAGAATTGTATCCAGGTTGCAAAAACAAATATTCCAGGTTGAGTGCCACCCTGGCGCTTCTCAGATTTAAAGCAGCAAACGGTCTATCAAACAAGGGCTTCACAGAGATGTTAGGTCTTTTCAAAGAAATTCTTCCGGAAGATAATGTGCTCCCTAGAAGCACGAATGAAGCGAAGAAAATTGTTTGCCCATTGGAACTTGAAGTACAGAAGAAACACGCTTGTGTGAATGATTGTATATTGTGCCGTGGTGAGTACAAAGATTTGCGTGAATGTCCCACATGCAAGCATGCACGATACAAGCGCAGGAGAGCAATGGACAAGTACAAATTGGATGACGAGATCAAGACAGGAATCCCGTTCAATGTTGTTTGGTACTTGCCTTTAATTCCAAGGTTGAGGCTTTTTTTGCAAACCCTAGAGAGGCAAAGAGGTTGCGGTGGCATCATGATGAGCGAATTGTGGATAGGTTTAGGAGGCACACGAAAGATGGGGCTCAGTGGGAATAGATCGACAACAAGTTTGAATTTTTTTCCAAGGATCCTAGAAGTATAAGGCTCGGGGAGTGTACTGATGGGATGAATCCTTTTGGCGATGTGAGCACCAATCACAGCACATGGCCGGTGCTTCTATGCATATATAACCTAGCTCCTTGGTCGTGTATGAAGAAAAAATACAGTATGATGTCAATGATTATCCAAGGCCTGAAGCAACCTGGAAATGACATCGACATTTACTTTCAGCTACTGGTAGAAGAACTGCTGACAATGTGGATAGATGCGTCTGCTGTAAAATGTTATGATGATTATAGAAAGGAGATTTTCGATCTACATGCGATGCTGGTGCACACCATTCAAGATATGCCAGCATTAGGCAACACATCGGGGCAGAAAACAAAGGGAGATGTAGGGTGTGTCACATGCATGGATAGGACAGCTAGCAGAAGACTTCCCAACTCACACAAAACAGTGTATTTGCGTCATCATAGGTTCTTACGGAAAACTCACCCATACCGAAAGATGAAAGCTAAATTTGATGGTACGGCAGAGGCAGGTGCGGGCCCAAGACCCTATGACGGGGAGGTGGTCCACAACATGGCTAAAAATATTAATGTTGTGCTTGGCAAGAACCACCCTTTGACGGTGAAACAAACACCCAAGGGTCAAGTGTACTGGGAGATTCTACGTGTACGTCACTGCATCGATGTCATGCACGTAGAGAAGAACGTATGTGAAAGCATTCTTGGTACTCTGCTCAAGATTAAAGGTCAAAGAAAGGATGGTGACAGTTCACGACTCGATATGCTTGCTGATCAATCAAAACGCAAGAGTGAAGCAGAAGATGATGACAAATTCATCAAAGCTCGCCGGAGTTACAATTTCAGTACAAAAGAAGCAACACAGTTCTTCACCTATTTGTTGTCAGTTAAGACACCCCCTTCCTACTGCGCAAACATCAGAAGTCTCGTGGATGTGAGCTCAGGTAAAATGAAGTTGGGACACATGAAGTCACATGATTGCCACGTAATGTCGACACAAATCCTCCCGGTGACCATCACGAATCTGATGGACAAAGATATAAGAAACACACTCATTGACCTCTGTGATTTCTTCAACCAACTATGGCAGAAAGTTGTAGATCCTGAAGAGTTGGATCATATGCAAGATGATATTGCAAGAATATTGTCCAACCTAGAGATGTTTTTCCCACCGTCATTCTTTGATGTCATGGTCCATCTCACTGTGCACCTTGTCGACGAGATAAAGTATTGTGGTCCTGTGTTTCTTCGCAACATGTATCCCTTCGAGCGGTTCATGGGAATACTGAAGCGCTTTTGTCGGAACCGAAACCATCCAGAGGCAAGCATCCTACAAGGTTATACCGCGGAGGAGGTGGTTGAGTTTTGCACCGAATACATGAAACAAAGACCTATAGGTTTGCCCCTCTCTCGCCACGAGGGAAGGCTGAAAGGTAAGCCGGTCCTTGCTGGCACGCAAATGGCTGCACCCGGAGAATTGGCAGAGAAAGCCCATTTGACGGTACTGCTTAACAGCCCAGTTCTCAGCGCTTATGCCGAAGAACACTTGGCGGAGATACACCAAAGCTTCTCACCAATGGTGCCTTCATCAGATGTGGAGATGAAGGAGCACACTAAGAACTACGCCGAATGGCTGAAGAATCGTTTGGCACAAGGATCCATCGATGACATTGCTACGTGGTTGGCACAAAAGCCATCACCTACGGTGTTGACGTACCAAGCATATGACATAAATGTATACACGTTCTACACTAAGGAACGTGATCAGAAGACCTAATATCAGAATAGCTATGTTCGAATAGAATGCATGACTGTAAATGAAGCTGATAAAAGGGTTACTATGGAACCATCAAAGAGATTTGGGAGCTTGACTATGTGAAAGTTAAGGTGGCATTATTCAGGTGTGCATGGATCCCTCTTGGTCAGGTATGGATTGATGAGTACAGGAAGACCTGTGTTAACAGGACAACGATGGCATATCACGCAGACCCATTCATTCTTGCCAGTGATGCTACCCAGATTTTCTTTGTGGGAGACCCCTTGCATAAGAACTGCCATTAGCGATGCATGGGAAGAGAAGGATACTGGGTGTCGACGATGTTGCCGATGAGGACGAGTACGATAAATTTCATGAGTTGCCAGCCAAGGGATCACGCACCCGTGTAACAGAGCAGCGTAAAATCATCAAAAAACCCAAGTTCATTCGGGGTCAACGTAATGATCCCAGTTCCCCCATGTACATGGGAATTAAGCCGTTAGACTAGTCTTTATGCCTACCCTGCAACTTAATTCGTTCAATTTAGAACTGTCGCGTGTACTGAATTTGTGAGTTATGCCCGGTTTTCTGTTGATGTAAGAACCGTTAATATGTTGACCTTGATATGCTATCAGCTCAGGCAATGAATATGAACTGTTTTTGTTATTATTGTTATTATTATTATTATTATATCATAGAGGTAGCACACTCAATTGATCTCACTACAGTATGTGTGAACAAAAATATGCAATCTGGTTTGCGAATAGCACACGGTTCGTTGATGAAAGCCGTGTGCCGACCAAACCCGCCCCCGCCCACGATCTGAGTCGTGCTTTCTGATTGGCCAGAACCCAAACCCCACGGATCGTATGTCTGCACCGTTGGATGCTCCCAGATCGAACGGCGATCCTCATCCCTTTCGACAACACATGCAGTTCCGTTGTAATTTTATTTTTATGCACAAAATGCACGTTAATCTCAAAAAATGTCTTAAATATAGCTAATGATACCTAAAATGCGCCAGAAAATCAAACCCGTGGTATAATGGTGATTGCGTACCGTGGAAATTTTTATGAGGCCAAACGATGAAGTCACCGGCCACAGGAGTTTGAATTGACACGTCTCCTTTTGGAAACCATGATCCTTCATGTGAGATGCTCTGGTTTGGAAGTAACGGTCATCAAAACTGGTGCCAAACTTTACCAATTTTTTCCACGGGGTCGTGAGAGCACGCCATGGGCACACATCGATTTTTATGAGGTCCGAACTCCATCTGAATTTCCTGTAATTAAAATACCAACTAGTCCTACGCCAGTGGCCGCACCTCGCGGCCGAAAAGTTTGAAACTTCTCCCCGCTTCTCGAACAAACGGATGAAAACTCACAAAGCGACGCACAAATGATCTATACACCTTCTTTGCTAGGCTGATAGTAAGGGGGTATCATAGCTAGTATCATGCATGCCAACTAGGCAATTTTGATGAGCTGTCATAGAATTAAATGAAGAAAGGGAGGGTTAAGTATCATATCATGATAAATGCTATGCTACTATGTGTCATGCATGACAATATAAATAAATTACTACATATGATACTAGCTACTCTATGATACTATGCATTGGACTAGCCACAGTGGGAGTAACTTCAGTAGTAACATCAAGTCCAACTCAACAAATTTGCTTATGTGGCAATGAGGTAATGAGGAGAGAGGTAGTTTGAGTAACTTAGCTAGTTACTGTAACATCACATGTCCCAATGCAATATGAGTCTATAACCTAATAAATGAGGCTTTGCATGTTACCATACTTATGTTACTTCCCACTATGAAAGGTAGTAACATAGTCTAGGGATATGTGTATGTTACTCTCCAATGTGGCTATTCTTAGAGCAAGTACAATAGAGTGACATAAGCAGGCTATAAGGAATAGAATAATATATATGTGCTTATTAGTTGGAGGAAAGAGAAGAGGAGAGAGAAGAGAAGCGGGCTCTTGGTTAGTAGAGCCAGTTGCAACACGAGACCCAAGACACTTTGTGAGGATGTAAGGTGGGCCAACTATTGATAAACTAGTACGTATTTAAAACTTATTATTGTACATGCCCGCTAAGAGGTTGGCTGTATATGACATGGCAACTTCTTATAGCCGACCGTTGGCTGTATTATTAACCATGCTCTTAGTGAGGTAGCTAGTATATCATAGACTAGCTAGTATCATACTCCCTCCTTTCCGGTTTAGGCTGGTTGTAATGGTAGTATCATAAGCGGTATCATGCATGCCAACTAGACTTTCTGGATGATGTGGCACACAATTAAATGAGGAAAGAGAGGATGTGGTATCATATCATGATACCGTATCATATTAAATGTTGTACTACTTTGTGTGATGCATGACAATTAATAAGGCAACCTAAGATACTAACTTATGATACTATGCATTACGGAAGTAGTATCATACACTAGTATATATCATATGCATGATACTAGTATATGATACTCCCATTACAACTAGCCTTATAGGGCTCAATTCAAAAATCTCACCAACCAAGGTAGATGGTGAGTGGTGGAATACTTTTTGTAGTTTGCAAAAACACCCAATTAATGCTTTTGTTTTCCTCAAAAAATTATGTTTTCCAATGTATTAATTGCAATACATGCATGCATAAAGTACATGCATTGGTCAACTTTCTCTTAATACTTGCATGCAATGATTTAATGCACCTTGGAATCTGAACATGTGATGGGGAACAACCAAATTGAGCCTTATAAAATGGAAAAACTAAAATTTTGAGATAAGCCTATAAACCGGAAAGGAGGGAGTATATATGCATGATACTAGTATATGATCGGTAATACCTCCGTAATGCGCGCATGCATAGTATCATAAGTTAGTATCTTAGGTTGCCTTATTAATTGCCATGCATGACCCAAAGTAGTACAACATTTAATATGATACGGTATCATGATATGATACCACACCCTCTCTTTCATCATTTAACTGTGTGCCACATCATCCAAAAAGTCTAGTTGGCATGCATCATACCGCTTGATACTCCCATATTACGACCAGCCTTATTAGGGTGGCCATATCATAGCCGGTATCATGCACTCGGGAATAGCAAATGTGATGATGTGGCAAAGAAGCAGTAATATAGGTAGATACCGTAACATATATATATATAAATAAATAAATAAATATATATATAATCAATGTTATACTACTTTGTCTCATGCATGGCCATAAATACGGTCATCTATGATATATACTACTCTATAATACTATATATGCACTATGAAGGTAGGTACGTAGTATCATACACTAGTATCATATGCATGATACTATATATAGTATATGATACTCCCCACTATATAAGGCTGGCCATAGTGGTGGTATCATAGTCGATGATGTCATGCACTCGGAAATAGCAAGTATGCTGATGTGGCAAAGAATTAAATATATATAGAGAGGGTTAGAGTAACATATAGGTAGATACCATATCATGTTAAATGCAATGCTAATTTGTGTCATGCATGGCAATGAATATGATCTATGATACTATACTCTATGTATTATACTGTGCACTATAATTAATTAAAGGTAGTGTCATACACTAGTATCATATATATATGCATGATACTAGTGTATGACACTCTACACTATGAGTAGCCTAAGTATATATATAGCCTAACTAAAACACCCACATGTAGTTGTAGTAGGGTTTTTGACTTTAATTAATTATATATGCACTAAAATGCAATGCAAGGTAAGTGCAAAGAATGACTTAAACATAGCAGACGACCTGAAATGGGCCGGAACGATGTAGCTAGTAACTGATGATTTGTAGTCCGAAGTGCCGCATCTCCTTTTGGAAACTATGATCCTTCTTGTGAGATATTCCGGTATGGAAGGTGCGAGCACCAAACCTTGTGCCAAATTTTACCAATTTTTTTCCATGCGATCGCGAGAACACGCGATAGTGACACAACGACAATTTTCGTTATTTTCCGGACTCTATATGCATTTCCTGAAATTAAACTACCAACAAGTCCTACGCCTCTAGCCGCACCCTACGGCTGATTTGTTTGAAGTTTTTTCCCGTTTCCCGCAAAATGAATGAAAACTCGCAAAGCGACACACAAATGATCTTGCTAACACACACATGTAGTTGCGACTATATATATATATATACATACATACATACAAACGAAATCTTTTTTTTTTGCATATTCATAGTTTGAGAATGCTAGCGAGGCCTGCCGCCTGGTAAAATGTACCAGAAAATCAAACCATAGGGTATAATCGTGATTTCTTACCGTGGAAAAAAATTGGAGGCGAAATGATGAACTCATGTTTTCATTCGAAAAAATTGATGTTAGGTAATGTAAATGTTTTCAAAGAGCACACGGTTCACTCACGAAAGCCGTGTGTCCACTAAACCGTGGCTGATGCGCCCCCTCTGCCACGCGCGCGATCTGAGTCGTGCGTTTTGATTGGCCAGAACCCAAACCCCACGGATCGTACGTCTGCACTGTTGGATTCTCCTTGATCAAACGGCGATCCTCATCCCTTTCGACAGCACATGTAAATGTTTTCAAATAGCCCCCCCCCAAATGTTTTCAAATAGCACACGGTTCACACACGAAAGCCGTGTGCCTACCAAACCGTGGCCGATGCCCCCCTTTGCTGCGCGCATGATCTGAGTCGTGCGTTCTGATTGGCCAGAACCCAAACCCCACGGATCGTACGTCTGCACCATTGGATGCTCCCAGATCGAACGGCAATCCTCATCCCTTTCGACAGGAAATGCAGTCCGGCTAGGAATTTATTTATATGCCAAAATGCACAGGAAATGCCAAAAAATGTCTTACATATAGCACATGAGACCTGAAATGCGCCAGCAAATCAAACCCGTGGTATAGTTGTGATTGCTTTACGTGGAAAAAAATTAGAGGTGAAACGATGAACTCACGTCTTCATTTCAAAATTAGTACGTCTTCATTTCAAACAAAATTATTCTGTTTGTGTACACGAGCGCTTAGAGGCAACCGTTTGCACAAGACTTTCCGCGCGCGCGGCGACCGGGGATATTTTCACCCTTTTCACCTAGGCCGCCAACACCCGGAGTCCCCAACAACCCCACCGTCCGCCCGCGTTTCACTCAACTAGTCCACCCAATCTCCATGGCCACCTCCCCCTCCCCCACATCCACAGTAGAACCCTCTCCGGCGCCGCCGTGCTCACCCGGCCGTGTGCCCGCTCTTCGGCGTCAAGCCTACCTCCACTACCGTTCCCAACACGAGCCGGCCCGCGCCTCGCCATCTTCGTTTGCTCGCCAGCCACCCTCGAGCATATCGATGCAGTAACCCTCGCCTCTCCTGTGGTCCGGCCGGGTTTGCATTAAGAAGCCTGTTAGTTACTACTCTCCATTGCGGTGATGCATATTTCCTCGCGATCCCTCTTCCAATTTCGTTCTGTATGTTCCCAAATTGGCTATAAAATAACGGAGAGCGTATATATGTTCATCATCTACCTTCCTTACTACATATAAGTTGTATTTGTTCCAATAAGTTACTGCCTATTTACAGATCACGGGCGCCCGAGTCACACAAACTTAACAAGTTAGCCATACATTTTCTAAATTATTGCATGGCATGTTTAGAAAGCTTGATACCAAGTTGTTAGTTTTATGCTTATCCTCATTTACTGAGTTTTGAATGTGTTCTCTGTAGATGCCGAGTAGCAGCGAGAGCACTCATGCTTCAGGCGATGTATCTTCATCTGATTCGGACAACCCTAGGTCTTCAGCAGATTGTGAGGGATCAAGTAATCTTGAACGGGATAGAGCTGCAGCAATTACCTTTCCGGCCAGGACACGAAGAAAGGCTCCAAGGAAGCCCACACACCAGCCTAAAGGTGTATATGAAGTAACCGAGATTGATTTAAAGTCTTGGGCTCCAACTAAACCAGATAAAGCACGCATGAGGTTCAGGAGTGTGTGTGGATTTGTTGGCAGGGCAAGGCTCAACATTAATCTGCCGGGGTTTCGGAAGGCTAACACAGAAACACGGCGAAGGATAGTCCGGGAGATCATGGATCACTTCAACGTTCCAGAGCAGTGGAGAATGCAGGTGGAACAGGCTGCACTGAAGAAGGCTAGGGATGCTTGGAGAAACTGGAAGCATGTGTTGTACAAGAAGTACTTGAGTGAAGGCAAGGACCCAATCCCCGCATACCCCCAAATTACAAAGGCAGACTGGGCAGAATTCAAAAGGGTCAGGGCAACTAAAGAGTTTGCTGAGAAGAGTTTCAAGCAATCGGAACTTCAGAAGAAGAACATACACCCCCACCATATGGGTGTGGCAGGATACTACGGCATGAAACTGATATGGAACAGGAGGACAAAGAAGCAGTAGCGGCGGGTGGGAATCCTGCCTTTAGTGAAATCAGGGGCGAATGCGCCAGAGACTACTTGCGGGCACGTGCAAAGAGGCGTGATGACAGAACTTATTACTTTGAAAACTCACATGACGCCGAACTGTATCAAGTGATGTTAGAGGCTTCCAAGATCCCTGGAAGGTTCTACAGGAACTCAGGGCCATGTGACATTCTGTCCATTGCTCTGGAAACAAAAGAGCCCCCTGGCCGTGCAAGGGGTATAGGTGTTAATGTCCCGCACAAGAGGGCTTTCACACTCAGCAAAGAAGAGAGGCTCAGCATGAAAAAAGCGAGGAGTGAAATGAAGCATAATGCATTGTATGAAAGGTTGAGGAAGGGGATTTATCTGGCTGTTCGAAAGGATGTTGAGGAGTCAATGATGATGCAGAAGACTCTAACACTGACAGATAGCCAGCAGATGGGAGGGGAGGCGGGCATGGACGATGCTGCTTATTGCGCGACAACACTACACAAGAGTAGCTGTGCATCAGTTGATCCCAGCGACACTGAGACTGCAGCTACTCGTGATGATGCTATATCTGATCTATCTGGAATGAAAGATAGACTGAAGGGCATGCTTACACATTATGAAGGTACATTAAAATGTGCAACAGCCTGGGTTTGCCCACCCTTCTTGGAAGATGGCCTCTTCTTGGACAATGTGCCATTGAAGCCGGGCTGTGTGAAGTGCTACATGACTGAAGTAAAGCCTGGATTCAATGAATTTGCCCTGAAGAATGTCCTGGGAGACTTCGATGAGCAAAGGAACTTGGGAGAAACACTGTTACATCACATCCAGTGGCCATGAAAGGAAATAGAGTTCATCGATGAGATCCCTGAAGCCCCACCAAGAGCAACCACTATCGCCCCTCAACCGATGACGCTCTCCTTGCCACAGCAGCTCTCGCCGGCTGATGCATCAACCTGTGATCAGCCGGCCTGACTTTGTGGCGTACAAGCCATGTCATCCTTTGCCCCAAAGCAGACAATGGCAAGGCCTACAACTGCTGAAGACGCACCACCGGTTTAGATGCCAGCCGCTGAAGCAGCAGGGGGATACCCAACTGCAGCACATGCTCAGTAGACCAACCTGGTGGAACAGCCTGCTAAGCAGTCTGATGCTTCGGAACCGCCTGCTAAGCAGTCTGTAGGTCCAGAACCGACTACTTAGTAGTCCGTCGGTCCGCAGTCGCGTGATCAGCATACCAATGCGTCAGCACTTCCTGCTCAGCAAACCAACACGTTGGCACGGCCTCCTCAGCACACCGACAAGTTGGCACCACTTGCGCAGAAACCCGACATAGCTTCAACGCATGGTCAACAGTCCGATGCCTCTCTCCTACAGCCCATCAGTCCGTCACAGCAGCACTGCCAGCTCAGCGGCCCGGCATAGATAAACCGTCTGCTAAGCAGTCCGTCCAAGCTTCACCATCTGCTTGGCAGTCTACCTTGCATGGAACCAGACGTTCTGCCATAAATGCTTCAAGTACCAAGAAGGAACTGGCCAAAAAGTCTACACCCACGACCACAAGGAAGCGCGGCGGGCGAGTGAAGAGGAAAGAGAACGATTGCCTCTTACTTAAAGCACTCATCACCCAGAACCAAATTAACAACAGCTTGTTCGAATTGGGGAGTAATATTATTTCTGAGTCCATGGATGATGAAGAAGTACGTTTGTTGCTTGCTGAAAGTAAAGCAGATGTACTTGAAGCACACAATTACGTCCATGGTTAGCCATTTCTTGTTGGCGAATACTTTGATGAGTGCAGCTCCAATTGCTGCGAGTTACATGAATATTGCATGGATCAAATGTTAGCAGGTCTTCATGGTTTGCTAGTCCACTACAATAGAGATCATTTCCGACACGATGCTGGTTCCATCAATATGAGTTTCAAGGACTTACATCTCTTCTTCAACTTCAACGTGCTCAATGCCACTCTTGTTAGATGCCTGATTTTGTAAGTACTTAACAAACTCTGATCAACTTCTCCATATAAGGCTGTAAATGATAAAGAGCTAACTGCATTTTATTCCTCTCATGGGATTGAACGTGCAGAGAAGAAAAAGGGAGAGTGTGTATTTCATAGATCCTGAATTAGCAAATGGCACAACAATACATGGTAAGGACCTACGGGACTGGGCCACTAACACGGTCGCCCGTCTCTTCGAAAACACGTCCCATGCAGAATCATTTCTCTGGCCATATCATGAACGGTAAGTCAAGTAAACAACCACGCATACACTTATTGTCTTTCATATTTCGACATAATTCGTAAGTTCATGGCTTTCTTAATATGTACCGATCACTGGATATTGGTATTCATTGTTCCAAACAAGAACACAGTTTACTACATCGATTCTCTCAGAGAGTCAACAAACGCTCAGGATCTGACGCATCTTCAGCAATTCATGGATAGGTATTGAATTCTATGATGTTGAAATTAATTTGCATTCATATCTGGTTCAATAAATGATGTTGTCAAAATTCATCATCATTTGCAGTGTGCTCGCATTGTGGAAAACTAAACCAGGGAACCTGTTCAAGAGGGAACTACCTCTACAGCACGAGATCGTTTCTCCGGTAACACACCGAAATCCGTTATTTTCGGAAAATTTACCCAACAGTCTGCAAATACCTTTCCTTACGCTAGTCAAATGTTCAAGCTTCTAAATAAACCTCTTTCTATTTTGTCCAAAGAAAAAATAATACATCTAACACCGGTTAGGTTGTTCCTAACAGGACAAATACATGACTAATTCTGTACAAAAAATTCAGTGTCCTCAGCAAGAAGCAGGGACCAACCTTTGTGGATACTATGTTTGCAGACACATGATCTCCATCTGCAAATCTGCTGATAGTTGTGACGATCCTCGCGAATTAGTACCAGTAAGTCTATCTTAATTAATATCTTCTACTCCACTCATATGGCACATTCTGATCTTAAAAATACTGCAGCTCATCTTAAAACCGAGGACCCCTGAACCGCTCCCGGCTGGTGAATTGCTGATGGTTCGGAGATTTATCAGCGACTTCTTCCTGATCACTACATCAATCCCACTGGTGATAATGAAGATTTCAGCATGCCTTCTCCTGAAACATTGAGTAAGAGTTAGCCGCTAAACATATAACGCATGGATCCATTGTTTTCCATCTGATGAGGTCTTCATATTTCGTACACTATGATTAATTATGTAATGCATATATGTGTGGACAAATCATTGGAATTTAGCTACCATATGTTCAATTGCAATTGTTGCGAAATCTGAAGAATGTTGCTCCTGTGGACATTATTTGTTCAATTGAATATTGTGGCGAATTTGCTTTTTTCGTGCCGATTCAAAATGGGATATTTTTGTTTATTTGTTCAATTGAATATTGTGGCAAATTTGCTTTTTGCGTGCCTATTCAAAATATGATATTTTTGTTTATTTTTTCAATTGAATATTGTGGCGAATTTGCTTTTTGCATGCCGATTCAAAATGGGATATTTTTGTTTTAACTTGGCAATTGCTTCGCACACGGTTCAACTAAATGAGTGTGTGCGATCCACATCAGAAAGCATACGTCAATCGTAGCGGAACCGTCGGTGATATACAACATATCGCAAACGATTTGCAGCGCTACTACTTGTGCGTAGGGTCTCCGGAACCGTTTGTGATATCGCGTTATCGCACACGAGAACTGGGAGTAAAACGTGCCCAACATAAAATACAATCCCAATCGTAATTTTTTCAGGAAATGTGTGGGATCCCAAACGAAAAGCACACGTCACTCTTGCGGCAACCGTCGGTGATACCCAAAAAATCACAAACGGTCTGCAGCACTTGTATGTGTGAGAAGGGGCTCCTGAACCATTTGTGATAGAACATTATCGCAGACGGTAATTGTTGGCAAACGTGTGCGATGGAGTCTTGCATGGCAGTCGGGTTACGCAGAAAACTCGTGTGCGATGGGGCACAATTCGCACACAGTTCATATGTTGGCCCATGTGCCTTACATACTGTCTCCCAAACGGTTCATTACAACAGATCGTATGGTTTCACTGCGTCATTAGAAACGTTTAATCACCAATACGACACGTGCGAAAGAATTTAGTGTGTGCTGCATCGCACACGATTACATTTTGGAAGGCCTCTGGATCACTGCTCCAAATCCCCGACGGTTTCTGGGTTGTGTGGTAAGGACACCCTATCGCCCACACTCACTTGGCGACGGTCCCAAATGTCGTCGCGGAAAGGGGTTAAAAACCGTTTATATAGCACCGACGCGTATTAGTGACAAAGGGAATAATGTATGTTGTCATTACGATTCAACCGGTAAAGATCTTCGTAGAGTATGTAGGAGCCAATATGAGCATCCAGGTTCTGCTATTGGTTATTGACCGAAGAGGTGTCTCGGTCATGTCTACATAGTTCTCGAACCCGTAGGATCCGCACGCTTAACGTTCGATGACAATTTTTTATTATATGAGTTATGTGATGTGGTGACCGAATGTTGTTAGGAGTCCCGGATGAGATCATAGACATGACGAGGAGTCTCGAAATGGTCGAGAGGTAAAGATTGATATATAGGATGATAGTATTCGGACACTGGAAGCGTTCTGGAGGGTACCGGCTACTTATCGGGTCATCGGAAGGGGTTCCGGGCACCCCCGGCAAAGATATGGGCCTTATGGGCCAAGAGGGGAAACGCAACAGCCAGCAGGGGCTGCCGTGCTCCCCATATGGGCCGGACCTGAGGGGAAGAAAAGAGGGGAAGAGAGAAGGAAGGGGAGGTATTTGGCCTCCCCCTTCCTTCCCTCCTCCCTCCTCCTTCCTTTCCCCTTCGGAAAACATGGTAAGGGGTGGGGGACGAATTGGACTAGGGCCCCCAAGTAGGATTCCTCCTACTTAGGGCACCCCAAGGCTGTCCCCCTCCCTCTCCCACCTATATATACGTGGGGAGGGGGCACCAAGAACACACGCCAACAATTGTTACCCGTGTGCGGCGCCCCCTCCATAGTTTACGCCTCCGGTCATATCTTTGTAGTGCTTAGGCGAAGCCCTGCGCGGATCACTTCACCATCACCGTCACCACGCTGTCATGCTGCCGGAACTCTTCCTTGACACTTTGCTATATCGAGAGTTCGAGGGACGTCATCGAGCTGAACGTGTGCAGAACTCGGATGTGCCGTACGTTCGGGGCTTGATCGATCGGAATGAGAAGAAGTTCGACTACATCAACCGCGTTGTCAAACACTTCCGCTCTCGGTCTACGAGGGTACGTAGACACACTTTTCCCCTCTCGTTGCTATGCATCTCCTAGATAGATCTTGCATGAGCGTAGGAATTTTTTTGAAATTGCATGCTACGTTTCCTAACAATATTAAGCAATATAGGCCATAGAAACTAGAAAACAAGCAAACTATGAATTGAAAACAGAATGTGTCAAAAACAAAATAGTAGGTAATGATTTGGACAATGACCATACTTCTGTAAATCTAAAAATTCTGCAAAATTAGGAAAAACATAAGCAATTTGTATACCAATCATGTGTCAAAAATTCAGAATTTTATAACGCTCTAGTGAGTTTTAACAATTTTGTTATTGGGCGCAAAAGTTTCTGTTTTTGCACAGAATCAAGTCAACTATCATCCACACTATCCCAAAGGCTTTAGTTGGTACTTTATTGAAACTAAACATATAAAACATGATCACTACAGTAGCGTAATCATGTGAACACACAAAAACAGTAGGGGTAAATGTTGGGTTGTCTCCCAACAAGCATTTTTCTTTAATGCCTTTTAATCTCGGCATGATGATTTCAATGATGCTCACATAAAAGTAAAGAATTCAAACATACCAAGATCATAATGAAGCATATGACTATCAAATTTAATTCTAACCCACTTCCTATGCATAGGGATTTTGTGAGGAAACAACTTACGGGAACAAGAATAAACTAGCATAGGAAGGCAAAACAAGCATAACTTCAAAATTTTCAACACATAGACAGGAAACTTGATATTATTCCAATACCTACAAGCATATGTTCCTCTCTCATAGTAATTTTCAGCAGCATCATGAATGAATTCAACAATATAGCTATCACATAAAGCATTCTTTTCGTGATCCACATGCATAAAAAATTTATTACTCTCCACATAAGCAAATTTCTTCTCATCAATAGTGGTCGGAGCAAATTCAACAAAATAACTATCATGAGATACTTGATTGGCATAATCCAATTGAAAATTAAAATCATGATGACAAGAATCATTATTCTTTATAGCATACATGTCATCACCATAATCATAATAGATAGGAACTTTGTTGTCGTAATCAATTGAAATCTCTTCCAAAATATCGGATTCATCACTAAATAAAGTCATGACCTCTCCAAATCCACTTTCATAATTATTAGAATAAGATTCAACACCCTCCAAAATAGTGGGATCATTACTACCTAGAGTTGACACTCTTCTAAACCCACTTTCATCAATATAATCATCATAAATAGAAGGCATGCTTTCATCATAATAAAATTTCTCATCTAAACATGGGGGACTAAAATAACATCTTCATCAAACATAGCATCCCCAAGCTTATGGCTTTGTATATCATTAGCATCATGGATATTGAAAGAATTCATACTAGCAATATTGCAATCATGCTAATCATTCAAAGATTATATGCCAAACATTTTATTGAATTCTTCTTCTATCAATTGAGCACAATTTTCTCATCCATCATTTTCAAGAAAGACATTATAAAGATGAACAATATGAGTTCACCTCAATTCCTTTTTTGTAATTTTGTTTTTATAAACCAAACTAGTGATAAACAAGAAACTAAAAGATTCAATTGAAGATCTAAAGATATACCTTCAAGCACTCGCCTCCCCGGCAACGCCACCAGAAAGAGCTTGACGTCTACTACACAACTTTATTTTTGTAGACTCGTGTTGGGCCTCCAAGCTCAGAATTTTGTAGGACATTAGCAATTTTCCCTCAAGTGGATGACCTAAAGTTTATCAATCCGTGGGAGGTGTAGGATGAAGATGGTCTCTCTCAAACAACCCTGCAACCAAATACAAGAAATCCTTTGTGTCCCCAACACACCCAATACAATGGTAAATTGCATAGGTGCACTAGTTCGGCGAAGAGATGGTGATACAAGTGTAGTAATGATAGCAGATATTGATTTTTGTAATAGGAACAATCAAAAACAGCAAGGTAGAAATTGATAAAATGGAGCACAAATGGTATTGCAATGCTTGAAAATGTGGCCTAGGGTCTGTACTTTCGCTAGTGCAATCTCTCAACAATGCTAATATAATTGGATCATATAACCATCCTCAACGTGTGACGAAGAATCACTCCAAAGTTCTTATCTAGTGGAGAACATAAGAAGAAATTGTTTGTAGGGTACGAAACCACCTCAAAGTTATTCTTTCCGATCAATATATCCAAGAGTTTGTACTAAAATAACCACAAGTTATCCTTTACGATTGATCTATCTAAGAGTTCGTACTAAAATAACACCATATGATACACATCAACCAAATCTAATGTCACCTAGATACTCCAATGTCATCGCGAGTATCCTTGAGTTGATTATGCGATATTGATACGTCTCCAACGTATCTATAATTTATGAAGTATTCATGCCATGTTTACAACAATTTTATATGGTTTTGGTATGATTTCATTACAACTAACCCGGACTGACGCTGTTTTCAGCAGAACTACTGTGGTGTCGTTTTTTGTGCAGAAATAAAAGTTCTCGGAATGGGCTGAAAATTTACTGTGATTTTTTATGGACCAAGAGAGACCCCCGAGGCATCGAAGTTGGGCCAGAAGAGTCATGAGGCGATGACAAGGTAGGGGCGCGCCCTACCCCTCCCGGAGGGTGCTCCTGTCTTGCCGCTGCCTCGTGGACCCCCTTGACGTGAGACTGACGCCAAAAATTCCTATAAATACCAAAAACCCCAGAAAGAAACCTAGATTGTACGCCGCAAGCCTCTGTAGCCACGAAAAATCAATCTAGACCCTCTCTGGCACCCTGCCGGAGGGGGCCATCATCGCCATGGAGGCCAAGGACCACAGGGAGAACCTTTCCCCATCTAGGGGGAGGCCATGGAGGAGGAAGCACAAGGGGGATAATGAAAGGATCGATATAGTTGACTAGAGGGGGGTGAATAGGCAACTACCAATTTTTAGCTTTTCTTAACAAATTAGGTTTAGCAACAAATAGGTTGTCTAGATGTGCAACTAGGTGAGCAACCTATATGATGCAAACAACAACAACAAGTGCAAGCAAATGATACAACACAATAATAGCTTGCACAAAGTAAAGGGGAGAGATAACCACAAGTGGAGCCGGTGGAGACGAGGATGTGTTACCGAAGTTCCTTCCCTTTGGGGGAAGTACGTCTCCGTTGGAGCGGTGTGGAGGCACAATGCTCCCAGAGAAGCCACTAGGGCCACCGTATTCTCCTCACGCCCTCACACAATGCGAGATGCCGTGATTCCACTAGTGGTGCCCTTGAAGGCGGCGACCGAACCTTTACAAACAAGGTTGGGGCTATCTCCACAACTTGATTGGAGGCTCCCAATGATACCATGGAGCTTCACCATAGTGGAATGTGGCTCCAAGGTGCCTCAACCGTCTAGGGTGCTCAAACACCCAAGAGTAACAAGATCCGCAAGGGATTAGTGGGGGGAATCCTATTTCTCTTGGTGGAAGTGTAGATCCGGGCCTTCTCAACCAGTCCCTAGAAAATCAACAAGTTTGATTCGCTAGGGTGAGGGATCGGGCGAAAATGAGGTTTGGAGAAACAATAGAGCTTGGGGGGAAAGAGGTAGGTCTTCTTGAGGAAGAAGACCTCGTTTTATAGTGGGGGAACAAATCCAACCATTATCCCCTCCTCAGCCCGCATAGAGCGGCACTACTACTCATGGGAGCGGTACTACCGCTGGGGGCAGCGGTACTACCGCGAGCCCCAGCGGTTCTACCATGAGGACTGAGAGCAGGGGCCCAGGAGGGGGAAGGGGAAGGAGAGCGGGAGCCCGGGCGGCACTAGCAGTGGTGGTAGGGGCGGTACTACCGCTCACGGGCGGTACTACCGCCTCTACTGCCGCTCCTACTGCCACACAACCTGACACGAGAAGTGACCCTCTTGAATCAAGGCCGTAATAGCACGGCACCGAAGCGGTACTACATCCAAGAGCCCCCGAGTGGTACTACCACTGATGAGCAGCGGTACTGCCGCCTGTGGCTTTGAGCGGTACTGCCGCTCAGCGCCGCAGTACTACCGCTGGATCACTATCAAGCCCACTTCCGAGATAACAAAGGATCCTCCAAAGATGAGGGAAAGAGATGGGGTGCAAAGGAGATGTGTACGTGTTGATTCCACCCTAACCTTTATGAAACGGACCCCTCTTGATAGTATGGTGTTTCCTATGACTCAAGACCACCACAACTAAAAAGAAGGAAACACACCGTCTTCTCCTTAAACACCGAGGGGAAAGAATCATCTCGTGCCAATGAATGAATATCTGAAATGCTCGACGCACACAATTAGTCCACAAAAGTATTGTCATCAATCACCAAAACCACTTAGAAAGAGACATGCCCTAACAGAGACCCTCTCCCCTCTCTCTCGGTGGCGCCGGAGTGCCACCGGGGGAACCATCGCCGCAGTGATCATCTTCATCAACCTCACCATCTTCATCACCTTCCTCATCTCTTTTATGCGGTTCACTCTCCTGCACCCCGCTGTGCTCCCCTACTTGAACATGGTGCTTTATGCCACATATTATGATCCAATGATGTGTTGCCATCCTATGATGTTTTGAGTAGATTTCTTTTGTCTTTTGGGTTGATTGATGATCTAGATTGGTTTGAGTTGTATGTTTTATTTTGGTGTTGTCCTATGGTGCCTTCCGTGCCGCACACTCGAAGGATTCCCGCTGTAGGGTGTTGCAATACGTTCATGATTCGCTTATAGTGGGTTGCTAGAGTGACAGAAGCTTAAGCCCGATTAAGGGGGTTGTTGCGTATGGGATAAAGGGGACTTGATACTTTAATGCTATGGTTGGGTTTTACCTTAATGATCTTTAGTAGTTGTGGATGCTTGCTAAAGTTCCAATCATAAATGTGTATGATCCAAGTAGAGAAAGTATGTTAGCTCATGCCTCTCCCTCATATGAAATTGCAATAATGATTACCGATCTTGTTAACAATTGCCTAGGACAATTCCGCACATGGACCCATCATTATTCCACACTCGCTATTTGTAATATATTATAATATATTCTAACTTTATGTTAACAGCACCTATTTTTCTATTTAGCTCTCCGGTATCATGCAAAGTTATCCTCTTCATACCCACAACATAGTTTTATTTCTCGATTCTAGATGGAAGCAAACGTTTGGTGTACGTAGAGTTGTATCAGTGGCAGATAGGACTTGAGAGAATATTGATCTTACCTTTAGCTCCTTGTGGGTTTGACACTCCATACTTATCACTTCTACCTTTGGAAATTTCTATGATGATTCCTTGCACTTGGGGATTATCAAGCTCTTTTCTGGTGTCGTTGCCGGGGAGCAATAGCACGGGGTTGATATTCTCGTGTGTGCTTGTTTGCTTTCTTCACTAAGTAGATTTTGTTTTCCCTTTTATTTTTGTTTTATTTAGTTGTGGGTGAAACAAACAAAAAAAATTAAAAGAATGCAAAAAAATTTACTTGCCTCTTATACCTAAAAACTTTTTCGAAAAGAGAAGTGATTGGAAGGTTGTGCATTGGAGAAGTGAGGGCCGACCTTGAACACTTGTGTTCATGCTCATGGAAACAATGTAGAATTTTTCATTAAAGTTTCTCAAAAATAAGTATCCCCTTGTATATATTCATTGTCTTATAAAAATAATGTGCCAAGCTTTGGCTTTAGAATGTTTATATTGCTTGTTTGGTGTGTGCAGCAGAAAAAACAGAAACTTTTGCTGTAGTAATTGAATTTATGTTTTTTACTGGAGCAAGATAAAATATTGAAATTTTTACACAGTACTTCTATGCAAATTGTTTATTTTTTCCTAATTTTTTAGAATTTTTGGAGTTACAGAAGTATACGAAGTTTCCAGATTGCTACAGACTGTCCTGTTTTTGACAGATTCTGTTTTCTATGTGTTGTTCGCTTATTTTGATGAATCTATGGGTTGTATCGGGGGGTATGTACCATGGTGAAGTTGGAATACAGTGGATGTAATGCTAATATGAAATTGGAATGTGTTTAGAACAGTACCTGAAGGTAGTGATTTGCTTTGTTATACTAACGGATCTCACAAGGTTTTTGTTAAGTTTTGTGTGGATGAAGTGTTCGAAGATCGAAGATTTATTGATATGAGAAGAATAAGGAGAGGCAAGAGTTCAAGCTTGGGGATTCCCAAGGCACCCCAAGTAAATATTTCAAGGATACTCAAGCATCTAAGCTTGGGGATGCCCCGGTTAGCATCCCATCTTTCTTCTTCAACAATTATCGGTATACCTCGGTTTTTGTTTTGATCACATGATATGCGTCTTTTGTGTTAACTTTTCTTTTCTTTTCTTTTCCTTTATGCACCATGATAGTATGATATAGTACTTCATTGATTTATAAAATGCTTCATGTGCTTCACTTAAATCTTTTGAGCATGGCTTTATAGAATGCTCTTTGTGCTTCACTTAAATCTTTTGAGTATGGCTTTATAGAATGCTTCGTGTGCTTCACTTATATATTTTGAGCCTGGAATATTGGTTAATCTATATTAATTATAGAATGCTCTATGAACATCACTTATATTTTTTTAGAGTATGAATAAAATTATCATCGGAATTGGGCTTGGAAGAGTATCATTAAAGTGTCATGCCTAGCTAAAAAGGCATTAAAGAAAAGCGTTTGTTGGGAGACAACCCAATATTTACCCTTACTGTTTTTGTGTGTTCACATGATTAAGATACTGTAGTAATCATGTTTTATGGTCTTTGTTTCAATAAAGTGCCAAGTAAAGCCTTTGGGGTAGTGTGGATGATAGTTGACTTGATTCTGTGCAAAAACAGAAACTTTTGCCTCCAGTCACATAATTGTTCAAATTCACCAAAACGCGATAAAATTCTGAATTTTTTACACAAGATTGACATAAAAAAATTCCGCTTTGTTCTAATTTTACAGAATTTTTGTATTTACATAAGTATGGTTGTTGTTCATATCATTACAGACTGTTCTGTTTTTGATAGATTCTATTTTCAATGCATAGTTTACTTGCCTTCTAGTTTCTATGGCTTATATAGCTCAATATAACTTGTAGAAATGATATGGTACAGTAGGCATTGTGTGAGAACAATTATGAATATTATCTTGACAGTACCAAAGTGAATGATTTGCTCTTTATCATGCTAACCCATCTCACGAAGTTCCGTTAAGTTTTGTGTGATTGAGGCTTTCAAGTTTTGGGTGAGATATCGATATGAGAAGAATAAGGAGTGGAAATACCCTAAGCTTGGGGATTCCCAAGGCACCCCATGGTAATATTCAAGGAATAGTCAAGCGCCTAAGTGTGGGGATGCCTCGGAAGGCATCCCCTCTTTCATCTTCAAAACCATCGGTATACCTTACTCGGAGCTATATTTTTATTCGTCACATGATATGTGTTTTGCTTGGAGCGTATTTTCATTTTACTTGTTGTTTGAATAAAATCATTGGATCTGAAATCTTGAATGAGAGAGATTCCTCCCATGGCTATTTAACTATTTGACTACTCATTAATCTTCACTTATATCTTTCTAGAGTAGTTTTGTCATTTACTCTCGTGCTTCACTTATATCCTATGAGTAAATGGTTGAATGAATTGAATATCATAAATGAAATTATATATGCTGCATATGCTTATCCCATGGGGAGTAATGACTTCACTTATAAGAAGTATAGATGGTAAAATTTATTGAAAGTTAGCAAACATAGCATTGGTCACTTGAACAATTCATGAAAGAATATTGAAGGAAGAGAGATTTCACATATAGATATATTATCTTGGACATCTTCTATGATTGTGAGCCCCATTAATTATTTTCAAAATTGAGCAAATTAGTTGAAGTTGGACAAGGAAGACAACGTAATTAGTTATGTTTGGGTATATTTGCATAGAAGTTATATTGTTATGGATCCTCTAACATGTGGTGCTTGCTTAGGATCTTTTGCTAGCCAAAATTCTGTACTAAGTAGAGATACCACTTGTGCATCCAAAACCCTTAAACCCCGTTTCATGCCATGAGTGTCCACCATATCTACCTATGGATTGAATAAGATCCTTCAAGTAAGTTGTCATCGGTGCAAAAAGCAATAAAAATTGCTCCTAAATATGTCTGATCTTTTATTGTAAGGGAAAATAAGCATTGTACGAACTTGTGATGGTAAAGAAATAAAAGCGCGGACCGCATAATAAAGGATGCTATCACAAAGGGCAATACACTACTGCAGGATGGGCCAAACACGACACTACGATCAGAGACCCTTCGACGAAACTGCGATGCCATAATCGCAAACGATGCTGTAAAAGAACTGTCAAAAAAGGTGCAAAACATTTGCGATGGAGGAGCTATCAAACACGGTTCAGATTTTAGTTGCGTGTGCGATGCAGGGCATACGGTTCAACTCAATGAACTGTTTGCGATGAGGCGGAACAAAAGAAACGGGCAGCCTGATGAAGGCGTGTGCGATATAGAGCATACAGTTCACTCAGATGAACTGTTTGTGATTAGGCAACACAAAAGAAACGGTCAGCCAGATCAAGGTGTGTGTGATACACGGCAAACAGGTCCGTAATCACAAATGTGTGCGAAGACCAATAATAACACAGACGATTGCTGCTAATAAGCTGTGAATTGCTCTGTCTACAGTAGAATAACATGTATGTATATATAACTGAAATAAACATCCAATTACATAAGTGACTATACAGATCAGTTGCACACACCGCAATAAACAATTGCATGCATTCTAAAGTAGGAGAAACGATCATCTAGTCATCTACTTCTTGTGATGCTCCCGCCACTGCTATGTGGCTCGATCCCTCGTCTGGGTCAGGAAGAAGACAGTTCCTCATGTCAACGATCCGCCTGTACATCTCGTAGCATGTGTACGCGTCCATGGCCGCGTACTTGACATGTTGTTCATCCAGTCTCTCATGCCACACACTCTGCCAGGCGTTCTTGTCCTTATTGCTCTCTTCCTTCATCTTCGCGTAGTAGGGGCCGATGATGGCCGAGGCGAGGTCAACCAGGGAGTTCAGTTTGTTTTTGTCGCTGCCCAGACCTTGTAGTGGTGCTGGATGTTGACAAGATTCGGGCATTTCAAGTCCGAAACCTTGAGCGCTTTTAGATCATTGGTGGTGTCCACCGTAGCGAAACTGTAGTCGGAGCTGTTGATAAACCTGGAGAAATGCTCGCAAGGCCTTGTGGCAAGGTGGTAGTGGTAGACGAGGACGTCATGTTGCACGCACAACTGGGCGACGACAACCTTCTGATCGTGCCCGGCACGAACGATGGTATACTCGAGGTCGAAGTCGACCACTCAGTACTTGTCCTCGGCAAGGAACTGCTCCATAGTTTGGATGGAGCTCTCCACCGAGACCGGATCGTTCGTGTACACCACCGAGAGGGCCTTCCCCCTCACGTGGGTGTCCACTACGTGATGCGTGGTGAACTGCCCGCCGTTGTCGTCGTCGGCCGCTGGGAGCGCCATTGGAACCGCTAGATGTCCTCTCTATATGTGTCCTCGTGGGTGTGCTTATTGTGTCCTGTGAGACGAGAGATGAAGGTAAATTGCCGTAGGAATAAAAGGGGGCCAGGCAGCATGGATTCTCGGCGCGTCCGCATGGCAGTTTTTGCAGCGAGTAACTGCATCGTCGCGCCGCGCCCGGCGCAACCGCTTACACACGAACGTGCGCCGGCCCCAAACACTGGCAGCACACGTGGAGGGATGAGGGCAGAGCACCCGGAGGGATGCGAGATCAGAGCGCACGCGGCGGGACGCGAGCAGAGAGTGCCGCGGTCGCCTGAACCGCAAGAAACCACACACATACAGTAGTTGAACACGCAGGAAATGGTCGCCTATAAGCCGGCCGAGAGTTGCGTCGCTGCGTAGAGAGCGGCCGTGTGCTACCACCTCCGCCTAGTCTATAGTCTCCTTTATATTCTGTGCCATACTTTGCCCTCAAATTTAACCAACAAAATGTTAATGCATGTTTTAAAAATTATATAATTGGAAACTATGTTCAAATACAAATCCAACTATATAATCTTTGGCGACATGCATTAGTTATATCATACTTATATCATACTTATAAACCAGGATGGTGGTATAGTAGGTAATTAAATCGCAAACATTTTTTTATTAACCGTATGTGTACGTGGCCTTTCATCCTCCTCTCGCACGTCTTGTCACCCCGCTGCCGCAGATGGCTTACAGCGCAAGCTTGCGCAGTGCGCGGGGGCGTTCTTTTGGACAAACGGTGGCGCCAATGAATCGTCGGTGAGCCTGTTCCCGCACAACCTCGCAGGTTCCCGCGCAAGCTTCCCGCCCGACTCGGTGAAATCCCCGAAAATTCCAATGCTTACTGGCCTGCTATAAAAACCCTCATGGCCGGCCAATCCTGCATCACAGTTTCCCCTCCCTCCCTGTAGCTTATCTCATCTGCTTCTCCCAAATCGCCAATGGCACCGGTCCGTCATCGTCGCTCAGCCACTCCGCCGTCATCAGAGGACATCTCCAGCTGGGAGGCTACACCCCGGCGGCGGCGCAGTCCTCGGCGTAGTGTAGTGTGCGTACCGTCCCTGTTGGGTGTGCGCGGAACACCCACCACACGCTCCGCCGCCGGTGCCCGTCGGCAGCTGTTGCCGGCCGCCGTTGCCGCCACACCACCATCGAAAGCCAGGGCCATCGCCCGCTCCGCCGCCACGGCCCAAAGGCGGGAGGTGGCCGTTGTGGCCGCCACCCCCTGCCGGCCACTGTGGCCATCACCCGCTCCGCCACCGCGGCCCGAAGGCGGGAGGTGGTGGTCGTGGCTGCCACCCCGTCGTCGGCCGCCGTGGCTGCCAGCCCACCGTCGACCGCCAGGGTCATCACCCGCTCCGCCACCGATGCCCGAATGCGGGAGGCGGAGGTGGATGCCCGCACATGCATCAGCAACCTTGCACGCTACACCGAGTTCCCACGGGAGGAGGAGGAGCGCCTTGATACGTCTCCAACGTATCTATAAATTTTTATTGTTCCATGCTATATTATATTCTGTTTTGGATGTTTAATGGGCTTTATTATACACTTTTATATTATTTTTGGGACTAACCTATTATTCGGAGGCCCATCCCAAATTGTTGTTTTTTGCCTATTTCAGTGTTTCGCAGAAAAAGAATATCAAACGGAGTCCAAACAGAATGAAAACTTCGGGAACGTGATTTTCAGAACAAACGTGATCCAGAGGACTTGTAGTGGACGTCAAGCAACAGACGAGGAAGCCACGAGGTAGGGGGTGCACCAACCCCCTGGGCGCGCCCTCCACCCTCGTGGGCCCCTCGTGGCTCCACCGACCTACTTCTTCCTCCTATATATACCTACGTACCCCCAAACCATCGAAGGGCACCACGAAAACCTAATTCCACCTCCGCAACCTTCTGTACCCATGAGATCCCATCTCGGGGCCTTTTCTGGCGCTCCGCCGAAGGGGGGCATTGATCACGGAGGGCTTCTACATCAACACCATAGCCTCTCCGATGATGTGTGAGTAATTTACCTCAGACCTTCGGGTCCATAGTTATTAGCTAGATGGCTTCTTCTCTCTCTTTGGATCTCAATACAAAGTTCTCCTCGATTCTCTTGGAGATCTGTTTGATGTAACTCTTCTTTTTGCGGTGTGTTTGTCGAGATCCGATGAATTGTGGGTTTATGATCAAGATTATCTATGAACAATATTTGAATCTCCTCTGAATTCTTTTATGTATGATTGGTTATCTTTGCAAGTCTCTTCGAATTATCAGTTTGGTTTGGCCTACTAGATTGATCTTTCTTGCAATGGGAGAAGTGCTTAGCTTTGGGTTCAATCTTGCGGTGCTCGATCCCAGTGACAGTAGGGGAAACGACACGTATTGTATTGTTGCCATCGAGGATAAAAAGATGGGGTTTATATCATATTGGATGAGTTTATCCCTCTACATCATGTCATCTTGCTTAAAGCGTAACTCTGTTCTTATGAACTTAATACTCTAGATGCATGCTGGATAACGGTCGACGTGTGGAGTAATAGTAATAGATGCAGAATCGTTTCGGTCTACATGTCACGGACGTGATGCCTATATACATGACCATACCTAGATATTCTCATAACTATGCTCAATTCTATCAATTGCTCAACAGTAATTTGTTTACCCACCGTAATACTTATGCTATCTTGAGAGAAGCCACTAGTGAAACCTTTGGCCCATGGATCTATTTTCCATCATATTAATCTCCCAACAACTAGCTATTTTTGGCGCCATTTATTTTGCTTTCTTTACTTTTAGTCTTTATCATAAAAATACCAAAAATATTATCTTACCATCTCTATCAGATCTCACTCTCGTAAGTGACCGTGAAGGGATTGACAACCCCTTTATCGCGTTGGTTGCGAGGTTCTTATTTGTTTGTGTAGGTACGTGGGACTCGCGTGTGGCCTCCTACTGGATTGATACCTTGGTTCTCAAAAACTGAGGGAAATACTTACGCTACTTTACTGCATCACCCTTTCCTCTTCAAGGGAAAACCAACGCAGTGCTCAAGAGGTAGCACGCCTCGTCGAGCACGCAAAGAGCCTTACCGCCGCCGTGGCCGCGGCACACGCCGCCTCAGAGGCGAGGAATCAGGAGATCTATGAGGAGAACCACCGCTTTGAGAGGGGTCGTCGGGAGCGGCAGAGTGCGTTCGAGGTGAGTGTCGCTGAAGCTGCAACAGCGGCACGCACCGCATTGCGGTTGCCCTGCTCGTCGGTAGGCTCCTCCTCCTCCGCCTCTTACTGAGCGCGCTCGGCAGAGGAGAGGCGGCCGTAAGTAGTACAAAGCCCCTCCATAGTAGTAGTAGTAGTATTTAGGGGCTATTTTGTTCAGTTCATCTGACTATAGATGTGGTGAAACTGTACAACGTACTTAAAATTAGCTAGTATATATAGTTGAACTAGCTATTTCAGTACGTGGTTCGCAACAATTGGGGAAAAGTTTGGTCGGTTCAGCTGTCGAGTTGAACTGTTTGTATAAATTAAGAACACTGCTTAATCTATGAATGAAATCTATGCTTAATTAGTGAATTTTAGTTGCAAAAATTAGATACTTCTAGTGATTTTTAGCTTCATATTTTGACAAATCGCAGTGTTACAAGGATTGACAAATCTTACCAAATTGTTTGTACGTGGTTTCACACGGGTCATCCAAAACAACCATTTGCGTTGAAGGAATGCACAAATCCTGCGCTGCTCTCACTTTGCATACGGGTGTTCTATCTAAAACGTTTGTGATCAAGAGCTGCAGAAATCCTGCTCGACACATTTTCTGTTGGCTTCCCAGGGAAGCTGTCGGTTTGCATATGGGTGTTCTAACTAAAACATTTGCGATGAGTGTTTTATATTTAAAAAGTGAATTAAACTATGTCTTGGGCGCCATTAATGGAGAGGACACTCATGGAAGTCAAAGGGCTCGCTTCCCAGTGAGCCTACGCAGCGTACAACTCACACGCTTCCCGGTGAGCCTGCGCATTCGAGGACAGCTTGCATGCCTCTCGGTCAGCCTGCGCACGGGACGGCGCTCGCACGCCTCCCGTTCAGTCAAGGTCAAGCAGTTGTCCGCACGACACCTCCTACAACCATTAAAACCAAGACACGTGGCGTCACGTGAATGGTTAACAGAACACACACGGTTTGTATTATACAAACATTTGAGATATTAAAGTGGCAGCTATTTTTTCAAAATGCCTTTGTTGGCTGTCATTATTCGAGTGCGCCTTCTCTCAAAATGGACACAAAAAATACCACAGCATGTCGGGTGCCATTCCATGATAGC
Organism: Triticum aestivum; assembly: GCF_018294505.1. Taxonomy (NCBI): domain Eukaryota; kingdom Viridiplantae; phylum Streptophyta; class Magnoliopsida; order Poales; family Poaceae; genus Triticum; species Triticum aestivum. The sequence goes on along the minus strand of NC_057814.1, from coordinate 269,202,153 downwards.
ATGCCATGTTTCATGAATTTCAGACGAGTTTTGGATTTACTAGAATTTAAAAACCACGCATCTCAATGTTTTGCCGGCAATCAACGGTGCCCTGGCGTTTGAAATTCATTCCCATTTCTTGCATGGGACCTAAGCATGCACCCAAGGACACAGATTTGAGTTTTCAACCAATTTATGTGCACCGGAGCATGTGCATGTAGTTCAAATTTGAATTACGCACATAAATGCATTGAAAACTCAGTTAATGCATAAAAAATGTCCAAACGAACCTCGAAAAATCACAAAAATTCACACAACACTCCTGTTGTTCTATGTTGACACGAGAAAAGAAATTGAAAGCAATAAGAGGCAATGGATATCGTTTTGTCCCCAAAGGTGGGACGTTCCCTACTGAAAACCATCATGCTTGTTGTGAGAAGCTCTGGTTTGTGAGAAGCATATACACAAACCTGCCCCAAATGGGACAAAAATTCTACCACTGCATGTTGATGCCGCTACATGACAACATGCCAAGTTCAATAATTTCAAACGAGTTTTGGATTTACTAGAATTTAAAAACCACGCATCTCAATGTTTTCACGGCAATCAACGGTGCCCTGTGTTTGAAATTCATTCCCATTTCTTGCATGGGACCTAAGAATGCACCCAAGGACATAGATTTGAGTTTTCAACCAATTTATGAGCACCGGAGCATGTGCATGTAGTTCAAATTTGAATTATGCACATAAATGCATTGAAAACTCAGTTAATGCATAAAAATGTCCAAACGAACCCCGAAAAATCACAAAAATTCACACAACACTCTTGTTGTTCTATGTTGACACGAGAAAAAAAATTGAAAGCAATAAGAGGCAATGGATAATGTTTCGTCCCCAAAGGTGGGATGTTCCCTACCGAAAACCATCATGCTTGTTGTGAGAAGCTCCGGTTTGTGAGAAGCATATACCCAAACCTGCCCAAATGGGACAAAAATTCTACCACGGCATGTTGATGCCGCTCCATGATAGATGCCAAGTTTCATGAATTTCAGAGGAGTTTTGGATTTACTAGAATTTAAAAACCTGGCATCTCAATGTTTTCCCGGCAATCAACGGTGCCCAGGTGTTTGAAATTCATTCCCATTTCTTGCATGGGACCTAAGCATGCACCCAAGGACACATATTTGATTTTTCAACCAATTTATATGCACCGGAGCATGTGCATGTAGTTCAAATTTGAATTATGTACATAAATGCATTGAAAACTCAGTTAATGCATAAAAATGTCCAAACGAACCCCGAAAAATCACAAAAATTCACACAACACTCCTGTTGTTCTATGTTGACACAAGAAAAAATTTGAAAGCAATAAGAGGCAATGGATATCGTTTCGTCCCCAAAGGTGGGACGTTCCCTACCGAAAACCATCATGCTTGTTGTGAGAAGCTCCGGTTTGTGAGAAGCACATACCCAAACCTGCCCCAAATGGGACAAAAAATTTACCACGGCATGTTGATGTCACTCCATGATAGCATGCCAAGTTTCATAAATTTCAGACAAGTTTTGGATTTACTAGAATTGAAAAACGAGGCATCTCAATGTTTTCCCGGCAATCAAAGGTGCCCTGGTGTTTGAAATTCATTCCCATTTCTTGCATGGGACCTAAGCATGCACCCAAGGACACAGATTTGATTTTTCAACCAATTTATATGCACCGGAGCATGTGCATGTAGTTCAAATTTGAATTATGCACATAAATGCATTGAAAACTCAGTTAATGCATAAATATGTCCAAACAAACCCCGAGAAATCACAAAGATTCACACAACACTCCTGTTGTTCCATGTTGACAAAAGAAAAAATTTGAAAGTAATATGAGGCACTGTATATCGTTTCGTCCCCAAAGGTGGGACGTTCCCTACCCAAAACCATCATGCTTGTTGTGCGAAGCTCCGGTTTGTGAGAAGCATATACCCAAACCTGCCCCAAATGGGTCAAAAAAATTACCACGGCATGTTGATGCCGCTCCATGACAGCATGCCAAGTTCAAGAATTTCAAACGAGTTTTGGATTTACTAGAATTTAAAAACCACGCATCTCATTGTTTTCCCGGCAATCAACGGTGCCCTGTGTTTGAAATTCATTCCCATTTCTTGCATGGGAGCCAGGCATGAACCCAAGGACACATATTTGAGTTTTCAACCAATTTATGCGCACCGGAGCATGTGCATGTAGTTAAGTTTGAATTATGCACATAAATGCATTGAAAACTCAGTTAATGCATAAAAATGTCCAAACGAACCCCGAAAAATCACAAAAAATCACACAACACTCCTGTTGTTCTATGTTGACACGAGAAAAAAAATTGAAAGCAATAAGAGGCAATGGATATAGTTTTGTCCCCAAAGGTGGGACGTTCCCTACCGAAAACCATCATGCTTGTTGTGCCAAGCTCCGATTTGTGGGAAGCATATACCCAAACCTGCCCCAAATGGGTCAAAAAAAATTACCACGGCATGTTGATGCCGCTCCATGACAGCATGCCAAGTTCAAGAATTTCAAACGAGTTTTGGATTTACTAGAATTTAAAAACCACGCATCTCAATGTTTTGCCGGCAATCAACGGTGCCCTGGCGTTTGAAATTCATTCCCATTTCTTGCATGGGACCTAAGCATGCACCCAAGGACACAGATTTGAGTTTTCAACCAATTTATGTGCACCGGAGCATCTGCATGTAGTTCAATTTTGTATTATGCACATAAATGCATTGAAAACTCAATTAATGCAGAAAAATGTCCATACGAACCCCGAAAAATCACAAAAAATCACACAACACTCCTGTTGTTCTATGTTGACACGAGAAAAAAATTGAAAGCAATAAGAGGCAATGGATATAGTTTTGTCCCCAAAGGTGGGACGTTCCCTACCGAAATCAATCATGCTTGTTGTGAGAAGCTCCAGTTTGTGAGAAGCATATACCCAAACCTGCCCCAAATGGGACAAAAAATTTACCACGACATGTTGATGCCGCTCCATGATAGATGCCAAGTTTCATGAATTTCAGACAAGTTTTGGATTTACTAGAATTTAAAAACATGGCATCTCAATGTTTTCCCGGCAATCAACGGTGCCCAGCTGTTTGAAATTCATTCCCATTTCTTGCATGGGACCTAAGCATGCACCCAAGGACACATATTTGATTTTTCAACCAATTTATATGCACCGGAGCATGTGCATGTAGTTCAAATTTGAATTATGCACATAAATGCATTGAAAACTCAGTTAATGCAAAAAAATGTCCAAACGAACCCCGAAAAATCACAAAAATTCACACAACACTGCTGTTGTTCCATGTTGACACAAGAAAAAATTTGAAAGCAATAAAAGGCAATGGATATCGTTTCGTCCCCAAAGGTGGGACGTTCCCTACCGAAAACCGTCATGCTTGTTGTGAGAAGCTCCGGTTTGTGAGAAGCACATACCCAAACCTGCCCCAAATGGGACAAAAAATTTACCACGGCATGTTGATGTCGCTCCATGATAGCATGCCAAGTTTCATGAATTTCAGACGAGTTTTGGATTTACTAAAATTTAAAAACCAGGCATCTCAATGTTTTCCCGGCAATCAACGGTGCCTTGGTGTTTGAAATTCATTCCCATTTCTTGCATGGGACCTAAGCATGCACCCAAGGACACAGATTTGATTTTCAAACCAATTTATATGCACCGGAGCATGTGCATGTAGTTCAAATTTGAATTATGCACATAAATGCATTGAAAACTTAGTTAATGCATAAAAATGTCCAAACAAACCCTGAAAAATCACAAAAAATCACACAACACTCCTGTTGTTCTATGTTGACATGAGAAAAAGTTTGAAAACAATAAGAGGCAATGGATATCTTTTCGTCCCCAAAGGTGGGACGTTCCTACCGAAAACCATCATGCTTGTTGTGAGAAGCTCCGGTTTGTGAGAAGCATATAGGCAAACCTGCCCCAAATGGGACAAAAAATTTACCACGGCATGTTGATGCCGCTCCATGATAGCATGCCAAGTTTCATGAATTTCGGACGAGTTTTGGATTACTAAAATTTAAAAACCAGGCATCTCAATGTTTTCCCGGCAGTCAACGGTGCCTTGTTGTTTGAAATTCATTCCCATTTCTTGCATGGGACCTAAGCATGCACCCAAGGACACAGATTTGAGTTTTCAACCAATTTATGTGCACCGGAGCATCTGCATGTAGTTCAAATTTGTATTATGCACATAAATGCATTGAAAACTCAGTTAATGCATAAAAATGTCCATACGAACCCCGAAAAATCACAAAAAATCACACAATACTCCTGTTGTTCTATGTTGACACGAGAAAAAAATTGAAAGCAATAAGAGGCAATGGATATAGTTTTGTCCCCAAAGGTGGGACGTTCCCTACCGAAAACAATCATGCTTGTTGTGAGAAGCTCCAGTTTGTGAGAAGCATATATCCAAACCTGCCCCAAATGGGACAAAAAATTTACCACGACATGTTGATGCCGCTCCATGATAGATGCCAAGTTTCATGAATTTCAGACAAGTTTTGGATTTACTAGAATTTAAAAACATGGCATCTCAATGTTTTCCCGGCAATCAACGGTGCCCAGGTGTTTGAAATTCATTCCCATTTCTTGCATGGGACCTAAGCATGCACCCAAGGACACATATTTGATTTTTCAACCAATTTATATGCACCGGAGCATGTGCATGTAGTTCAAATTTGAATTATGCACATAAATGCATTGAAAATTCAGTTAATGCAAAAAAAATGTCCAAACGAACCCCGAAAAATCACAAAAATTCACACAACACTGTTGTTGTTCCATGTTGACACAAGAAAAAAATTGAAAGCAATAAGAGGCAATGGATATCGTTTCGTCCCCAAAGGTGGGACGTTCCCTACCGAAAACCGTCATGCTTGTTGTGAGAAGCTCCGGTTTGTGAGAAGCACATACCCAAACCTGCCCCAAATGGGACAAAAAATTTACCACGGCATGTTGATGTCGCTCCATGATAGCATGCCAAGTTTCATGAATTTCAGACGAGTTTTGGATTTACTAAAATTTAAAAACCAGGCATCTCAATGTTTTCCCAGCAATCAACGGTGCCTTGCTGTTTGAAATTCATTCCCATTTCTTGCATGGGACCTAAGCATGCACCCAAGGACACAGATTTGATTTTCAAACCAATTTATATGCACCGGAGCATGTGCATGTAGTTCAAATTTGAATTATGCACATAAATGCATTGAAAACTTAGTTAATGCATAAAAATGTCCAAACAAACCCTGAAAAATCACAAAAAATCACACAACACTCCTGTTGTTCTATGTTGACATGAGAAAAAGTTTGAAAACAATAAGAGGCAATGGATATCTTTTCGTCCCCAAAGGTGGGACGTTCCTACCGAAAACCATGATGCTTGTTGTGAGAAGCTCCGGTTTGTGAGAAGCATATAGCCAAACCTGCCCCAAATGGGACAAAAAATTTACCACGGCATGTTGATGCCGCTCCATGATAGCATGCCAAGTTTCATGAATTTCAGACGAGTTTTGGATTACTAAAATTTAAAAACCAGGCATCTCAATGTTTTCCCGGCAGTCAACGGTGCCTTGTTGTTTGAAATTCATTCCCATTTCTTGCATGGGACCTAAGCATGCACCCAAGGACACAGATTTGATTTTTCAACCAATTTATATGCACCGGAGCATGCGCATGTAGTTAAAATTTGAATTACGCACATAAATGCATTGAAAACTCAGTTAATGCATAAAAAAGTCCAAACGAACCCCGAAAAATCACAAAAATTCACACAACACTCCTGTTGTTCTATGTTGACACGAGAAAAAAAATTGAAAGCAATAAGAGGCAATAGATATCATTTCGCCCCCAAAGGTGGGACGTTCCCTACCGAAAACCATCATGCTTGTTGTGAGAAGCTCCGGTTTTTGAGAATCACATACCCAAACCTACCCCAAATGGGACAAATTCTTTACCATGGCTTGTTGATGCCGATCCATGATAGCTTGCCAAGTTTCATAAATTTTAGACGAGTTTTGGATTTACTAGAATTGAAAAACGAGGCATCTCAATGTTTTCCCGGCAATCAACGGTGCCCTGGTGTTTGAAATTCATTCCCATTTCTTTCATGGGACCTAAGCATGCACCCAAGGACACATATTTGATTTTCCAACCAATTTATATGCACCGGAGCATGTGCATGTAGTTCAAATTTGAATTATGCACATAAATGCATTGAAAACTCAGTTAATGCATAAAAATGTCCAGACAAACCCTGAAAAATCACAAAAATTCACACAACACTCCTGTTGTTCTATGTTGACACGAGAAATTTTTTGAAAACAATAAGAGGCAATAGATATCGTTTCGCCCCCAAAGGTGGGACGTTCCCTACCAAAAACCATCATGCTTGTGGTGAGAAGCTCCGGTTTGTGAGAAGCATATACCCAAACCTGCCCCAAATGGGACAAAAATTTTACCACGGCATGTTGATGCCGCTCCATGATAGATGCCAAGTTTCATGAATTTCAGACAAGTTTTGGATTTACTAGAATTTAAAAACCTGGCATCTCAATGTTTTCCCGGCAATCAACGGTGCCTCGGTGTTTGAAATTCATTCCCATTTCTTGCATGGGACCTAAGCATGCACCCAAGGACACATATTTGATTTTTCAACCATTTTATGTGCACCGGAGCATGTGCATGTAGTTCAAATTTGAATTATGCACATAAATGCATTGAAAACTCAATTAATGCATAAAAATGTCCAAACGAACCCCGAAAAATCACAAAAATTCACAAAACACTCCTATTGTTCCATGTTGACACAAGAAAAAATTTGAAAGCAATAAGAGGCAATGGATATCGTTTCGTCCCCAAAGGTGGTTGGTTCCCTACCAAAAACCATCATGCTTGTTGTGAGAAGCTCCGGTTTGTGAGAATCACATACCCAAACCTGCCCCAAATGGGACAAATTTTTTACCACGGCATGTTGATGCCGCTCCATGGTAGCTTGCCAAGTTTCATAAATTTCAGACGAGTTTTGGATTTACTAGCAATGAAAAACGAGGCATCTCAATGTTTTCCCGGCAATCAACGGTGCCCTAGTGTTTGAAATTCATTCCCATTTCGTGCATGGGACCTCAGCATGCACCCAAGGACACAGATTTGATTTTCCAACCAATTTATATGCACCGGAGCATGTGCATGTAGTTCAAATTTGAATTATGCACATAAATGCATTGAAAACTCAGTTAATGCATAAAATGTCCATACAAACCTCGAAAAATCACAAAAATTCACACAACACTCCTATTGTTCTATGTTGACACGAGAAAAAATTTGAAAGGAATAAGAGGCAATGGATATCGTTTCGTCCCCAAAGGTGGGACATTCCCTACCGAAAACCATCATGCTTGTGGTGAGAAGCTCCGGTTTGTGAGAAGCATATACCCAAACCTGCCCCAAATGGGACAAAAATTTTACCACGGCATGTTGATGCCGCTCCATGACAGCATGCCAAGTTTCATGAATTTCAGACGAGTTTTGGATTTACTAAAATTTAAAAACCAGGCATCTCAATGTTTTCCCAGCAATCAACGGTGCCTTGGTGTTTGAAATTCATTCCCATTTCTTGCATGGGACCTAAGCATGCACCCAAGGACAAAGATTTGATTTTTCAACCAATTTATATGCACCAGAGCATGCACATGTAGTTCAAATTTGAGTTATGCACATAAATGCATTAAAAACTCAGATAATGCATAAAAATGTCCAAACGAACCCCCAAAAATCACAAAAATTCACACAACACTCCTGTTGTTCTATGTTGACACGAGAAAAAATTTGAAAGCAATAAGAGGCAATGGATGTAGTTTTGTCCCCAAAGGTGGGACGTTCCCTACCGAAAACCATCATACTTGTTGTGAGAAGCTCCGGTTTGTGAGAAGCATATACCCAAACCTGCCCCAAATGGGACAAAAATTTTACCACGGCATGTTGATGCCGCTCCATGATAGATGCCAAGTTTCATGAATTTCAGACAAGTTTTGGATTTACTAGAATTTAAAAACCTGGCATCTTAATGTTTTCCCGGCAATCAACGGTGCCCCGGCGTTTGAAATTCATTCCCATTTCTTGCATGGGACCTAAGCATGCACCCAACGACACATATTTGATTTTTCAACCATTTTATATGCACCGGAGCATGTGCATGTAGTTCAAATTTGAATTATGCACATAAATGCATTGAAAATTCAATTAATGCATAAAAATGTCCAAACGAACCCCGAAAAATCACAAAAATTCACACAACACTCCTATTGTTCCATGTTGACACAAGAAAAAATTTGAAAGCAATAAGAGGCAATGGATATCGTTTCGTCCCCAAAGGTGGTTGGTTCCCTACCGAAAACCATCATACTTGTTGTGAGAAGCTCCGGTTTGTGAGAATCACATACCCAAATCTGCCCCAAATGGGACAATTTTTTTACCACGGCATGTTGATGCCGCTCCATGGTAGCTTGCCAAGTTTCATAAATTTCAGACGAGTTTTGGATTTACTAGCAATGAAAAACGAGGCATCTCAATGTTTTCCCGGCAATCAACGGTGCCCTAGTGTTTGAAATTCATTCCCATTTCTTGCATGGGACCTAAGCATGCACCCAAGGACACAGATTTGATTTTCCAACCAATTTATATGCACCGGAGCATGTGCATGTAGTTCAAATTTTAATTATGCACATAAATGCATTGAAAACTCAGTTAATGCATAAAAATGTCCAAACAAACCTCGAAAAATCACAAAAATTCACACAACACTCCTATTGTTCTATGTTGACACGAGAAAAAATTTGAAAGCAATAAGAGGCAATGGATATCGTTTCGTCCCCAAAGGTGGGACATTCCCTACCGAAAACCATCATGCTTGTTGTGAGAAGCTCTGGTTTGTGAGAAGCATATACCCAAACCTGCCCCAAATGGGACAAAAATTTTACCACGGCATGTTGATGCCGCTCCATGATAGCATGCCAAGTTTCATAAATTTCAGACGAGTTTTGGATTTACTAAAATTTGAAAATCAGGCATCTCAATGTTTTCCCGGCAATCAACGGTGCCTTGGTGTTTGAAATTCATTCCCATTTCTTGCATGGGACCTAAGCATGCACCCAAGGACAAAGATTTGATTTTTCAACCAATTTATATGCACCGGAGCATGCGCATGTAGTTCAAATTTGAGTTATGCACATAAATGCATTGAAAACTCAGTTAATGCATAAAAATGTCCAAACGACCCCCGAAAAATCACAAAAATTCACACAACACTCCTGTTGTTCTATGTTGACACGAGAAAAAAATTGAAAGTAATAAGAGGCAATGGATATCGTTTCGTCCCCAAAGGTGGGACGTTCCCTACCGAAAACTATCATGCTTCTTGTGAGAAGCTCCGGTTTGTGAGAAGCATATACCCAAACCTGCCCCAAATGGGACAAAATTTTTACGATGGCATGTTGATGCCGCTCCATGATAGCATGCCAAGTTTCATGAATTTCAGACGAGTTTTGGATTTACTAGAATTTAAAAACCAGTCATCTCAATGTTTTGCCGGCAATCAATGGTGCCCTGGTGTTTGAAATTCATTCCCATTTCTTGCATGGGACCTAAGCATGCACCCAAGGACACAAATTTGATTTTTCAACCAATTTATATGCACTGGAGCATGTGCATGTAGTTCACATTTGAATTATGCACATAAATGCATTGAAAACTCAGTTAATGCATAAAAATGTCCAAACGAACCCCGAAAAATCACAAAAATTCACACAACACTCCTGTTATTCTATGTTGACACGAGAAAAAATTTGAAAGCAATAAGAGGCAATGGATATCGTTTCGTCCCCAAAGGTGGGACGTTCCCTACCAAAAACCATCATGCTTGTTATGAGAAGCATATACCCAAACCTGCCCCAAATGGGACAAAAATTTTACCACGGCATGTTGATGCCTCTCCATGATAGCATACCAAGTTTCATGAATTTCAGACGAGTTCTGGATTTACTAGAATTTAAAAACCAGGCATCTCAATGTTTTGCCGGCAATCAAAGGTGCCCTAGTGTTTGAAATTCATTCCCATTTCTTGCATGGGACGTAAGCATGCACCCAAGGGCACGGATTCGATTTTTCAACCAATTTATATGCACTGGAGCATGTGCATGTAGTTTAATTTTGAATTGTGCATCTAAAATGGCTAGAAAACCAATTTAATATATAAAATGTTCAAACGAACCGTGAATAATTCCAATTCTTTTACGACACACATATAGTTGCATGTTCACTCTAGATAAAAGTTCTAGCAGTTCAAACACCGTCCATTGCCGCCGTGACCCCATTATGTAATTCAAATCATGATGAAAAATCAAGTAGATCGCACGCAGTTTATTATCAGCAACCGTGTGAGATGCAGCACAAAATATCCTGGAGCACCGTCGGTGTATTGTACGCCAATGGCTTACGCGAGAAGGTGCGTCGGCTACAGTCCACAGCCGGCGTATCAAGAACACTAGCTCACTCCCCAAATATCATTTCACTGTTCAATCATCGCCGGTGAAAGATGGGCACGTGGACCCGCATCGTGAGGGCAACTTCGGTGGCCCACTCTTGCAAGAGCGCGGCTGCAGCCGCCATGCGCGTGCTAATAAGGTGCATGAGCGCGGCCGTAATCTGCGACCGGGCGGCAAAGGCAGACCAAACGGCCGCTGTTGCTTCTCAGGTGGCGGCAGCAACATCTGCCTCGGGGATAGCAACTGGCGAGAGCGGCACAACAGCTGCATGTTCCGCAGCGGCGGCCTTCACTACAAAAAAAATACACTTCCGTGATGATACGTGTTTGTCACAGTAGGTCACGTTTTCTGTCATGCATGTACATCCATGACAAATTTATGACAAAATCAAGATAGTCATACCTGTGCTGTCGTAGAAGTGTTCCATGACATTACCAAAATTATCATCACGGAAGTGTCCACTTCCATGACGATAAATCGCGCGTCACAGAAGTGCTTTCATCAAGGGTGACCGACACGTGGCATCCACCGTAACGGAACACCGTTAAGCTATCGGGTCCGGTTTTGGATCCGATAACCCGTTAACAGCCCCGACCAATGGGGATTTTCCATGTGTAAAATCATCATTGGCTGGAGGGAACACGTGTCGCCGTTGGGACAGATGTCACCCACTCATTGGACCCAAAGCGCCTATGATACGTCGACACATGGCACAGCCCAACAGAGGCCCATTCCTGTGAAAAGGCCGGCCCATTTGACTTGGTCAAAAGGTAGCGGGCCGGCCCACGGCAAGCCTGTTAACGGCATGTTCGCATATTGCCCATTTACAGCCCGCTAACCCAGGGCCCGTTTACGGCCTATCCGAATTAGGCTTAGTAGCGTCATGTGGGCCGTCCAATATAATTCCAGCCCGTTTTAACTTCCGGCTTATGTATGGCCCATGACGTCTTTCGGCCCATACGAGGCCCTTAGTAACCCTCGGCCCATTAACGGCCCGTGGTAAAACTGGCCCGTAATGAACAGTGTATCACTTTATACCCATTAACGGCCCATTATACCGTTGGGCCGTTTCCAGCCCATGTTATCTTTCGGCCTTCTAAGGGCCCATTTATTCTTGGGCTCATTTCCAGCATTCGTTTACTAACGGCCCATTACAGGCCTTTTCTGCTTGTGGGCCAAATTCAGCCCGTGGATACAGTCGGCCCGTTTGTGGCCCATTAATCTGTTGGGCCATTTTCATAGCATCATCAAATACGACCGATTAACGGCCTGTTATGGTCAGCCCATAAAACATACGATTTCCACTCTAGCCCGTTTACGGCCCCTTATACGGCCCGTACAAGGCCCATAGATGAGACGACCCATAGAAGGCCCATTGACCCGACGTCCCACAAAAGGCCTATTGATCCGACGACCCATAGAAGGCCCATGGATCCGCTGGCCCATGGAAGGCCCATGGATCCGATAGCCGATAGAAGTCCCACGGATCCGACAGCCCATAGAAGGCCCACGAATCCGACGGCCACAGAAGGCCAGGGATCGTCCGTCCCGTAGATGGCCCATGGAACATACGGCCTGTGGAGGGCCATGGTCACTACAACGTTTGGGCGAGTTGGCCCCTGTTTGAATGATATAGTATATTCAAAGAATTATCCTACTCTATACTATCACCTCTAAAAAACATACACAGTACAATAAAGAGACTAAGGCATAGAAACGTAGAATAATCCTACACTATACAATAAAGAAATTATAGCCGATTATACCCACTGGGCATTATGGTTCGGCACCAGTGAGAATAAAGCATACACAAACAGCAAATTACATACATTGGGGAAATACAGCTCATACATCATGGACGCGCATCAACATAACTTACCATTTGAACTATAATCTCTTCAGAAAATAGGATTGGCCAGATTTAGATAGCAAAAATTTGAGTCTGCAAAATCTCCAATTCCTTCGTTGTTACCTCAGTGTCCTGTTTCATTTTTTTAACTCCTGCATGTCCAGTCTCAACTTGTTGATTGTACGTTCAGAATCATGTACACGTTGTCTTGCCACCTCTAGTTGATGCTCGAGAACATCAGCACATTCCAATTCCAATCCATAATCATTCGGTAACGGCCATGCCGCACTGCTCGCAGATCTTTGCGTTGATGTCACTTCATCCTGAAATGTTTCTGTAAGTACACATGACTAGGGCAAAAATATAGTTACAACAGTGAAGCGAGCAAGACAGACTATTTTGTACATGGCAAAACAGGACTAACAATAATGTTACACGTCATGAAGCATAAGCAGGTGATATTTTAAAAATTATAAAAAAGGTAGTCTGTGCAGCCTGCATACAGAAATCTCTCTTAGCTCACCAGAGGAGCATGATGTTGGGGCCCAATTCAAAACACAGACAAGTTACAAATTTAGACAGCACGTTGCGTAGAAGTAAGCAAGCAGTTGGCCATTCTGTAGCTCAATTAAAGTCTTAGGGAGCATAATGAACAGCAGAGGATTTCATACAAACATACTACAACAAGCAAAACTATGCAATCATTAGCCTAGTATAAACTAGATTGTGAGCCTCATTCAATAATAGTTGGTTAATAGACTTCAAAGCTTCAGGCACACTTCGGCAGAGTAATTAAATGGTAAGGCCTTTAATTATGTCAACTAATAGTTATACAAGTACCCAACATCAGGCATCATTCTTTGGGCATCTCATTAACTGAGGACAAATAAAGCAATTGAAAAGAGCAAATTAACTATGCCTGAAACAAACAAGGAATTGAACTGTTGAGTTGGATACAGTGACTTACCTTAACAGGTTGAAGAGGCTCAGCGCAGCTCCTACTTCTCTTGCAAGGCTCCTTCCTAACATCTTGTACTTGGAAATCCTCAATCTTATCTTCATTGCACCCCCTCTGCAAGGTGACACAAACTAGTTACTCGTCTCCTTGGAAGATAAATATGCATACTTTCCAGTCTGTGAACACAAAAGGATGAGATTATAACAAAACAACACCACATAATGAAACATGCCGCATCTCTTGCACTTGCACACAATGAAATGAGCATTTACTATGTCTGCACTATGTAAAAACTAGGCATACCTTCGAACTGGATCTCCAGGTACTCTTGGAGAGCCTACTTTAGTGTACAGCCAAACCTTTATGTCACCTATGAGTTAGAAAAGGCCCCACTACAGCAGCCCTTAGTGTTTAAATCATTGACAAGCTCTGTTAGAGTGTTAGGTCAAGAACAACAAGTAATCAAAGCAAACAGTCCTAGTATGGCTGGCTGATGCAAACAAGCAATTGAACAGATGTGTGAGCAAATCTTACATATCAAGAAAAGAAGCAAAGAAGGAGGCTTAAAGACCATCACTTGACTGACCAGATTTAAGGGGCATTTAAACATCATGTGCAACGTATGAACTAACATAAACATTGCATATTCCAGATTCTACAATGGAATGCACATGTATTAGGTTATGCCATGTATGATGATGCCTAAATGTACACTATAGCAGGCAGGAGTGATTCATCATTGCACGCACAATTGAATTGCAGGTTAAGGGCCAGTTCTATTCCGCCTTTTCAGGGCTTATTGTCAAAATAAGCCATAAAAGATGTAAAGAAGTCATTTTTGAGTTATGGGCTTGGGCTTAACTAATTTCGCTTTGGAGGGGGGTGTTTCGGGTAGAACCTCACTAAAAATTGAAGGGAAGGGGAATAGTGAAATGACTCTATTGTCTGCCTATATTACACTCAAAATGCAACTGGTGACGCCCGCGTCACACCTCACCCTCAAGTAAAAACAAACACGCAAGCGTTCATTGCCCTGCCCGCTTGCATCTCCTCTCCCCTTTCCCTCTACCTCGATCCCCTGCCTGCAGCACTAGGGTTCCTCCAGCAAGCCGTCGCCACTGGTCCCATCTGGCCTGGTCCTCGACGATGCTCTGTCCAGCTAGGCTACATGGCCGGCGGGTAGGGGCAAATCTCCCTGGCTGCTCCTCCCTCTGGTGCCGCCCCTCATTCTCATGGTCTCCAGCAGCTGCTCCACTGTGGTTCGTCCAACGCACTACTCCGGCAGGCGCTGCACAACTATGGCTGATGCCACACTGCGGCAGAAGGCACCTTATTCCCCCTCCCCACCTCCCAGGCCGTGGCCTTGAGGTGCTGTTGAAGGATGAGCTCATCCAACAAGGTGAGGATCTCGTCTGATTTTTTGCCAAATTTTCATTCTGATCCTCTGTACGATGAATTGTTATGAGCTGCTTCTACTGCTGCTATATGATGCATTGCTATGAGCTACTCCTGCTGCTGCTATATGATGAATTGCTATGAGTTGTTGCTGCTATATGATGAATTGCTATGAGCTGCTTCTGCTGCTATATGATGAATTGCTATGAGCAGTTGCTGCTGCTATATGATGAGTTGCTATAAGCTGCTGCTGCTGTATGATGAATTGCTATGAGCTGCTCCTGCTGATGCTATATGATGAATTGCTATGAGCTGCTCCTACTGCTGCTATATGATGAATTGCTATGATCCGCTCCTGCTGCTGCTATATGATGAATTGCTATGAGCTACTGCTGGTATATGATGAATTGCACACTGCTGCTGCTGTATGATGAGTTGCTATGAGCTGCTGCTGCTATATGATGCTTTCAGGTGGTGCTGCTATATGATAATAACCAGCCACTTGGACCATCGAATTTCAATAAATAATTGTTCTTCATTTAAATGTGGGTCATGCGTTTTTCATTTAAATTAGGCAATGGGATCTCTATGGAAAACATCGACCAAAGTAGATTGTGCCAAGTAGATGGTATATTTGTATTTGCATTTTGAGCAAATAGTGATGGTCTGTTTTCCTATCATATTAATTACTGCACTGGGTTCAATTTGTGATGTTTGCAAGTCAAATTAATTTTCATATGGGCAGCAAAATGAAAAAATATAATGCAATCTAGACTTTTCACTTATCATACCAAAGATAAGCTGAAAACGCAATGAAAAGAACTGGTTGGCTTATTACATGGAGCTTATATTCACAGGTGCTTATTTTCTTAGGATAACTCGTAATAACTGTCCCTAAGAAACTTGGCCAATAGAACTGACATACAAATAACATGTCACGATGATTGCAATGGAGGAGTGACGTACCATAGCACACTGTATAGGCTCACCGCTGGCTCTCCTTTTTTTGCGATGTTCCATGAAATTGCCACATACATCTTGTACTTTTTCATTGTGTAACCCTAATCTGCAAGTTGGCACGGCTAATTTCAGACATCTCTACATGATAATACATTGCATATCCCTTGCGCATATTTAAACCACCAATTAATGATTGTGTGCGTAGCATAAACTAGCCATGACTCTGTGTGCTGGACTAGCAGGCACTCTAAGGGAGCCTAATGTAGTGTACTAGAATTCCTACATGCCACCTATGATTTTGTCTAATGTACTGCCTCTGTTCCTAAATATATGTCTATGTAGAGATTCCAGTATGGACCACATACAGATGTATATAGATGCATTTTCGAGTGTAGATTCACTCATTTTGCTCCGTATGTAGCCTATAGTGGAATCTCTAGAAAGACTTATATTTAGGAACGGAGGTACGAGGTAGTATCATGTATGACATCTACATATCTAATTTAGCAGCCAGTAGTAGAAATCATTGTCCGCACAAAGGGATTACTGGTCGAAAATCCTAGCAAAGCACGCTGGCAGGCACAGAACAATACAAGAGAGAGAGAGAGACACGCTTACAAGATCATAGCAATGCCTCAGTCCAGGATCTTGGTTGGCCAAGCTGTTAGATCCAGAAGAAACATCATCCTTGATGTTTTTGCCAGCTGCATAACAGGTAACAACGACCTGTTAGTATATTTGAAGTACATCGGGCAGGTGATGCTGGACGGGTTTAAAGGTGACAAGTACCTAGGCCGTGGCGGGTGCTTGGCATCTTGCCAGACAGTGGGAATCAGGTTAGAAACGTCAAGGGTGATGACGTTGCGCTGGTTGTCGGGGTACGGTAAGGAGATCTAGAACCGTCGAGTAGGGTGTTTGTGGAGAGGCTCCGGTAGGGTGGACTACGGTGTGGGCGAAGCGGATCTGTGGCCGTGGTCGAGGGCGTAGGTGAAGCTGCTCCGGTGGTTGGGTTAAGGATGGCGTTGACGATGCGGATCTACGGCCGTGGGCGGGGCGTCAAAAGCTGCTCCGGTAGGTTGGATGAGGGTGCGAGGAAGCGGATCTGAGGCCGTGGACTTGTGAGTTGGCAAAGCGGCCCCGGTAGGGTTGAAAATGGTATAGGCGAAGCTACTCTGGTGGGGTTGACGATGTTGTCGGCGAAGCAGCTCCTGTAGGGTTGAGGAAGGTGTCGGCGAAGAGGATCAGAGGCCGTCGACGGGGGTGTCGGTGGGGAGGCTCCGGGGGGGTGTGGACGAAGCGTCTCTGGTGGGGAGTACAAATGAGCCGCTGCAGATGCGCTGCGGTTGACGAGAGTACCGGCGAAGCAGATCCGGCGCCGTTGACAAGGCCGGCACTGACTGGGCTATGGTACAGTGGTGGATGAGCAGTCTACTTGTTTCTAGGGGAGGTGGGAGGGGTAGATGCGGCCGCAGAAGCAGATCCGGCGAGGTGGACGCCGCTGGCAGTGAATGGGCTTTGGTACGCCGGTGGATGAGCAGTCTAGGGTTTCGAGAGGGGAGGGGAGAAAGGCCGATGAAGTAAGGACGGCGTGATGTGAGATGCTCTGGTGCTGTGGAGTTAGTCGTTTTTGAGGGAGGGGGAGAGGAAATGGGGGTGCCGTGTAGTGGGGGGAACCGGAAGTTACCAAAGCAGCCCCGACCTATTATGTAAATGAGGGTGGTATTGTAACTGTTGGTCTCCGTGCACCAAGGACAAAAGGGGAATTTCGCATGCTAAAGACTAAGGTGGCGGAAATTTTAGAAGGAGGCGGGAGATTTTGCCGCCCGCGGGATCGTTCGTATCCAGTTTCAACTAATTTTGGACCGTGCTAGCGGGAAGGTCATGCGAGACTATGTACACGGTGCACGCGTCAGCAGTTAATAACTGGTCTGAAGTCCACCCTAGAAAAAGATAATAAATCGGGATGATGCGCCGATAACTTGGACGTTGACACGGGCGCGGCCAATCGTACGGGTGTAGTGGCGCGTTCACAAAAAAAGGGATCAAACGCTTAGCCTATGTATTTCTCGTGTAAATAGATAATTTAGTGCATTGACGTGTTAGTGTAGAGGCGCACAAAAAGAAATGGATATTGTAGTCCGCTACTTAAAAGTGTTACCTCATATGATTACATAGCCTCCAATTCATAAATTGCGCACCCGTTGAATTCATATATGAATATTACATATATTACTTCATAATAGAACCTTAAATCATCCAAGACTAATGATTTTGAATGCAAGAGTAACAATGGTGCATGTACATGATAGCTACATTGGTTGTTTGAAGAAACATCACTGTAACTTAGGCATGCACAACTGAAAAGGTTTATTTAAATAGAAAAAAATGAGATATGTGAGTGTCCAATCTTTATAGCGTTGAATCGATATTGTACCTTTGGCCACGATACGAAGTAGATATTGATTTATGTTCAAGCGATGGATGTCCACGATCGCTAGATAGTGATACGTGAATGAATTGTGCAATCTCTCTCACACGCATACATATCTCATTTCCCTGTGTTCATCGGAATCACACACGCACACTTCGTGTATTTCTCTCCCTCCGTCAAGGTTAGAATTCGTCTTTCTACCCCGTCCTACAAGTCTCTCACACAGAAACACAAACGCTCTCTCTGTCGAACACGCCCACCCCTTTAATTCCACCCACCCACAGCCACTAATGTCTCAAAGTATAATAATGTCTCTCACACATATGCCTAAGGTTAACTCGAGTTCCAGAACCATATGAATACATACAATGGGATTCCAACAGAGCACCTTTTGTTTCGAGATTTCGCTCTCTCTCTCTCTCTCTCCCACACATTGTTTCTCGCTTCATTTTTTCCGGCACTTGCATGCACACAATTTTGTTTATCTTCGTGATGCTTTAAGTATGCCTCGCACAAATGCTATCTACCTATCCCTTAATATAGCTAGATATGTGTCACACAAACTCCTTCTCCCTACTAGCAAGATGCCCATGCGTTGCACCGAACATCAAGATGCATTTGTATGAGTAGTTTATCTTGTGGGAGAAAAGGATGAACGAGGGAATGCCTTATTTGCAAATGCGGAGAGGGGTGTGGGTATCTTTTTGCAAAATTGCCACAGTTTCCTTCCTATCCGTCGGGTATAAATTGGATGGCCTATATTGCAGGATGGCAGGAACATCATCACCAACTCTGTTTTTTATAAGAGTAGGGATATGTAAGTGTCACTGCCCCCCCGCCCCCCTGACACACACACTCACACCCACACAACCACACACACACACTTCCCAACACCGAATGAGTAGGGTGACACCTCGATCTTGATACTAATCTATCGACTGGCTTCTCTCTCAAACACACACACGCACACACACTACCCGACACCGAAGGAGTAGGGCGGCACCTCGATCTTGATAGTAATCTATCCACTCCTCTTTCAAACACACACACACACACATACACACGCACTCGCTAGTTGTGCCTCTGTGCCTACCGCGCACACTCTCTATACGTCTTTCTCTCCCTCCCCCTCCCCCACCCCAACAATGACAGCAGAAGGGTGACAACTCAATCTGATCGTAATCTATCAATTGGTTTCTCTCTTGAACATTGTGTCTCTGTGCCTCGCTCAGTAGCCCCCTCGATATGTAGACTTCTCGCACGCGCACAAATGTAGTGACGATGACGCTGAACCCAGTGTGCCTCGTTTTTACCGGCCTCATGTGATAGTTTTCACCCTGTTTTCTGTTAATTAACAAGGAAACCTTTTCTTTGTTACTACTAGTGAATCCGAAATCATTTGGGGCAGACATAAAATATATCACTTCAACCCAATTATCGCAGTAACTATTTTAAAAGAAACTAGCTAGATGCCCGTGCGTTGCACAGAACATCAAGATGCATTTGTATGAGTAGTTTATCTTGTGAGAGAAAAGGATGAACGAGGGAAGGCCGTATTTGCGAACGTGGAGAGGGGTGTGGGTATATTTTTGCAAAATTGCCATAGTTTTCTTCCTATCCGTTAGATATAAATCCGACAGCCTATATTGCAGGATGGCACGCACACCATCATCACCAACTTTGTTTTCTACTCCCTCCGTTCCTAAATATTTGTATTTTTAGAGCAAAATGAGTGAATCGACACTCTAAAATATGTCTATATACACATCCGTATGTGGTAGTCCATTTGAAATCTGAAAAAGACAAATATTTAGGAACGGATGGTGTATAAGAGTAGACATGGAGATATATCAGCAGCATGGTCTACAACAAAAATGTGCTGGACTGGTTAGCGCTGGATGCTCGCAACACGATGACATGAGTTCGAATTCTGTCTTTAACTTTAGATTTTTATATTATATATTACTTATTTAATATATACTTCTTTCGCTACTGTACTGACAGTGGAACCCACAGAGTACTTAGAATACAAGATTAAGGATGGACTTATTTCTTTTTAACTTTCTGTACGAAGCTGTAGCCACCCTGCAAGTCACGTGTACACTGTACATGCAATTAACTTTTTATAGAGGGACAATCATACACGCAATTAACTCAAATGGATTGGATGTCACTCTATTATTTCCAGCATAAGAGCATCTCCAACGGCGGCCGGCAAATTTCCTCCCGTTTCCTTCCGCGGAGGACGACATCAAACACCAGCGGCATACATTAAGCATGAAGGATTTCGTATAAAAAAGCCGGATCTTCATATAAACATGATGGATTTCATTACATTTACATGAACTAAGCGGTGCCAATCCGGCTATCTTGGTATAATTAATACTCCCTCCGTCCGGAAATACTTGTCCTAGAAATGGATGTATCTAGACTTATTTTAGTTATAGATACATACAATTTATCCATTCTTAGAACAAAAATTTCCCCCAGCTGGAGAGGGAGTACATAATCTAAATGGCCGCCCGCGGATCCCTTTGTCTTCCTCATGTCCGGCAGACACTTTGCGGGGTCGATGAAGGTCCTCGGAAGAGACGAAGAAGCAAAGAAACCACCTGAATGCGCAGTTGTCGCCTCGGCAGTGGCCTTCATAGGACCCAAGTGGCGGCGGCCTCCCGTGTTCTACTTCTCCTCGATGTCGGCGGCGGACACGGAGAAGCTGGCCACCGACTCGTCGCTGTCCATGCACCCGGCTTCTGTCTCTGCCTGCATGGCGTTGCCGCAGGCACGGGAGGCGCGCCCATAGACACGGGAGGCGCGGTACGATGCGGCAGCAACGACGCACCGTACCGGTGTGCTCGCCGCCGTGCCGGCATGGAGCGGCGAGTTGTTGAACCACGCGCCTGCTTGGGGTGGCAACTGGCTCCGTCGGGCCAAGCAAGGTTGGTGAAGCACCGAGCGGCCTTGCCCGTATCCGGAGGGCTCAGCGAGCCACCCAGCCGGGTAATATGTTGGAGAACGGCTCCTCGGAAGCCATCGAAAGAGTGGAGAAAATGGTGAAGGCGGAGATGGGGGAGCGGCGGAGGGGTGCGATTCTTGCCCGCTGTCTGTCTGGCCTCGTGTAAATAGAGGGCGGATGGTAGGAGCTTGGCCGGCGTCTGGCCTCGTTTAAACTGAGGGCGGACGGGAGGAGCTCGGCCGGTGTTGCGTTTAATTCCGGCCCGCTCATGAATGGACATGTGGCCGGAGTAGGTTTCTCGGTTTGCATGCGGGTTTAACGGAGGGGTTTGATGGAGGCGAGGAGGCGTGTTCAGCCGGGCGTGCAGCGGGCGGCACAGTACTATTCGATTTGATAGCGGGCGGGGCAGTTCCCGATACGGCTTTAATGCAGACGAGCGAGGGAGTAGCGGTCCTGAAATGTTGAACGGCCAATGCATCCTCCTTCAATTAATGCATGAGGGAAGTAACGGGAGGAGGACCGGGAAAAGAGGCTGCACGATGTGAATGCAACGCAGTTTGCCCTCATATAAAGGCGCCCCTCCATTCCAATGCATCTCCACATCGTACGCACCTAAGCATTTTCCTAAGCACCTACACTAAGCGCAAAAGAGCTCACTCCAGACCCATGGAGGCGATGCGTGCGAGCGGCCAGCGGCTGTGCCAGATGGCCACGACGTCGGCCTGCAGCATGGCGCCGAGGATCGTCTCCAGATGGTGTTGGAGACCGGCTGATGGATGGCCGCCGTCGACGCCAACTACGACTCTCAGTTGGACCAGATCATCGTTGCCACCACCAACAAGTTCACCGTCCTCAAGAAGCTCGCGGACGACATCGCCGTACTCCTCCAGCCCGCACGCCCGGGCTCCTCATTGCCTGCTATCCTAATCGGCCTCCATGGCTGGAACCTCTTTCAAGCACTAGTGGCCCTGCGACTGCCCGCTGACGCCACGAAGAATGTCCACCTAGAGGTCGCGCTCTCCGCGAGGCGCCTCGCCCTGCAAGAATTCGTCGACCTACACATCCACGTGTACGAGCAAATCGTGTACATAGGTATCTACAAGGCCAGTGAGGACGCTACGACGTTGGCCTTCCTCAACCGGCTGGAAGCCTTGGATGCCTTTGCTGAGAAGCACCTCGACCTCGCCACAAAATCCGCCGCTCCTTAGCCGCTGGTGGGTGGCCTGGCGCACTAAATTGAGGAGGAGGAGGTCGTACGTTGATGGATGCATCTTTCTTCCTGCCTTCTGTAACCACCACTGCGACCGCATCATCATCGTGGCCTTAATTCTTATTGTGGTGTTGCATTCTCGTTCCAGTCAATACCGACATGTGCGATCCCTTTGCTTAATTATATGCATCACTGTAACTAGTACTCCATCCGTCAATTTATAAGTTGTGCTTACCTTTTCCATCAACTTCGTGCAACGCTCGGGCATCTTGCTAGAAACACTAGAACATGTCGGACCGCGTGTGACCAAACCAACGATGCGCCAACCTAGCTACTACGTACCCTACTTATCTGGCGGAAATAGCCCCGCCCTAGCGTTTCCAATCGTTATTTCTATCTATCGATCGTGCCAAGGAGCAGAACCAAAATGTTACAATTTATACATGTTTCTCTACTCCTACTCCTATAAAAGACTCAGTTGGTGATGTGTCTGCCATCCGTCGTTTCTGACCATTAGATCTGCATCTAACGGTTGTGAGGTAAGTTGTGGCATTTTTGCAACAATAGCCCACTTCTTTGCTCCAATTTGCAGAAAACCCCTTATTATCTTGAAAGCAACCACATCCCTCCCTCACCTCATCAAAACAGCCTGAGAAATATATACTCCTATAAAAGACTCAGTTGGTGATGGTGGTGTGTCTGCCATCTGTCGTTTCTGACCATTAGATCTGCATCTAACGGCTGTGAGGTAAGTTGTGGCATTTTTCAAACAATAGCCCACTTCTCTGCTCCAATTTGCAGAAAACCCCTTATTATATTGAAAGCAACCACATCCCTCCCTCACCTCATAAAAACAGCCCGAGAAATATATTTTGAGTGAAAAGTACTCCCTCCATTCCTAAATTTTTGTCTTTCTAGGGATTTCAATAAGTGACTACATACGGAGCAAAATGAGTGAATCTACACTTCAAAATATGTCTATATAATCCGTATGTGATAGTCCATTTGAAATCTCTAAAAAGTCAAATATTTAGGAACGGATGGAGTAAT
Organism: Triticum aestivum; assembly: GCF_018294505.1. NCBI lineage: Eukaryota > Viridiplantae > Streptophyta > Magnoliopsida > Poales > Poaceae > Triticum > Triticum aestivum. The sequence goes on along the minus strand of NC_057814.1, from coordinate 269,178,749 downwards.
ATATTAGGAGTATATCAAAACAAGAGTGATTTCTTTCAAGTTTGTGAACAAGTACTACTATTCTACTACTTTGGATCCGTCGCAACGCACGGGCACATTGCTAGTAAAAGGAAAAGGTCTGCCGCATTCGCGTCACACTCCCCCCCCCACACGCCCGGGAATCGGGAGTACTCCACATCCCGTCCGGCACGACACATAGCATAGGGAAGGCGTGTTGCCTAGCATCTTCATTTTCATGTGGGACTGCCGTTGAGCAAACCGACTATTGGCAAACCGCACCCCGCCCGCCGCCGGGTTGGAAAACAGAAACAAGGGGAAGATCTAACTGTAGCACGGAAGCCAAGAAATTTGGTGTCAGATGGGGCTCGTTGATAGAGTAGGAGCATTCCGTACTACTCTGCTCCTACTAGCACCAAGTTTGTACTATACGACTAGTACTACCACTAAACAACTAGTAGGTACGTGCACGGCACAGCATCGTAGGAACAAAAAATGGGAAGATCTTGTTTTGGGTGATTTATCTTTTTTCTGTCAACTTAGTATGAATAATATGATGTGGGGGGAATCCATGAAGCTTATGTGGCTTGCTTGCATGGCTACGAAAGGTTAGAGAAAAATAAATTGATAATGCGTTTAGAGTGCACTCCACTAAACAGATATACTTTGGATCCATTGCAACGGGCCGTCACATCTATATCTATACCCCCTATATAGTGTGTGAATAACTTTGAAAGTTGGTCGTTGGATGAAGCCAATCCGACGGTACAAAGATGGCAAATCCGAGCACTACTAGCCGTTGGATATCATCTACATTCCACCAGATCCTGCCACATGTAGAATCTAGAAGACTCCATGGTTGAAATTCATTCATGACTAACTTTGCCACAACTAAGCTTAGGCAAAGTGTGTCTAAAACAAAAAATGTGGCTAACAAAATGGCCACCACAAGTGTGGCAAGATTTGGCAAGAAGTTGAGTCTATGACATGTGGACCATGTAGCTAGAAAAGTGTGGCAAGCCACAAGTGTATCAATGAACCAAACACATGCCTTGTGTGTTTGGTAGGGTGTATGAAGGGTGCATGATCCCAAGAGTTCCCTTCTCGACCCATTTTTGGGTGTTTGGTAGAGTGTATGGAGGGTGCATGAGTCCACACTAGATTAGCACAAATACACTAGAAGCATGCATGAAGAGAGCATACATGAAGAGGGGTGTTGAGTTGAGCATGCATGAAGAGGGAACAACTATGCTGAGACGAGAACGCAACCAAACACACTTGTGGCACGCCTAAGCTTAGGCGTGGCAACCTTAGGCTGCAAACCAAACCATAACTTTGAAAGTTGGTCATTGGATGAAGCCAATCCGACGGTACAAAGATGGCAAATCCGAGCACTACTGGCCGTTGGATATCATCTACATTCCACCAGATTCTGCCACATGTAGAATCTAGAAGACTCCATGGTTGAACTTCATTCATGACTAACTTTGCCACAACTAAGCTTATGCAAAGTGTGTCTGCCACAAAAAATGTGGCTAACAAAATGGCCACCACAAGTGTGGCAAGATTTGGCAAGAGGTTGAGTCTATGACATGTGGACCATGTAGCTAGAAATGTGTGGCAAGCCACAAGTGTAGCAATGAACCAAACACATGCCGGCACGCCTAAGCTTAGGTGTGGCAACCTTAGGCTGCAAACCAAACCATAACTTTGAAAGTTGGTCGTTGGATGAAGCCAATCCGATGGTACAAAGATGGCAAATCCGAGCACTACTGGCCGTTGGATATCATCTGACTGTTATGGCATGGATGAAGAAGCCGTCCACCATACCGAAGGTGATTGGTGTTGAGATACCGGTGCAGGAACCGGGGTTGTACTATTCGTCGCCACCAAGGCCGCCGCTGACCACGTTAGGGATGTACCTGTATCGAGTGTTCATGCATGTCGAAGAAGTGGTCAATCCATCAATCGAAGTCCTGCCACCCCCGCTGGTGCTAGGGTCCATCGATGACGTCCATTACAGGAGTCAATGTCAGACTTTCCCCGTGTTGCTCGGAACGATGGATGGCACAGGGCCTACTCCATCGCGCGGCGGAGGCCACTGCTTGTTTGGGAGAAGAGGCAAGGCTAGCTGCCTGGATGTGCTCTAATTTGAGGTAACAACTGAATCTTGTCAGATACTAGTTAAATCTGAGCTATGGGTGTGAAGCACTGATGTGCCAGTACATTTGATTGTGACCTGTTCTAATTTTGTACCTGAACTTTTTTTAGAAAGGGATGTACATCAACTTAATGTGCTAGCAGAACTTATTGTGTTGTCTGTCTGTTTTTTTGCACAACATTCAAGATATTTCCTTGTCATTGATAAAGAAGATGAACCGTTATGTACGAGTTCGTTGGTTTCAACATAGCCCTACCCGTAGCGATCTACTGCTTCCATCCTGATTGTGCCGCCTGCGTGAAATTTTTGTATGCAAGTTAAGTGTGCTATGATGTTCTATATGATTGTGTCAACTATATAAGTTTTTACTGAGCATTAGCAATGCATATGGCTGAAAGATGTATTTACGAGCATCGACCGATGGGTCTCTCTCTCTCGCGCGCGCACACACACACACGCACACACACGCACACACGCACAAGTGAGACCCGTTGAATTATTTCTTTGCTCGTGACAGCTTTTAATTAGGTTCCACTGTAATCAAACTTTTTTCTTAAGTTATTAATTGAGCTAAGTGACTTCAAAAAGTTGTACAGAAGCCTTGTTTGGGCCTTTCCGGCGTCGCTGAATGTGGGCTGAGTAGCCATGTTAGGTTGTACTGTACTACATAGGCCTTTTTTTCAACAACAGCAATGCAACTGGGCTGACAATTGTACACAATATTCGGGTCAACTTGTTATTCTCCGCCCCGTTGGGCTGCAAACTTTCCTAGGAGGTATGCATTAGGCCCAACAAGAAAATGGACTTTAAGAAACAATAAATGGGATGTAATTATAATAACTCGGCAGTAACTATAAAAAATGCACCAAACGCGTAATTAGTTTAAAAATATATTATTTTCGGAATTTGAATATTTTAATATCATTACTTGTTGCGCGCGCAATATTTCGTTGGATTTTAACGTAATACAACTTTATTTTGAAATTATATTTAATCTGACTAGAAATTTCGGATAAAAATATTTCGGATCCCATAAAAATGTGGGAATTTTTTTTGAATTCTGTTTTGAGCGGTTGGTTGAAATTATTAATCGTTGTCCTAGCTAGAAAATGGGCTGTACTTTTAACAAACTGTAAATGGGCTGTGGTAAATTCCATTAGAATTAAAAAATGGGCTGTACATTCTTACAAATCGCAAATGGGCTATATGTTCTCTACCACACACTTGTGGGCCTTCTAAGTTGACACGTCCCCTAAAAAACCTAAGTTGACGTGTATGCAAGGCTTTGTCAATAACACACGGTTCTGGCAGCTGTGGCCGTTGGATGTCGTGCTTCTTCTTCAATCTCGGATATTCTTGCTTCAGCCGCCCAAAAAATGATTCCTCCCCCTGACATCTGGGGCGCACCGTTTCGGAGGCTGACCTGTGGGCCTACTAAGTTGACGCGTACCAAGGGCTTTGTCAACTTAGTCAATATAAACGATTCTAGCTGCAGTGACCGTACGATGTCCATCCAACGGCCGTAGTGCTTCTTCAACCTCTGGTCTTCTTGCTCCAGCCGCCCAAAGCAGCGCCGGTCGTGCCGCGTGCTCCTGCCTCCCGTGGCTGGCTGTGATGCCGCAGAGGCCTCACCGCCCTACTACTCCCACCGCTGGCCAGGCCATCCCTCTACTCACCCACACCCCCTGTTATTACGCGGCAACGGCAGCCTCACACCGAAGCCGAACCAGTGAACCCTCGTACTCCTCCCCGCGCGGGCTTCCACTGCCACGTCTTCCCCGGCTCCGCGTCGTCCCCTTCCTAGGCCTCGCCGTCGTCCACCGCCCTGGTGCTCTCGGTGCGGCGTGGTCAACGTGGTCAAGGAATGGCTTCCATCGGACGTGGACTGTACGTGGAGAGGCTGACAGTTGGGTCCACGACGGCAGCAAGGAACTGCCTCCTTATTACGCGGAAAATAATGATTCCTCCACCTGACAGCAGGGACACACCGGACGGGCCACCGTATTTCATGAAAAAACGTATCCCCCCTGACTGCTGGGACCCACCGGACGGGCCACCATATCGCGCAAAAAAACGTTCCCCCTGCTGTCAGCTCGGACCCACCGGAAGTGCCTCCTTATTACGCACAAAAAAATGAATACTCCCCCTGCTGGTTGGGACCCACCTTGGTGGGAGGCTGACTTGTCGGCCTACTAAGTTGACGGGGACGGAGTGCTATGTCAACTTAGTCAATATGAACGATTCTAGCTCCAGTGACCGTACGATGTCCATCCAACGGCCGTAGTGCTTCTTCAACCTCTGGTCTTGTTGCTCCAGCCGCCCAAAGCAGCGCCGGTCATGCCGCATGCTCCTGCCTCCTGTGGCCGGCTATGCTACCGCGGAGGCCTCACTGCCCCTACTATTCCCACCGCTGGCCAGGCCCTGCGGCGACGGCAGCCTCACACCGCAGCCGAACCAGTGAACCCTCATACTCCTCTCCGCGCGGGCTTCCACTGCCGCGTCTTCCCCGGCTCCGCGTCGTCCCCTTCCTAGGCCTCGCCGTCGTCCACCGCCCTGGTGCTCTCGGCGCGGCGTGGTCAACATGGTCAAGGAACGGCTTCCATCGGACGTGGACTGTACGTGGAGAGGCTGACAGCTGGGTCCACGGCCGCAGCAAGGAAGTGCCTCCTTATTACGTGCAAAATAATTATTCCTCCACCTGACAGCGGGGACCCACCGGAAGGGCCACCATATTTCGCAAAAAAACATTTCCCCCTGACTGCTGGGACCCACCAGCTACATCTTCGCACACAAGGAAGTGCGTCCGGGCAAAAAAAAAATGATTCGCCCCCTGACTGCTGGGACCCACCAGCTACATCTTCGCACGCAAGGAAGTGCCTGACAGTCGGGACCCACCTGGTCGAAGCGTACGTAGCGTTGTCATTCTGGTCGCGAACGTGCACGTACATACTGGTCGATGTAGAGGCGCACACGTGTCGTAGTAGAGGCGCACACGTGTCGTAGTAGAGGCGCGCACGTAGCATGTACACATACGTACAGCGGCCAGTGTGCAAGAAAGAAAATACAACCACGTACGTACATATGGGCAGGGTCTCGAACGCCTACTCGCGCATACGTACGGCCATGGCTCGTGTACATGGCTGGGTCGGAATGGAGAAACAGCGTCGTCATCGTGTTCATGGGGAGCCAACCGGCTGGGTCGGAACAGAATGTGTCGTCGTGTTCATCGGGAGGGCTTGGATGGAACAGCCGATGGAAACGAGGCCTGGCGTACCGCAGAACGAAGGAAACGGCCTTGTGTTCGACCAACCACGTTCGAAACGGGATCCTGTTCATCGGGAGGGGTCTGGCGTACCACAAAACAGAGGAAACGGACCTCCTACGGTCGAAATGGGGGTCCTGTTGATCGGGAGGGGTGTGGCATACCGCAAGACGGAGGAAACGGACTTGTGTTGGAGCGCTACGGTCGAAACGGGGGTCCTGTTCATCAGGAGGGGTGTGGCGTACCGCAAAACGGGACTCCACGGGATACTGTTCATCTCCACCGTCGACCCCCTCCAGCCTCCACGGGCTACTGTTCATCCACCATCGACCTCCTCCAGCCTCCACCTGCGACTGTTCATCCACGGGCTCCTGTCCATCCAGCCTCCACTGCGCGCTACTCCACCGGCTACTGTTCAACTATCCCTCTCTACAGGCTCCTGTTCAATCACCCCTCCACGGGCTACTGTTCATCCTGCCCTCCACCGTCTATTGTTCATCCTGCCCTCCACGGGGTGGTCCTGTTCATCCAGCCCTCCACGGGGTCATGTTCATCTAGACCCAACCGGCTCGATCGATCGGGATACTGTTCATCCAGAGGCAACACCAAGGGGTCCTGTTCATCCACCCCCACTAGGAACTGTTCATCCAAACCCCCCTCGCAATGCTCACTGTTCATCCAGAGGCAGCATCGATCGGCTTCAGTTAGCAGCAGTAGCGAAGGAATCGCTCGATCGGGTTTAGTTAACAGCCATCGATCGATCGCTCGGGTTCAGTAACGCGTAGCCTGCAGTGCAATCGCTCAGGTTCAGTTAGAGCCCAATGCCTCGCTCGGGTTCGGTTAGAGCCCAATGCCTCGCACACACGCGCGTACGTACGAGAGAAACACGCATCGCTCGGCCCCCGACCACCCACCGTAATCGGGGACTCCCCGATATTTTCCGCGCCCTTGCTTCTACCACGGTTTTTTCCGTCATGGACGGCCCAAAGAATGTCATGCAGCTGCGTCTCCGGCCCGCCCAGGACGAAAAGCCTATTTTCTGTCATAATTTTTTGTCATAGAAGTAGGACCCCACCACATCTATGATGATACCGGGTTTTGTCACAATTATCGTCATAGAAGTGTCATAAGTATGACATAATTTTTTTTCGTTCGGCCCAAAATGTCACGGATGTGTCTTTTTTTGTAGTCCTTACCCTAATGGAGGCCGCCCACGACCATGTCGAGGCCGCCCACGCCCAGCTCCTGGCGGTCACCGCACAAATCGAACGAAGCTTCTCCGACAACGGTCGGCAACCCACGGCCGAAGAGCTGGCAATCGCCGAGAGCGTTCGAGCAGCCGTCCGTTCCTCCGCCGCATACCTTGCGACGACGGAGCCCATCCAAGCCCAGATCGCGTCCGCCCACGCCCAGCTCGTGGCGGCCTTTTCCAAAGAGATGGCGGACACGGATGGCGAGATGCTTGCCGAGTATGGTGCGATGGATGCCATGGAGCCCCTTCCCCAGGAGACCGTCGGGCGCGAGCTAGACATGGAGGCGGCTGCGGAGATCGACGAGCACCAGCCGTAGTAGTACTATTTGTTTTGTTTAATTAAGAGCGCCGGTCTTTAATTTGTTAGAGTAATGTTTAGGTCAGCTAGCTCTGTTTAATTGCTGAACTTGCTCGATTAAGAAGTGTGGGTGTGCTGTAATGTCCTTTGTGTACCCAAATTATGCAATGACGTGGATGACCACTGTAACCATGGAAATTCGAACCACACTTTTGACGTTCAAACTCATCACACACAGGTTAAGCTATCTGCATCATTTGTGATGTCCACATATCGTACACAGTTCTGAATAAGGGACCGTGTCTGATGACACTATGCGCGCCAGTTTTTTGGCTGAAGCGATTCCAAATTTTTGGCTTCCGCGGAAATGTCTACCTACCCGCCACCTCCCCCTTATCAAAAGCCACATTTCCCCTCTTTCCGCCTTCCTTTCCAAGTTGAAACCTTCACTCCTTGCTTGCAGCGCCGCCGCCTCCTCGCCGGCGACCCTCCTTCACGCTGCTCGGCCTCATCTATGCAGGCAGGTAATCCACACACGACCCCCATCCTCCTCCTCCTTCCACATCCCACATGCCCCGACCGCCGGTGCGAGCGCGACACCTTCCACCCAAATCACCAACCCCTCCACCAAATAAGCGCCACCCTAAGCCATGGTGCACGTAGTATAGCCAGGATCTCAAGGAGCATTTGGCAGCGGAGAAGCAAATCGCGGATGCAAGCGGGGATGAGGTCGCGATGGCTGCCATTCGTGCCGACCCCCAGATCTTGGAGGAGCACCTTGCCATTTTCTAGCTATGCCGGTTAAGCATGCTCAGTTTACCCGTTGCGTGTGCTGCTCCTGCCTTTCCTTCACAAATTCTAGTGAATTGTGCTATCTAATTTTACCATGCAATCTATTGCTCTAGTGTATATGTTCTATATGTCATGCAGCGTGGTGCTCACTTATTAACTGTTTTGTTAATTAGTTGTAGTCTTCAGTTAACTGTTTGGTTCAATTCTGCAAATGTGATGTTCAATTCTTCAGGATGCAATTTTGTATTGTCTTCCATGTGAGAAATAAATCGAATTTATCTTTAAAAAATACATGAGAAATGAATACAATTGTTATATTTCCAAGTTGTCAAGCATGCTTGGTTTGGTTATACCTTTTGCAATGTGGTGCTCAGTAAACATTTGGTTCATTTGTGTTGTGGTGTTCAGTTAACTGTTTGGTTCAATTCTGCAATGCGATGTTCAATAGTTGTGGGTGCATTCTTTTGTTGTATACCATGTGAGGAATAAATTGAATTTGGTTGTAGTAAATACATGAGAACAAATACAATTGCTACAATTGGCTGTAGTTAACTATTTGGTTAACTGTCTGATCTTCTGTTAGGAGTCTGTTATATTGTGCAATGTGGTGCTTAGTTAATGTTTGGTTCATTTGTTGTTGTATTTAGTTAACTGCTTGGTTCAATTCTGCAATGCGATGTCCAATTGTCGTGGGTAGAATTTTGTATTGTTCTGCATGTGAGGAATAAATCGAATTTGGCTGCACTTAATACATGAGAAACATATACAAGTGCCATATTTCCTAGTTCTTAATCATGCTTGGTTTGGGTAAATGGGTTTTCCGTGTGGCTTGAATTAATCTGATGAATCTGCAATGTGCTTATTTTTCATCAACATATTTTACTGATAGCATGCGAACCCTTACTTAACCTGATGACTAACTACCTTATATGTGTTGCAGGGAAACAATGGGAAGCACTGAGGTTTACAATCGAGGTTAGCACGTGCATGGTCCGTTCTCTAATAGCACATTATTGTGCAATTGTAGGAACCATTCTAATATTTTGGTTTTTAACAATTTGGTCTTGCACATGTAGGTCCTGCTGTCAGAGGTTTTGACCCACTGTTCGACCCTTTTTGCATATGGGGAAATGAGTTGTCCATGAATATCAATCAAATCAAGAAACTCAGAAAGATTGTTAGGATAAAGAAATTAGCGACAAAAAACAACAAGATCTTTGTCTGCACAATGAAGAAGACATCAGTTCACTACAAGATGGTACTAACTATTATACCTTGCCTTTTTTATTCCTTTGCCCCATTTCCAATATAGAGAAGATATTTATGCACATCCTTGTTTTCAGGCCTTTCCAAAGCAGTTCACTAATGATTACCTCTCAAACCACCTCTATGGTCAGGAGGCGAGGAAGGTTTTCATACAACACCCACGGTTCAATATTGAAGTGTTTTTGAAGAGGATGAAGGACGGACGGTCAATCATCCACAGGCACTGGCCTAAAGTTGCAAAGACCTTCAACATGAATGAAGGCTCAATATTCGCCTTCCGCTTCAGTAGTTTTCCAGAGGAGATGCATCTGTCTATATACCGTCTATGATGCTAATTTCGAATGGTTCTACATGTTGCATGTCGACCTTGCTGCTGGTGCAGTTGTGTAATGGGGTAGCTGAGTGCTGAAGCTATATCATGTTGTACTCTGGTGTATTTCAATTATGAAACTCTGCTTCCTTAATATGGAAATGAAATATATTGTGTGCTTAATATGAAATGTCAATTAGATTAATAAATGGATTATGAATAATCGGATAATTAGCCTGCTAATTGGGTTTTGCTATTTCAAACGGTTGTTGAAAAAATACCGTGGGCGATGACCTCGGGCAACACACATGGTTTCTAGGAATAAACCGTGTTGGATCAATGAACAATCACACACGACTTTCTCTTGAAAACTGTTTGTGTTAGGCCACCTTGCGCAAATGTTTACCACATAAAACTTGTATGTGATGGACAGCCCTTGCCACACAGTTTCTTCTACGGACCGTGTGTGATACATTCAATAACGCAAATGATTTAACGGGAAAATTGTGTGTGATGTACCTATGAACGGAAACATTTTCCTTGGAGCGACTGTGTGGGATGTACATACGGACGGAAACGTTTAGCGGGGAGTGACTGTGTGGGATGTACTTGCGACCGAAAACAATTTCGCCGTATGATTTTATTTTTTAACTCTATTGTACGTATTTCCGTATTTGAGCGCTTGCCGGTCGCACATGAACTCATTTTGCCAAGCGTGTGTGCCAGGAGGGCATATCCCCGACGGTTTCTGGGTCGTGTGGGAAGGACCCCCCTATCGCCCACACTCACTTGGCAACGATTCCAAATGCCATCGCGGAAAGGGGTTAAAACCGTTTGTTTAGGACCGACGCGCACCAGTGATACAACGTGACGTTCCTTTGCATTAAGGGTTTGCACATCCAAAATTAAAAAGCACATGACAACCTCTGCTTCCCTCTGCGAAGGGCCTATCTTTTACTTTCATGTATTTACTTTTATGCAAGAGTCAATAGTATTCCTTCTTATTTCAACCTCAATTATTCTTTAGTTGGCAAGCATCATGTGGTGCGGAATGATCCAAGCATATATGGCCATTCAACAATTTTATATGGTCGGGCAGGAATTAAGCATGGGGATGCTGATACATCTCCAACATATCTATAATTTATGTAGTATTCATGCCATGTTTACAACAATTTTATATGGTTTTTGTATGATTTGATTAGAACTAACCCGGACTGACGCTGTTTTCAGCAGAACTATCATGGTGTCATTTTTTGTGCAGAAATAAAAGTTCTCAGAATGGGCTGAAAATTTATGGTGATTTTTTATGGACCAAAAGAGACCCCCGAGGCATCGAAGTTGGGCCAGAAGAGTCCCGAGGTGACGGCAAGGTAGGAGGCGCGCCCTACCCCCCCCGGAGGGGGCTCCTGTCTTGTCGCTACCTCGTGGACCGCCTTGACGTGAGACCGACGCCAAAAATTCCTATAAATACCCCCAGAAAGAAACCTAGATCGGAAGTTCCGCCGGCGCAAGCCTCTGTAGCCACGAAAAATCAATCTAGGCCCTCTCTGGCACCCTGCCTGAGGGGGCCATCATCATCGGAGGCCATGAAGGAGGAAGCCGGAGGGGGCCATCATCGCCATGGAGGCCAAGGACCAGAGGGAGAACCTCTCCCCATCTATGGTGGGAGGCCATGGAGGAGCAAGCAACAAGGGGGAGACCCTCTCCCCCTCTCTCTCGGTGGCGCCGGAGTGCCACCGGGGGAACCATCGTCGCGGTGATTGTCTTCATCGACATCACCATCTTCATCACCTTCCTCATCTCTTTTACGCGGTCCACTCTCCTGCACCCCGCTATAATCCCCTACTTGAACATGGTGATTTATGCCACATATTATGATCCAATGATGTATTGCCATCCTATGATGTTTTGAGTAGATTTCTTTTGTCTTTTGGGTTGATTGATGATCTAGATTGGTTTGAGTTGTATGTTTTATTTTGGGTGCTGTCCTATGGTGCCTTTGTAACATCCCAAATTTTCAATTTGGAATGTTATACATTAGATCATCATTGCATAGCATATTTTATTGCATTTTGGCAAATCCTCGATAAATCCTAAGCAACTCATGGACCCTCGGAGAGAGTTGGGGATTTTCCCGATTTTTCATATTTGATCTTTATCAAATAATAAAACGAGGATTTTTGGTTTAATTATTTTCTCTCCGAAAAATATTTCATATTAAAATAAATGAGAGGAGAAAATATGAATTCTCCAAAACAATTGAAATATTGGAGGAAAAATATTAAAATCATATATTGGATTTTATTCGGATTTTATTTGCAATTTTACTTGCATTAAAAAAATTGCACGTTTTCAAAACTACATTTTTGGGTCAAAAACAATGTTCACCTTGTTCTAATTATTTTAATTAGACGGGGAAAATTTGTTTTATCATTTTTGGATTTTTATTTATTTTTCTGCGTTTTTTTAGATTCGGCGGAATATTTAAAAAAAACCTGCGCCCGACTGGGCCGAGGCCCAGCCGAGCCAGGCCGCCGCCTCCCGTCGTCTCCCTCGCGCGCACGACGCCGCCGCCACCGAGTCCGGCTCGGACACGCCGCCCCGCCGCCGCCTTGCCCCCTCCTCCACGCCACCCCCTCCCCCTCTTAAATACCCCCACCCCGCCTCCTCTCCTCACCCCACCGCCGCCCCGACCCGCACCCGCCGCCGCCCGCTGCAGCGCCGCGCCGCCGCCGCTCGCCCGCCGCCCCGCAGCCGCGCCGCCCACTGCCCCGCAGCCGAGCCCGCCGCCGCCCGAGCCTCGCCGTCGCCCCGCCGGAGTCCCGCCGGAGCTGCCGCCGAGGTAGACGAGCCGCCGCCGCCCGAGTCCGGTTTAAAAAAAAAACCGATTCAGTTTATTTTTTTTCTAAACCCTAGTTTTCGTTTTTTTTTCAGATCGGTTTATTTTTTTCAGTTTTATTACTTAGTGAACGTTCACCGACCCGTTCGTTTTAACGAACGTGTTCGTCGGATTCTTGCTGTTAACGAACGTCCATTCGTTTAACTGTTCGTCCGTTTTTCTTTTTCATCGGATTTTTCCGCGATTATTCCAGATCGTGATTTCAGATCAGAACTTCGTTTTCGTTTAACTTTTCGCTCGTTTATCGGAATTAGGCGATTCAAGCGCCTAGAGTTTCGTCTTGAAATTCTCTTTCCGTTTAACCTACTCAAACAAGTTTTTGCTACTGTAAAATTTGACCTAGATCCAGATTAGTAAACGAAGCTTGTTTCTTTCGCCGTTTGATTTTCGTTGCTTCGTTCGATTTGATTCTTTTTGCAAACCGGAGTTCTTAAGTTGAACTTTCTGGTTGGATCTTTTATTTGAGTTTTACTTGTGCATTAGATGAGTACTTATTGTTTGCTTGTTTGTTTGCGATAGAGTACTCGGAGTGCGCCGCTTGTTACTTCGAATCTCTAGGTTTCGCGGATCATCAGCAAGGCAAGTAACACTTTGATCATACTTTTCCATACCCAGTTTTTATTGCATTAGATCAGTCCTCAAACATTGCATGGTTAGGATCTAATTAAACTGTGGGTATTGGGAAGTAGTTGAGGTAGTACCTATTACCTGTTTTATTTATCAAACCCTTGGGAGTTACTTCTACGTTTGCTTATATTGCCATGCTATGCTCGTAGACGTGGATTGGGTTTGAGAGATATTCATGACAGATGTGAGATTGTTAATTAATGGTTTACTTAAGGTGGTAACTAAAACTCACATCTAGGTGGATGGAGGCACCTGGAGAACCCAGTGTTGCCTGTATTTTTGGATATCCCGGAGTACCCGTGTGATCATCCTATGGACCGCCACCCAGGCTCAAAGGGATCATGAGATTATTCATGCTAGAAACTTCCGTGTGCAGCCACAAGCTATTATGGGCTCTAGCATAGTTGATTAAGTTGTGTGAGCTCTTGAAGAGGTAGACTAGCAGATGTAGGGGATGCAGGTGGTACGGTCTACCCAGAGTAGAGAGTTAACGCTTCTGAAAGACTGTGTCTCGGTCATCCGTTTCTCAAACATCATGCAGTGAGAGAATCAAGCGGAGGCGATCGAGTCTTGTGGGGAAAAGTGCACAAACCTCTGCAGAGTGTACAAACTAATCATGGTTAGCCGTGTCCCCGGTTATGGACAACTTGAGTATCTAGTACCTGGATTATCATGTGAATCTCATCACCATGTTACTTTAATTAATTTTGTTGGGTTAATGATGATACTTAATTGGGATTGAGTTGGAGGTACCTTCTCAATGTTTAACAACCACCATGATAGTTAAATAAAATTTATTCCTTTGCAGTAGGGAAAAATTGGCTTTTCGCAAAACTGTAACCATAGAGCTTTCCACCATCCATTTATGCATATAGTATAGCATTATTATGTTCATTATTCTCTATGTGTTACATTGCCAGCATATTCCATGTGCTGACCCGTTTCAGGCTGCAACGTTTCATGTTGCAGACTTTTCAGACGACGAGTAAGGTGCCTTAGGTCGTGGTCTTATACTCAGTGATGCCGTTGGAGTTGATGGACTCACTTATCTTCCAAGCCTTCCGCTGTTATCGTATTTAGATGGCCTTAAGCCATATTTATCATACTTATTCTCTTTTGAGATATTCGTTGTAATAAGTGTGTGATTGCTACTCTGTTATAAATCCTCCATTTGTACTGTGCGTGTCAGCATTACTGATCCAGGGATGACACTGGTGCACAGCAGCACAGACTGTTTGGGGTCTGGTCGCTACAGCCTTCCGGGCCGTGCACACGTGAAGGATTCCCACTGTAGGGTGTTGCAATACGTTCATGATTCGCTTATAGTGGGTTGCTAGAGTGACAGAAGCTTAAACCCGAGTAAGGGGGTTGTTGCGTATGGGATAAAGGGGACTTGATACTTTAATGGTATGGTTGGGTATTACCTTAATGATCTTTAGTAGTTGCGGATGCTTGCTAGAGTTCCAATCATAAGTGCATATGATCCAAGTAGAGAAAGTATGTTAGCTTATGCCTCTCCCTCATATGAAATTGCAATAATGATTACCGATCTTGTTAACAATTGCCTAGGACAATTCCACACACCGAACCACCATTATTGCACACTCGCTATTTGTAATATATTATGATATATTCTAACTTTATGCTAACAGCACCTATTTTTATATTTCAGCTCTCTGATATCATGCAAAGTTATCCTCTTCATACCCACAACGTAATTTTATTTCTAGATGGAAGCAAACGTTCGGTGTACGTAGAGTTGTATCAGTGGCAGATAGCACTTGAGAGAATATTGATCTTACCTTTAGCTCCTTGTGGGTTCGACACTCCATACTTATCACTTCAACCTTTGGAAATTGCTACGATGATTCCTTGCACTTGGGGATTATCAGATATGCATCAAACAATTTCAGATTCATAATACTCAATCCAACACAAAGAACCTCAAAGAGAGCCCCGAGATTTCTACCGGAGAAACAAGGACGAAAACGTGCATCAACCCCTATGCATAGATTACCCCATTGTCACCTTAGGAATCCGCGAGTTGAGTGCCAAAACATATATCAAGTGAATCAATATGATACCATTGTCACCACGGGTATTCATAGCAATACATACATCAAGTGCTCCCAAATCCATAAAAGTATTCAATCCAATAATAATGGAATCTCAAAGGGAGAACTCAATTCATCACAACAAGATAGAGAGGGAGAAATAACATATGATCCAACTATATTAACAAAGCTCACAATACATATCAAGACCGTGCCAAATCAAGAACATGAGAGAGAGAGAGATTAAACCCATAGCTACTAGTACAAACCCTCAGCCCCAAGGGTGGACTACTCCCTCCTCATCATGGTGGCTGCCGGGATGATGAAGATGGCCTCCGGTGATGATTTCCCCCTCCGACAGAGTGCCGAAACAGGGTCCAGATTGGTTTTTCGTGGCTACAGAGGCTTGCGGCGGCGGAACTTCTGATCTAGGGTTATCTCTGGGGGTTTATGTATTTATAGGATTTTTTGGCGTCGGTTTCACGCTGAGATGGGCCATGAGGGGCCCACCACCCACCAGAACACGGGCAAGGCCCCTGGCGCGCCCTGGTGGGTGGTGGACACCTCCTTCACCTTCTAGCCCGCCCTGCCCATGAAGCTTCCAGTGCCTCTTTTGTTCCAAAAGAAATCATCAAAAAATTTCAGCTCATTTGGAGAACTTTGATTTCTGCACAGAAAACAACACCACGGTAGTTCTGCTGAAAACAACATCAGTCCGGGTTAGTTCCATTCAATTCATACCAAAACCATATAGAATTGTTGTAAACATGGCATGAATACTTCATAAATATTAGATACGTTGGAGACGTATCAACCACTCCGGGGACGGCCATTACGAACTACTACCATTCCAACGCTAGTGATAACACGAATATTAACAAGGGTGTTACTAAGAATGGGGCGAAGGTGATTGTAGTTGAGATCAAGGGAGTTGCCCAACATGGTAGTGAAAATATAATAGAAATAACGTATAGCAGGACTTTCAATGCTACTAGCTCTCGAGCCACGTATGCTCATCAAATTGAAGGATTGCCTTGGGTGCGGGTTAGTGAAATCATAAACATATCTAAGATCATCATCGTTGTTGGTGAAGCCAAACTAAGTACACCACTCATTGAGAGTGATGTTGAAGTCTTGGTCCAGGAGATGGAAAGTGATCCTCTCCTCCTCATATGCATTTAGCACCAAACCAACATTATGCGAGAGGTTGCTAAGAAACTCAAGCATCATGTGCTCATATGTCTCACATCCCTGATAAACAAAATGATGCAACCCGGCATTGTGACAAAGAAAAATGAAATCATTAGTAATACCTAGCTTGGCGAGTGTTGTAGCGCAAGCCCATTTGGTTGCTTTGATCTTCCTTGTACTGAGCTTTTGGAATTCCTTCCTTGATTCATGGTTGGTAAAGACAATCCCCTGAGTGAAAACTTGTTGTGGCGGTGCGGTGGATGAGCCCGAAGCACCGTGTACGCGAGTAGACCTCCTTGTAAACATCTATAAAATATGTTTTTCCAGTCCAATACAATTAAACAATATTGATCCTATGGTAGTCACAACATCACACTACTCTAATCTAAAAAAATTAAAGAATCCACGCAAAACTCAAATTTGGATCAAAAATATGCATCTCCTAGCATGGCAATGCTAGGCATGTATAACACGGATTCGTGAAAATAAATTGGTGATCGGAGGAGAAACATACCATAGATTGATCAAAGGGGAGGACTTGGACTAAAATCGAACAAGTAGAGAGATCGGGCGAAGTTTTGCTAGGGTTTGGAGAGGTTTGGGGGAAGAAGAAGAAGAATAAGAAAAGAGAGAGACGGGGAGATTTACCTTCTTCCTCGAGCTTATTGGGGCCGCCAGGGGTTGATACGTCTCCAACGTATCTATAATTTATGAAGTATTCATGCTTCTTATCATTCTTGGATGTTTTACAATCATTTTATAGCAACTTTATATCTTTTTTTGGGACTAACCTATTGACCCAGTGCCCAGTGCCAGTTGCCGTTTTTTGCTTGTTTTTTACATCGTAGGAAATCAATACCAACTGGAGTCCAAATGAAACGAAACTTCACGAAGATTTTTTTATGGACCAGAAGACCAACAGTGGGCCAAAGAAGCACCTGGGGGTGCCCCGAGGGGGGCACAACCCACCAGATCACGCCTGGGGGCCCAGGCGCGCCCAGGTGGGTTGTGCCCACCTCGGTGGCCTCCCGCACCCCATCTTTACCCTATAAATTCACAAATATTCCAAAACCCTTTGGGGTTAACCTAGATCCGAAGTTCCGGTGCCGCAAGGCTCTGTAGCAACCGAAAACCAATCTAGACCCCGTTCCGGCACCCTGCCGGAGGGGGGAATCATCTCCGGTGGCCATCTTCATCATCTCGGCGGCCACCACGATGAGGAGGGAGTAGTCCACCCTCGGGGCTGAGGGTTTGTACCAGTAGCTATGTGTTTAATCTCTCTCTCTCTCTCTCTCGTGTTCTTGAGATATCACGATCTTGATGTATCGCGGGCTTTGTTAATATAGTCGGATCATATGGTGTTTTCCCCTCTTTATCTTGTTGTCATGAATTGAGTTTTCCCTTTGAGATTTCGTTGTTATCGGATTGAATACTTTTATGGATTTGAGAACACCTGATATATGTCTTGTAATTGATACTCATGGTGACAATGGGGTATCGTATTGATTCACTTGATATATGTTTTGGCACTCAACTCGCGGATTCCCGAGGTGACATTGGGGTAATCTATGCATAGGGGTTGATGCACGTTCTTGTCTTTGTTTCTCCGGTAGAAATCTTGGGGCACTCTTTGAAGTTCTTTGTGTTAGATTGAGTAGTATGAATATGAGTTTGCTTGGGGTTATTTTAGTACGAACTCTAGGATAGATCGAACAGAAAGAATAGCTTTGTGTTATTTTAGTACGAACTATTGAATAGATCGAACGGAAAGAATAGCTTTGAGGTGGTTTCGTACCCTACAAACAATTTATTCTTATGTTCTCTGCTAGATAGGAACTTTGGAGTGATTCTTCATCGCACTTTGAGGGGTGGTTATATGATCCAATTATATTAGCATTGTTGAGAGGTTGCACTAGCGAAAGTACGGACCCTAGGCTTCATTATCAAGCATTGCAATACCGTTTTTGTGCCCGTTTACTAGTTTCTACCTTGCTGCTTTTATTTATTCAGATTATAAAAATATATTTCCACCATCAATATTACACTTTTATCACCATCTCTTCGCCGAACTGGTGCACCTATACAATTTGCCATTGTATTGGGTGTGTTGGGGACACAAGAGATTTCTTGTATTTGGTTGCAGGGTTGTTTGAGATAGACCATCTTCATCCTACGCCTCCCACGGATTGATAAACCTTAAGTCATCTACTTGAGGGAAAATTGCTACTGTCTTATACAACTCTGCGCTTGGAGGCCCAACACGAGTATACAAGAATAATGTTGCGTAGTAGACATCAAGCTCTTTTCTGGCGCCGTTGCCGGGGAGGTGAGTGCTTGAAGGTATATCTTTAGATCTTGCAACTGAATATTTTATTTTCTTGTTTTATCACTAGTTTGGTTTATAAAAGAAAACTACAAAAAAATGGAATTGAGGTTGCATCATATTATTGATCATCTGTATAATATCTTTCTTGAAAATGATGGTTCGGAAAATTGTGCTCAATTGTTAGAAGAAGAAGTCAATAAAATGTTTGGCACAAAACATTTGAATGATGAGCATGATTGCAATGTTGTTATTATGAATTCTTTGAATATCCAAAATGCTAATGGTGATTGCACAAGTCATGACAAAAATGTTTCTTATAAGCATGTCACTTTTTGCGGAGTGAATTGGGAGTGCAATTGCACACCAAAAAGGGAAGATAGATTTTGTAAGAAGCATGAATATTTAGAAACAAAAAATTTGCAAGAGAGGATTGATGATTGTGCTGAAAGATTTAATTTTTTTCGCGATCCTTGTGAACTTTGCAATGAACGTGGTCATTTAAATCTCCAATGCAAATTCTTTTATGATCAAATCGTGTCAAAAAATTGTGATAACTTGATTACCCTTGAGCATCATAAACAGCTTAGTCTTCTTTTGGGGTATGAAGAAATGAAACGTATAACTGAGGGTATTCCAAAATTTAATCTCGAGAGATTTATTGATATTGATTTAGAGGAAATTTATATGTTTTGTGCGGTAAATTGCATTGAGAATCCTCATATTGCCAACTACTTAAAGAAAAGAAAACAAATGGAGTATGAACAGAGTACTAATGAAAGGGAAAATGTTTCCCAATACCCTCCTAGTGTTTATTATGATGAATCAGGTAACGAGGAGGAGCTTCCTATCCAATCAATCTCTTCAGCAAGAAGCTTAAAGAAATTAATTAAACCCACACATGATGTGGTGAAGAAGAAGAAAAGAAGAAACAATAAAGGTAAAAAGGTATCTCTCCCAAATAATTTTGCTCCTATCACCATTGTGTCTCATGAAAGTGAATCAAATATGTTGATGGAGGATGATGATATTGAGTATGATTTTGTGATACCTACTACTTTTTGTAATGATTATGATTGGGAAGACAACGATATCCCTTATGATCTTGAAAATCTATTTAGCACTTGCTTGGGAGAATATGATAATAATGTTTGCTATACTATTGGTGTCATTCATGCTATTGATAAGAATGATTGTGATGATATGCAAAACCACAAGCTTGGGGATGCTATGTTTAATGAGTATGACATGTTTGAAGATTTATTTGCTGGAAATAATGATTGTCCTAAACTTGGGGATGCTTTGCTTAATGAATATGATCCTTTGATTCCTTCTACTTTCGATAAGAAAATTTATTCTGATGATAGCATGCCTCCTATTTATGATGATTACATTGATAAAAGTGGGTTTGGAAGAGTGTCAACTCTAGGTAGTAGTGATCCCACTATTTTGGAGGGTGTTGAATCTTATTACAATATTGATGAAAGTGGATTTGGAGAGGTCATGACTTTATTTAGTGATACATCCACTATTTTGGAAGAGGTTTCAATAGATTATGACAATGAAGTTGCTATCTATGATGATTATTATGATGACATGTATGCCATAAAGAGTGATAAATCTTCCATGCTTGTGCATCATGAAAAGAGTTCTGTATGTGATGGTTATATTGTTGATTCCATTCATGATGTTTCTGAAAATTATGATGAGGAAGGAACTTATGCTCCTACATATCTCAATAATATCAAGTTTCTTCTCTATGTGTTGATTGTTTTGAAGTTGCACTTGTTTTGCCTTCCTATGCTAGTTGATTCTTGCTCCCATAAGTTGTTTGCTCACAAAATCCCTATGCATAGGAAGTGGGTTAGACCTAAATGTGCTAGTCATATGCTTCATGATGCTCTCTTTATGTTTGAATTCTTATCTTTTATGCGAGCATCATTGAAATCATCATGTCTAGCTTAAAAGGCATTAAAGAAAAACGCTTGTTGGGAGACAACCCAACACTTTTACCTACTGTTTTTGTGTGTTCACATGATTATGCTTCTGTAGTAATCATGTTTTATAGCTTTTGTTTCAATAAAGTGCCCAGTAAAGCCTTTGGGATCATGTTGGGTGATAGTTGATTTGACCCTGCTGAAAAATAGAAACTTTTGCGCTCACAAAAATAAGTCTCATTTTTAACAGAAGAGTGCTTTTGAGTTGATTCTTTTGGCAGAAGTTTAATATACAAATTGCTCACGTGGTTCTAATTTTTCATAATTTTTGGAGTAGCAGAAGTATGGTAGTTATCCAGATCATTACAGACTATTCTGTTTTTGACAGATTCTGTTTTCAATGCATAGTTTGCTTGTTTTCTAGTTTATATGGCTTATATTGCTCAATATAAATTGTGGAAATGATATGCTACAGTGGGAATTGTGTGGAAAAAATTATGAATCTTGTCTTTGACAGTACCAAAGTGAAATGGTTTGCTCTTTATCATACTAACCTATCTCACGAAGTTCTGTTAAGTTTTGTGTGATTGAAGTTTTGGGTGAGATATCGATATGAGGAGAATAAGGAGTGACAAGACCCTAAGATTGGGGATTCCCAAGGCACCCCAAGTTAATATCCAAGGAAGATCTAAGCAACTAAGTTTGGGGATGCCCCGGAAGGCATCCCCTCTTTCGTCTTCAACATTATTGGTAACCTCACTTGGAGCTATATTTTCATTCGTCACATGATATGTGTTTTGCTTGGAGTGTCAATTTATTTTGTTAAGAATCTGCTTGCTGTTATTTAGAATAATGTTTTGCATATTTTATTTCAATAAAAGTGGCATTGATAGCCTTTGCCATTCTTATCTTGCAAGTATACATGTTGTTGTTTGAAAACAGAAAGTTTATCGATGTTGCAAAAATTCCCGAGGAAA
Source organism: Triticum aestivum (assembly GCF_018294505.1). Lineage (NCBI taxonomy): Eukaryota > Viridiplantae > Streptophyta > Magnoliopsida > Poales > Poaceae > Triticum > Triticum aestivum. Next base: position 269,157,400 of record NC_057814.1, on the reverse strand, counting down.
GTCAGAATGTGATAAATGTTGAAACTTTTTGCATAATAAGCTCTGATAAATTTTCTACAGTATGGTAGAATTTCATAATTTTGGAGTTGAATAAGTATTGATACTCTTGCATTCTTTACAGACTGTACTGTTTTGGTAGGTTGCTGTTATGTTTGCATTGTTTGCACATGTTTGCTTGTTTAATGATCCTATTTAAGGATAGGAGTATTAAATATGCAGAGGCATTTAGTATGCAATGTTTAATAATAGTTTTAGTGATTTGCTACAGTAGAGAACGATAAGGTTTTTGCATTGGTTTATACTAACTTATCTCACGAGTTCTTGTTGAGTTTTGTGTGGATGAAGCTTTTGAGATTTAGGAAAACCGTGATATGAGAGGAATTAAGGAGACACAAAAGCTCAAGCTTGGGGATTTCTAAGGCACCCCAAGATAATATTTCAACAAGTCTCAAGCATCTAAGCTTGGGGATGCCCCGGTAGGCATCCCACCTTTTTTCTTCAACAATTATCGGTTAGTATCGGTTGAGCCTAAGTTTTTGCTTCGTCACATGATGTGTGCTATCCTTGGAATGGCATTTTATTTTGTTTTGCTTGTTGTTTTAATAAAGTACTTAGATCTGAAGGTTTTTAAATAAAATAGAGTCCTCAAATAGTTGCCAAGGAGGCTAAGTAAGCGGCATTCACATCCCGTCAACGAAGCTCTTTTCTTTGGAATTGCTCTTGTGCTTCACTTATATCCTATGAGTAAATTGTTAAATAAATTGAATGTCATGAAGTTGAAATCACATCATGCCTAGTGGTAGCTTCACATTGGGTTTAGAAAGTGAAATCTTTTGAGGCTTGACAATCACAATATTGGCCATACAGGCAATTCACGAATAATTAGTATAAGGAAGAGAACTTTCACATGAAAATACACTATCCTGGAAATCTTTTGTGATTGTGAGCCCCCATCAAAATATTATATGCCAAAATTGTTGACGTTGGACAAGGAAGACAACGTAATGATTTAGTTTGTTCATATTCACATAGAAGTTATATTGTCATAGATCCTTCAACATGTGGTGCTTGCCCCCCATCTTTGCTAGCCAAAAATTCCGCACCAAGTAGAGATACTACTTGTGCATCCAAAAACCCTCCAACCCAAATCTTATTTTCAAGAGTCCACCATACCTACCTAAGGATTGAGCAAGATCCTTCAAGTAAGTTGTCATCGGTGCAATAAGGCAATAAAAATTGCTTCTAAAAGTGTTAGATCATTTAGTGTAAGAGAAAATTGAGCGTTGTACGAACTTGTGATGACAAAGCAATAAAAGCGACAGACTGCATAATAAAGGTTGCTATCATAAGGGGCAATGCAACGTGACGTTCTTTGGCACTAAGGGGTTGAGCATACAAATAAATAAACGCATGGCAACCTCTTCTTCCCTCTGCGAAGGGCCTATCTTTTACTTTTTAGTATTACTTTTATGCAAAGAGTCAAAGTTTTTCCCTGTATTCCTTTTTAAATTTATCTTTTGGCAAGCATCATGTGGTGAGGAAAGATCTGGGCACATATGTCCAGTTGAATATGGGTAGCATGAGTTATTATTGTTGACATCACCCTTGAGGTGAATACATTGGGAGGCAAACCAATAAGGCCCTATCTTTCTATGTGTCCGTTTGAAATGTTTTGCTCATGTGTATGCGGTGAGTGTTAGCAATCATAGAAGACTATATGATAGTTGAGTATGTAGAGCTCTTACTTAAACTCTGTTGAATAAGTTGAATCGCAATTGCTTGGTGACTAAGAATATAGGTTGTTGAGTTTCAAGAGACTTCATTTTTGAGCCTTAACATGTGAATTGGTTGCTACTATAACATGAGAAGTTTTATAAGAAAGAATTGTTGTTATGATGCTAGGAAAAGTGATTGAAATTTTCATTGATCAAACGTGTGCACTTTGCTAGCATTCACACTTCATAAATTATTTCTTTTATCATTTACCTACTCGAGGAGGAGTAGGAATTAAGCTTGGGGATGCTGATATGTCTCCAACGTATCTATAATTTATGAAGTATTCATGCTGTTATTTTATCATTCTTGGGTGTTTTACAATCATTTTATAGCAAATTTATATCATTTTTTCGGACTAACCTATTGACCCAGTGCCCAATGCTAGTTGTTGTTTTTTGCTTGTTTTTTTACATCGCAGGAAATCAATACCAAATGGAGTCCAAATGCAACGAAACTTCACGGAGATTTTTTATGGACCAGAAGACCAACAGTAGGCCAAAGAAGAACCTGGGGGGTGCCCCGAGGGGGGCACAACCCACCAGGGCGCGCCCAGGTGGTTTGTTCCCACCTCAGTGGCCTCCTGCACCCCCTCTTTACCTTATAAATTCACAAATATTCCAAAACCCTTCGGGGTTAACCTAGATCAGAAGTTCCGCCGCCGCAAGGCTCTATAGCCACTGAAAACCAATCTAGACCCCATTCCAGCACCCTGCCGGAGGGGGGAATCATCTCCGGTGGCCATCTTCATCATCTCGGTGGCCACCACGATGAGGAGGGAGTAGTCCACCCTCGGGACTGAGGGATTGTACCAGTAGCTATGTGTTTAATATCTCTCTCTCTCTCTCATGTTCTTGAGATGTCACGATCTTCATGTATAGCAGGCTTTGTTAATATAGTCAGATCATATGGTGTTTTCCCCTCTTTATCTTGTTGTGATGAATTGAGTTTTCCCTTTGAGATTTCATTGTTATCGGATTGAATACTTTTATGGATTTGAGAACACTTGATATATGTCTTGCAATTGAATACTCGTAATGACAATGAGGTATCGTATTGATTCACTTGATATATGTTTTGGCACTCAACTCGCGGGTTCCCAAGGTGACATTGGGGTAATCTATGCATAGGGGTTGATAAACGTTCTTGTCTTTGTTTCTCTGGTAGAAATCTTGGGGCACTCTTTGAAGTTCTTTGTGTTGGATCGAGTATTATGAATATGAATTTGCTTTGGTGTTATTTTAGTACGAACTCTAGGATAGATCGAACGAAAAGAATAGCTTTGTGTTAATTTAGTACGAACTCTTGAATAGATCGAATGGAAAGAATAGCTTTGAGGTGGTTTCATACCCTACAAACAATTTATTCTTATGTTCTCTGCTAGATAGGAACTTTGGAGTGATTCTTCATCGCACTTTGAGGGGTGGTTATATGATCCAATTATATTAGCACTGTTGAGAGGTTGCACTAGCGAAAGTGCGGACCCTAGGCTTCATTTTCAAGCATTGCAATACCGTTTTTGTGCCCGTTTACTAGTTGCTACCTTGCTGTTTTTATTTATTCAGATTATAAAAATATATTTCTACCATCAATATTACACTTTTATCGCCATCTCTTCTCCGAACTAGTGCACCTATACAATTTTCCATTGTATTGGGTGTGTTGGGGACACAAAAGATTTCTTGTATTTGGTTGCAGGGTTGTTTGAGAGAGACCATCTTCATCCTACGCCTCCCACGGATTGATAAACCTTAGTACATCCACTTGAGGGAAAATTGCTAGTGTCCTACAAAACTCTGCGCTTGGAGGCCCGACACGAGTATACAAGAATAAACTTGCATAGTAGACATCAGGGGTCGAAACTACCGCTCATACAGGTGCAAGCGTCCGAATGGAATGCTGTCGTTCACCCTGATGACTTACCTGTGTCTATGCATAGATGAAACGACCGCTGTAGGCGGCGGCCATTTTGAACATAGTCTTTCGTCATGTTCTTTTCTTCTTCTGGTCGAGGATGTCAAATGACCGCTCGGACAGGCGTGTGCGCCCGTTTGGAACGTCGTCAAATGCGCTAGAATTTCTCTCGTTTCTGTAGAGATTTCAAATGAGCACTTGCGCCTGTTTGAAACACCATCAATCACTCTATTATCTCTGGTTGTTTTGCATTGGAACCCCCAGCAGGCCATATGACCGCCCATACGACTGCTAAGATCGTTTTAAAGGTCGTCTTTCGATCTGTTTCTTCTAAAACTTTTCTTTTTCTTTGTACTCCTGCGGGGTTAGTTCCAAAACAATACATAAACATATTTCCAGGCATCCAAACATCAATATATAACATATAATTCGCCTTGCTTATAGCAAAGCCTTCATTAGAACAACTCTTCCAAACTTATTTATTCGTAAAGAACTTCAATCACTCTTTTTATTAAAACAAAAATAAAAACTCACTTGTCTACTTTGTTCAGATGGTTTGCCTCCGACGAAGCGCTTGTTTTCGGCCGGTTAGCTTGACCGTAGTGGTGATAAAGGTGGTGCAACCACAACAAGACCATAGCTTCTGGCATTCACGATGATGCCTGCTACTTATGATTTGCGTTGGGATTTCCTCGAAGAGGAGAGGATGATGGAATACATTAGAGATAAGTATTTACCTCAGCTAAGAACCAAGGTTATCAATCCAGTAGGAGAACCACGCAAGGCCTTGTGAACATCACCAACACGCAAAAGAACAAATACTTGCACCCAACGCAACCAAGCGGTTGTCAATTGCTACTTGGGATTTCCTCAAAGAGGAGAGGATGATGCAGAACAGTACAGATAAGTATTTCCCTTAGTTAAGAACCAAGGTTATCAATCTAGTTGGAGAACCACACAACTCCTCGAGAAAAGCACCTACACACAAAATAACAAATACTTGCACCCAATTCAAACAAGGGGTTGTCAATCCCTTGGCGTAATCGCAAGGATCAAATCTCGTAGTGATCAAATCTCGTAGTGATAGATAGATGCATCTAGAGTATTAAGTTCATAAAGAATGAAGTAACGCCTTAAGCAAGATGACATGATGTAGAGAAAGTAAATCCAATCAATATGAATAAAACCCATAGTTTTATCCTTAATGGAAACAATACAAATACGTGTCTTGTCCCTTTCTGTCACTGGCATATAGAGCACCGCAAGATTGAACCCATTACAAAGCACCTCTCCAATTGCAAGATAAATCAATCTAGTTGGCCAAACCAAACAGATAGATTGGAGAGAAATACAAAGCTATAATAATCATGCATAAAAGAGTTCAGAGAAGACTCAAATAATATTCATAGATAATCTGATCATAAACCCACAATTCATCGGATCCCAACAAACACACCAGAAAAGAAGATTACATTGAATAGATCTCCAAGAACATTGTATTGAAGATCAAAGAGAGAGAAGAAGCCATCTAGCTACTAGCTATGGACCCGTAGGTCTGTGGTAAACTACTCACACATCATCGAAGGGGCAGCAAGGTTTATGTAAAGGCCCTTCGTGATCGATTCCCCCTCTGGCAAAGTGCCAGAAAAGGCCTCCAGATGGGATCTCGCAAGAACAGAAGCTTGCGACAGCGCAAAAAGTATTATGGGTGGCTCTTTGTTGGTTTCCTGATTTTCAAAGAATTTACAAAATTGGAATTAGGTCAAACAGAGGAACGAGGGGCCCACGGGGCACATGGGCATTCCCATGTGGCTTGTGGACCACTCCTTCACCTTCTGGCCTCCTCCTGAAGCTTCTAGGGTCTCTTATGTCCAAAAAAAATCGTTAAAAAGTTTTGTGGCATTTGGACTTCGTTTGGTACTAATTTCCTGGAAAACCAAAAACAGGCAAACAACAGCAACATGCACTTGGCACTAAGTTAATAGGCTAGTCCCAGAAAATGATATATAATTGCATGTAAAACATCCAAGATTTATACTATAATAGCATGGAACAATAAAAAATTATAGGTACATTGGAGACGTATCATCAATCCCTTGCCGGTTAATTGCAAGGATCAAATCTCAGAGTGATAGATAGATATACAAAAACACAAAATAACAATAACAATAAATAAATTGCAGCAAGGCATTTTTGGATTTTAATATATGATAAAGATAGACCCAGGGGCCATAGTTTTCACTACAGGCTTTTCACTCGAACAAAAAGCACGCGGTGGGTTAACAAATTACTGTTGGGTAATTGATAGAAAAGCGCATAGTTATGACGATATCTAAGACAATGATCATATATATGTAGGCATCACATCCGAGACAAGTAGACCGACTCCTGCCTGCATCTACTACTATTACTCCACACATCAACGGCTATCCAGCATGCATCTAGAGTATTAAGTTCATAAAGAACGGAGTAACGCCTTAAGCAAGATGACATGATGTAGACAAAGTAAATCCAATCAATATGAATAAACCCCATAGTTTTATCCTTAATGGAAACAATACAAATACATGTCTTGTCCCTTTCTGTCACTGGCATATAGAGCACCGCGAGATTGAACCCATTACAAAGCACCTCTCTAATTGCAAGATGAATCAATCTAGTTTGCCAAACCAAACAGATAGATTGGAGAGAAATACAAAGCTATAATAATCATGCATAAAAGAGTTCATACAAGACTCAAATAATATTCATAGATAATCTGAATCATAAACCCACAATTTGTCGGATCCCAACAAACACAGCAGAAAAGAAGATTACATCGAATAGATCTCCAAGTACATCAAGGAGAACATTGTATTGAAGATCAAAAAGAGAGAAGAAGCCTTGCACAAACAAATCTATGGGCACATAATTTCTATTTCCAAGAATAAGAACATCGTTTATTCTACCCAAAGGTTTCTTAATAGTGGAATCCACTAAGTGCAAATTAAGAGAACATTCATCCAAATCATGAAGGCCTAGCACATCACATAGAGATTTTTGTATTGTGGAAACGCTAGCACCCAAATCACATAAAGCATTGCATTGATAACTTTTAATCTTAACTTAAGTGGTAGGTTCACATTCATCATATAATTTCCTAAGTATTGAAACCTCCAAAATTCTAGTTTTCTTCTAAAGCTTTCATCATAGCTTCTACGATATGTTTAGTAAAAGCCTTATTTTGTTCATAAGCATTGGGTGAATTTAGCATGGATTGCAACAAGGAAGTACACTTAATTAAAGAACAACTATCATAATTAAAATCCTTGAAATCCAAAGAAGTGGGCACATCACCATTTAAAGTTTTGACCTCTCCAAACCCACTTTTATCAAAATTTTCATTAAGATTTTCACCCTCCAAACAATGGGGACGCCTTCTAGATAAAGTTGACTCATCTTCAATCCCTTTTCATCAAGTTTTATATTTCTAAACAAAGATTCAATGGGTGTAACACCAATCATTTTAATATCTTCATCATAATTGTGATAAAAACCAGGCGGAATCGCTTTTTCTAAGAATTCTCGCTTAGCCGTCAACCTAGCGGTTCTTTCTTTACTGTCATCAAAGAAAAAATAAAGAGCTTTAATGGACTCACTAATATCAAGCTTGGGTGGCAATTTTTTTTAGATTTTCCACATCATTAACAATTCTATCCATGCTCCTAGACATATCATCAAGTTTACTTAATTTTTCCTCTATCGTAGTATTGAAAATCTTTTGAGAATCTAAAAATTCTTTAATATTAATTTCAAGATCAGAGGGCATCATATTATTATTATAAGAATTACCATAGGATGCCATAACTATTAGAGGAATTTCCAGGAAACGGTCTAGGATTAAAATTGCCTCTATAAGCATTACTATTGAAGTTGTTTCACGAGACAAAATTCACATCTCCGGATCATTATTTTGCTTAATCAAAGTAGACAATGGCACATCATTAGGATCGATATGAGCACACTTACTAGCAACCATTTTCATAAGCACATCTACTTTATCACTCTAAGTACTAATTTCTTAAACAAAATTCACTTTTTTACTAGTGGGAGTTCTTTCAGTATGCCATTGTGAATAATTTGCCATAATATTATCAAGCAATTTCGTAGTTTCTCCTAATTTGATTTCCATAAAAGTACCACCCGCGGCGGAATCTAAAAGATTTCTAGAAACAAAGTTCAATCTCGCATAAAATTTTTGTATGGTCATCCATAAACTTAAGCCATGAGTAGGGCAATTTATTATCATTAATTTCATCCTCTCCCAAGATTGGGTAACATGTTCATGCTCAAGTTTCTTAAAATTCATAATTTGATTTCTAAGAGAAATAATTTTCATGAGAGGAAAATACTTATAAATAAAAGCATCCTTACACTTATCCCAAGAATCAATATTATTTTGTGGCAAGGACAAAAACCATGTTTTAGCATCATATCACAGTGGGAACGGAAATAATTTTAATTTGACAATATCATTATCCACATCTTTTTTGTCTTTTGCATATCGCACAATTCAACGAAAGTGTTAAGATGGGATGGAGCATCTTCATTAGGACTACCAGAAAATTGTTCTTTCATAACAAGATTTAGCAAAATGGCATTAATATCACAAGACTCTGCACTAGTGGTGGGAGGAGCAATCGGAGTACTAATAAAATCATTATTGTTATCAGTATTGGAAAAATAACACAACTTGGTATTTTCTTGAGACAACACGATAAAGCAAGCAAACAACCAAAAAGGCAAACGGAAAATATTTTTGTGTTTTTTGTAAAAACGTTTTAGAAGTGGCGGAGATGAAAACGAGAGGCAAAAGTCAAATAAAAGTAAACACAAGGAGATGAAATTTTATGCGATGGTACTTGATAGATGTTGATTATGTCTCCCCCGCAACGGCGCCGGAAATTCTTCCTACTGCTTGTGAGCCGCGTTGGGATTTCTTGAAGAGGAGAGGATGTGGTAGTACAGTAGATATAAGTATTTCCCTCAGTTAAGAAGCAAGGTTATCAATCCAGTAGGAGAACCACGCAACACCTCGTTAACAGCTCCTACACACAACATAACAAATACTTGCACCCAACGCAAACAAGGGGTTGTCAATCCCTTGGCGGTTAATTGCAAGGATCAAATCTCGTAGTTATAGGTAGATAAAATAAAAACACAAAATAAAAGTAAAGTAAATAAATTACAGCAAGGTATTTATGGATTTTAATTTATGATTAAAATAGACCTGGGGGACATAGTTTTCACCAGATGCTTCTCTCTTGAACATAGCAAACGGCGGGTAAACAAATTATTGTTGGGCAATTGATAGGAAAGTGTATAGTTATGACGATATCAAAGGCAATGATCATGTATATAGGCATGGTAACCCACAAGTATAGGGGATTGATACATCTCCAACGTATCTATAATTTTTTATTGTTCCATGCTATTATATTATCCATCTAGGATGTTTTATATGCATTTATATGCTATTTTATACGATTTTGGGACTAACCTATTAACCTAGAGCCCAGTGCCAGTTTCTGTTTTTTTCTTGTTTTTGAGTTTTGCAGAAAAGGAAAACCAAACAGAGTCCAATTGACCTAAAATTCAACGGAGATTGTTTTTGGACCAGAAGAAGCCCACGGAGCATCGGAGATGGGCCAGAAGAGTCCCGAGGCCACCACGAGGGTGGGGGCGCCCCCTACCTCGTGGCCGCCTCGGAGACACCCCTGACTTGTCCCCGACGCCAAAACCTCTAATATATACCCAAACTTCCAGAACATAACCTAGATCGGGAGTTCCGCCGCCGCAAGCCTCTGTGGCCACCAAAAACCAATCTAGACCCGTTCCGGCACCCTGCCGGAGGGGGGAATCCCTCTCCGGTGGCCATCTTCATCATCCCGGCGCTATCCATGACGAGGAGGGAGTAGTTCACCCTCGGGGCTGAGGGTATGTACCAGTTGCTATGTGTTTGATCTCTCTCTCTCTCGTGTTCTTGATGTGGCACGATCTTGATGTATCGTGAGCTTTGCTATTATAGTTGGATCTTATGATGTTTCTCTCCCTCTACTCTCTTGTAATGGATTGAGTTCTCCCTTTGAAGTTATCTTATCGGATTGAGTCTTTAAGGATTTGAGAACACTTGATGTATGTCTTGCATGTGCTAATCGGTGGTGACAATGGGATATTCACGTGATCCACTTGATGTATGTTTTGGTGATCAACTTGCGGGTTCCGTAACATTGTGAACTTATGCATAGGGGTTGGCACATGTTTTCGTCTTGACTCTCCGGTAGAAACTTTGGGGCGCTCTTTGAAGTTCTTTGTGTTGGTTGAATAGATGAATCTGAGATTGTGTGATGCATATCGTATAATCATACCCACGGCTACTTGAGGTGACATTGGAGTATCTAGGTCACATTAGGGTTTTGGTTGATTTGTGTCTTAAGGTGTTATTCTAGTACGAACTCTAGGATAGATCGAACGGAAAGAATAGCTTCGTGTTATTTTACTACGGACTCTCGAATAGATCGATCAGAAAGGATAACTTTGAGGTGGTTTCGTACCCTACAATAATCTCTTCGTTTGTTCTCCGCTATTAGTGACTTTGGAGTGACTCTTTGTTGCATGTTGAGGGATAGTTATATGATCCAATTATGTTATTATTGTTGAGAGAACTTGCACTAGTGAAAGTATGAACCCTAGGCCTTGTTTCAACGCATTGCAATACCGTTGGTGCTCACTTTTATCATTAATTACCTTGCTGTTTTTATATTTTCAGATTACAACAACCAATATCTACTATCCATATTGCACTTGTATCACCATCTCTTCGCCGAACTAGTGCACCTATACAATTTACCATTGTATTGGGTGTGTTGGGGACACAAGAGACTCTTTGTTATTTGGTTGTAGGGTTGTTTGAGAGGGACCATCTTCAATCTACGCCTCCCACGGATTGATAAACCTTAGGTCATCCACTTGAGGGAAATTTTCTACTGTCCTACAAACCTCTGCACTTGGAGGCCCAACAACGTCTACAAGAAGAAGGTTGCGTAGTAGACATCAAGCAGTTTCTGGCGCCGTTGCCAGGGAGGTGAGTGCTTGAAGGTATATCTTTAGATCTTGAAATCCAATCTTTTAGTTTCTTGTTTTATCACTAGTTTAGTCTATAAAAGAAAACTACAAAAAATGGAATTAAGGGTGCCTCATATGCTTCATCTTTTTAATGTCTTTCGTGAAAATGATGGGAAGGAAAATTGTGCTCAAGTACTAGAAGAAGAATTACATAGAATGCTTGGCATAAAATATGTGAATGATGAGCATGATTGCAATGTTGTTAGTATGAATTCTTTGAATACCCATGATGCTAATGATATGCAAAGCCACAAGCTTGGGGATGCTATGTTTGATGAAGATGATATGTTTAGTCCCCCAAGTTTTGATGAGCAAATTTATTATGATGAAAGCATGCCTCCTATTTATGATGATTATTGTGATGACACGTATGCTATAAAGAATATATATAACCATGCAACTTGTCATCATGATTTTAATTTTCAATTGGATTATGCTTCACATGATAGTTATTTTGTTGAGTTTGCTCCCACTACTATTGATGAGAATAAATTTACTGATGTGGAGAGTAGTAAAATTTCTATGCAAGTAGATCATGAAAAGAGTGCTTTATGTACTGGTTATATGGTTTAATTCATTCATGATGCTACTGAAAATTATTATGAGAAAGGATCATATGCTTCTACATATTGCAATAATATCAAGTTTCCTCTCTATGTGTTTAAAATCTTGAAGTTATGCTTGTTTTGCCTTCCTATGCTAGTTGATTATTGTTCCCATAAGTTGTTTGCTCACAAAATCCCTATGCATAGGAAGTGGGTTAGACTTAAATGTGCTAGTCATATTCTTCATGATGCTCCCGTTATGTTTCAATTCTTATCTTTTATGTGAGCATCATTCAAATCATCATGCCTAGCTAGGGGAGTTAAACGTTAGCGCTTGTTGGGAGGCAACCCAATTTTAGTTTTGTTCTTTGCCTTTTGCTCCTGTTTAGTAATAAATAATCTATCTAGCCTCTGGTTAGATGTGGTTTTATGTTTTAATTAGTGATTGTGCCAAGTAGAACCTTTGGGAATACTTGGGTAAAGTCTTTGCGATCTTGCTGTAAAAAAACAGAAACATTTGCGCTCACGACATTAGCTGCCATTTTTTACTGGAGAGTGATTTTAGGTTGATTCTTTTTGCAGATGATTAATAGAAAAATTCCTCACGTCCACCAATGTATTTCAGAATTTTTGGAGTTCCACAAGTATACATTTGATACAGATTACTACAGACTGTTCTGTTTTTGACAGATTCTGTTTTCTATGTGTTGCTTGCTTATTTTGATGAATCTATGAGTAGTATCGGAGGGTATGAACCATAGAGAAGTTGGAATACATTAGATATTGCACCAATATGAATTTATAATGAGTTCACAACAGTACAAAAAGTGGTGATTTATTTTCTTATACTAACGGAGCTTACGAATTTTCTGTTAAGTTTTGTGTTGTGAAGTTTTCTAGTTTTGGGTAAAGACTCGATGGACTAGGGAATAAGGAGTGGCAAGAGCCTAAGCTTGGGGATGCCCAAGGCACCCCAAGGTAATATTCAAGGACAACCAAGAGCCTAAGCTTGGGGATACCCCGGAAGGCATCCCCTCTTTCTTCTTCATTCATCGGTAACTTCACTTGGAGCTATATTTTTATTCACCACATGATATGTGTTTTGCTTGGAGCGTCATTTTATTTTATTTAGTTTTGCTTTCTGTTTGAATAATACCCAAGATCTGAAATTCTTAAATGTTAGAGAGTCTTCACATAGTTACATAATTATTCGACTACACATTGATCTTCACTTATATCTTTCGGAGTAGTTTGTCATTTGCTCTAGTGCTTCACTTATATCTTTTTAGAGCACGGCGGTGGTTTTATTTTGAAGAAATAGATGAACTCTCATGCTTCACTTATATTATTTTGAGAGTCTTAAACGGCATGGTAATTTGCTTGGGTTATAAAATTTAGTCCTAATATGATAGGCATCCAAGAGGGATATAATAAAGACTTTCATATAAAGTGCATTGAATACTATGAGAAGTTTGATTCCTTATGATTGTTTTGAGAAATGAAGATGGTGATATTAGAGTCAAGCTAGTTGAGTAGTTGTGAATTTGAGAGATACTTGTGTTAAAGTTTGTGATTCCCGTAGCATGCACGTATGGTGAACCGTTATGTGATGAAGTCGGAGCATGATTTATTTATTGATAGTCTTCCTTATGAGTTGCGGTCGGGGACGAGCGATGGTCTTTTCATACCAATATATCCCCCTAGGAGCATGCACGTAGTACTTTGTTTCGATAACTAATAGATTTTTGCAATAAGTATGTGAGTTCATTATGACTAATGTTGAGTCCATGGATTATACGCACTCTCACCCTTCCACCATTGCTAGCCTCTCTAATACTGCGCACCTTTCGCCGGTATCATACACCTACCATATATCTTCCTCAAAACAGCCACCATACCTACCTATTATGGCATTTCCATAGCCATTCCGAGATATATTGCCATGCAACTTTCCACCGTTCTGTTTATTATGACACGCTCCATCATTGTCATACTGCTTTGCATGATCATGTAGTTGACATCGTATTTGTGGCAAAGCCACCGTTCATAATTCTTTCTTACATGTCACTCATGATTCATTGCATATCCCGGTACACCGCCGAAAGCATTCACATAGATTCATATTTTGTTCTAAGTATTGAGTTGTAAGTAAATAAAAGTGTGATGGTCATCATTATTAGAGCATTGTCCCGGTGAGGAAAGGATGATGGAGACTATGATTCCCCCACAAGTCGGGATGAGACTCCAGACGAAAAAGAAAAAGATAAAAAAAGAGGCCATAAAAAAAGAAGAGAAGGCCCAAAAAAATGAGAGAGAAAGAGAGAAGGGGCAATGCTACCATCCTTTTACCACACTTGTGCTTCAAAGTAGCACCATGATCTTCATGATAGAGAGTCTCCTATGTTGTCACTTTCATATACTAGTGGGAATCTTTCATTATAGAACTTGGCTTGTATATTCCAATGATGGGCTTCCTCAAAATGCCCTAGGTCTTCGTGAGCAAGCGAGTTGGATGCACACCCACTTAGTTTATTTCGTTGAGCTTTCATACACTTATAGCTCTAGTGCATCCGTTGCATGGCAATCCCTACTCACTCACATTGATATCTATTGATGGGCATCTCCATAGCCCATTGATACGCCTAGTAGCTGTGAGACTATCTTCTCCCTTTTTGTCTTCTCCACAACCACCATTCTATTCCACCTATAGTGCTATGTCCATGGCTCACGCTCATGTATTGCGTGAAAATTGAAAAAGTTTGAGAACATCAAAAGTATGAAACAATTTCTTGGCTTGTCATTGGGGTTGTGCATGATTTAAATATTTTGTGTGATGAAGATAGAGCATAGCCAGACTATATGATTTTGTAGGGATAGCTTGCTTTGGCCATGTTATTTTGAGAAGACATAATTGCTTTGTTAGTATGCATGAAGTATTATTGTTTTCATGTCAATATTAAACTTTTGTCTTGAATCTTATGGATCTGAATATTCTTGCCAGAATAGAGAAGATTACATTGATGAATATGTTAGGTAGCATTCCACATCAAAAATTCTGTTTTTATCATTTACCTACCCGAGGACGAGCAGGAATTAAGCTTGGGGATGCTTGATACGTCTCCAACATATCTATAATTTTTGGTTGTTCCATGCTATTATATTATCCATCTAGGATGTTTTATATGCATTTATATGCTATTTTATATGACTTTTGGGACTAACCTTTTAACCTAGAGCCCAGTGCCAGTTTCTGTTTTTTTTTCTTGTTTTTGAGTTTTACAGAAAAGGAAAACCAAACGGAGTCCAATTGACCTGAAATTCAACGGAGATTGTTTTTGGACCAGAAGAAGCCCATGGAGCATCGGAGATGGGCCAGAAGAGTCCCGAGGCCACCACGAGGGTGGGGGCGCACCCTACCCCCCTGGGCGTGCCCCCTACCTCGTGGTCGCCTCGGAGACCCCCCGGACTTGTCCCCGACGCCAAAACCTCTTATATATACCCAAACTTCCAGAACATAACCTAGATCGGGAGTTCCGCCGCCGCAAGCCTCTGTAGCCACCGAAAACCAATCTAGACCCATTCTGACACCCTGCCGGAGGGGGGAATCCCTCTCCGGTGGCCATCTTCATCATCCCGGCGCTCTCCATGATGAGGAGGGAGTAGTTCACCCTCGGGGCTGAGGGTATGTACCAGTAGCTATGTGTTTGATCTCCCTCTCTCTCGTGTTCTTGATGTGGCACGATCTTCATGTATCGCGAGCTTTTCTATTATAGTTGGATCTTATGATGTTTCTCCCCCTCTACTCTCTTGTAATAGATTGAGTTTTCCCTTTGAAGTTATCTTATGGGATTGAGTCTTTAAGGATTTGAGAACACTTGATGTATGTCTTGCATGTGCTTATCTGTGGTGACAATTGGATATTGACGTGATCCACTTGATGTATGTTTTGGTGATCAACTTGCGGGTTCTGTAACATTGTGAACTTATGCATAGGGGTTGGCACATGTTTTTGTCTTGACTCTCCGGTAGAAACTTTGGGGCACTCTTTGAAGTTCTTTGTATTGGTGTAATAGATGAATCTGAGATTGTGTGATGCATATCGTATAATCATACCCACGGATACTTGAGGTGACATTGGAGTATCTAGGTGACATTAGGGTTTTGGTTGATTTGTGTCTTGAGGTGTTATTCTAGTATGAACTCTACGATAGATCGAACGGAAAGAATAGCTTCGTGTTATTTTACTACGGACTCTTGAATAGATCGATCAGAAAGGATAACTTTGAGGTGGTTTTGTACCCTACAATAATCTCTTCGTTTGTTCTCCACTATTAGTGACTTTGGAGTGACTCCTTGTTGCATGTTGTATATGATCCAATTATGTTATTATTGTTGAGAGAACTTGCACTAGTGAAAGTATGAACCCTAGGCCTTGTTTCAACGCATTGCAATACCATTGGTGCTCACTTTTATCATTAGTTACCTTGCTGTTTTTATATTTTCAGATTACAAAAACCTATATATACTATCCATATTGCACTTGTATCACCATCTCTTCGCTGAACTAGTGCACCTATACAATTTACCATTGTATTGGGTGTGTTGGGGACACAAGAGACTCTTTGTTATTTGGTTGCTGGGTTGTTTGAGAGAGACCATCTTGAACCTACGCCTCCCACGGATTGATAAACCTTAGGTCATCCACTTGAGGGAAATTTGCTACTGTCCTACAAACCTCTGCACTTGGAGGCCCAACAACGTCTACAAGAAGAAGGTTGTAGTAGACATCAGGGATCGCAATAGTTTTCCACGGTATAGTATTCAACCCAAATTTATTGATTCGACACAAGGGGAGCCAAAGAATATTCACAAGTATTAGCAGTTGAGTTGTCAATTTAACCACACCTGAAAGACTTAATATCTGCAGCAAAGTAGTATGGAAGTAACGGTAACGGTGGCAAAAGAAACAGTAGCAATTTTGTAGTGATTGTGACAGTAGCAACGGTAAAGTAACTTAGCAAAGATCAATATGTGAAAAGCTCGTAGCCATTGGATCGGCAATGATAATTGTGTCGGATAATATTCATCACGTAGCAGTCATAACCTAGGGTGACACAGAACTAACTCCAATTCATCAATATAATGTAGGCATGTATTCCGTATATAGTCATACGTGCATATGGAAAAGAACTTGCATGTCATCTTTTGTCCTACCCTCCCGTGGCAGCGGGGTCCTAATGGAAACTAAGGGATATTAAGGCCTCCTTTTAATAGATAACCGGACCAAAGCATTAGCACTTAGTGAATACATGAACTCCTCAAACTACGGTAATCACCGGAAAGAATCCCAATTATTGTCACCTTGGGGTATGCGGATCATAACTCGTAATAGGAGTCTACAACTTGCAAGATAGGATCAAGAACACAAACATATTCATGAAAACATAATAGGTTCAGATCTGGAATCATGGCACTCGAGCCTTAGTGAGAAGCATTAAGCATAGCAAAGTCATAGCAACATCAATCTCAGAACATAGTGGATACTAGGGATCAAACCCTAACAAAACTAACTTGATTACATGATAAATCTCATCCAACCGATCACCGTCCAGCAAGCCTACGATGGAATTACTCAAGCACGGCGGTGACCATAATGAAATTGGTGATGGAGGAAGGTTGGTGATGATGATGGCGACGGACCCCCCCTCCAGATCCCCGAACGGACTCCAGATCAGCCCTCTCGATGAAGAACATGAGGTGGCGGCGGCTCCATATCGTAAAACGTGATGAATCCTTCTCTATGATTTTTTTCTCTTCAGATAGGGTTATATAGAGTTGGAGTTGAGGTCGGAGGAGGTCCAGGGGGCCCACAAGCCCTCTAGGCACGCCCCAGGGGGCGGCACCCCCCAGGCTTGTGGCCTCTGGGTGGACCCCCTCTGGTTAATTCTTGCGTCAGTATTTTTATATATTCCAAAAATATTCTCCGTAAATTTTCAGGTCAATCTGAGAAATTTGATTTCTGCACAAAAATAACACCATGGCAATTCTGCTGAAAACAGCGTCAGTCCAAGTTAGTTCCATTCAAATCATGCAAATTAGAGTCCAAAACAAGGGCAAAAGAGTTTGGAAAAGTAGATACGATGGAGACGTATCAACTCCTCCAAGCTTAACCCATTGCTTGTCCTCAAGCAATTCAGTTGACAAACTGAAAGTGACAAAGAAAAACTTTTACAAACTCTGTTTGATCTTGTTGTTGCAAATATGTCTAGCCAATATTCAGGTTTTCAGCAAAGATTATGAACTAACCATATTCACAATAACATTTAGGTCTCACATTTACTCATATCAATAGCATAATCAACTAGCGAGCAATAATAATAAATCTCGGATAACAACACTTTTTCAAAACAATCATGATATAACATGACAAAATGGTATCTCGCTAGCCCTTTTTGAGACCACAAAGCATAAATGCAGAGCACCCCTGAAGATCAAGGACTGACTAGACATTATAATTCATGGTAAAAGAGATCCAATCACACTCATAGTCAATATCAATTAAAAACAAAGCATATAAATGACAGTGGTGCTCTCTAGCTGGTGCTTTTTATAAGAGGATGATGACTCAATAATAATAGTAAATAGATAGGCCTTTCGTAGAGGGAAGCAGGGATTTGCAGAGGTGCGAGAGCTCGGAGCTTTTAAAACAGAGATATATAATTTTGAGCGGTATGCTTTCATTGTCAACATAACAACCAAGAGATCTCACTATCTTCTATGCTAGATACATTATAGGTGGTTCCCAAACAGAATGGTAAAGGTTTTACTCCCCCTCCACCAGCGATCACACTCCGCGGCTAGCCGCATCCACGGGTACCGTCCATACCAACAACAGTCCTGGGGGAGTTTTATTTTATGATTATATTTTGATTTGATTTCAAGCATGGAACTGGGCATCCCGATTACCAGCCACTTTCTCGTGAATGACAAGTGAATAAACACTCATTGTGAGAATAACCCTCCTAGCATGGAAGATACTGACAGCCCCTAGTCACTACATGAGAGATTCGGGCATACAAAACAGATTATTGTTTGAAGGTTTAGAGTTTGGCACATGCAAATTTACTTGGAACGGCAGGTAAATACCGCATATAGGTAGGTATGGTTGACTCATATGGAACAACTTTGGGTTTAAGGAAGTGGATGCACAAGCAGTATTCCCGCTTAGTACAAGTGAAGGCTAGCAAAAGATTGAGGAGCGACCAACTAGAGAGCGACAATGGTCATAAACATGCATTAAGGTTAACCAACATTGAGTGCAAGCATGAGTAGGATATAAATCACCATGAACATAAATATCGTGGAGGCTATGTTGATTTTGTTTCAACTACATGCGTGAACATGTGCCAAGTCAAGCCACTTGAATCATTCAGAAGAGGATACCATCCTATCATACTACATCACAACCATTTTAACATGCATGTTGGCACACAAGACAAATCATTATCAACTCCTAGCTAATTAAGCATGGAATGAGTAACTATAATCTCTAATTGTCATTGCAAACATGTTTCATTCATAATGGGCTGAATCAAGGACGATGAGCTAATCATATTTACAAAAACAAAATAGGTCGAGTTCATACCAGCTTTTCTCCATCTCAATCATTTCGTCATATATCGTCATTATTGCCTTTCACTTGCACGACCGAATGATGTGGATAATAATAAGAGTGCACGTGCATTGGACTAAGCTGGAATCTGCAAACATTTATTCAAGGGAGAAGACAAGGTAATATGGGCTCTTTGTTAGATCAACAATAATGCATATGAGAGCCGCTCAACATTTTCATCGTGGTCTTCTCCTTATGACCTAAAGAAAAGAAAATAATTTCAAAGAAACACACTGAAATATTTTTGGAGTTTTTGTTTTTCTGAAGAAAGTAAAACGAAACGAGAAAAACTATTTACACGGGAAAGCTCCCAACAAGCAAAAGAAGTACGAGAAATCTTTCTGGGTTTTATTTTAATACTACTACTAAATAAACTAGAAAGAAAAACTAAAAAGAAATGGGAACTATTTTTTTCGGATTTTGTCAAGGTTTTTTCAAACACACAAGAAGAAAGCGAGAAAAATAAACTAGCATGGATAATACAATGAAAAAGTATGAACACCGACAACTGGAATGATTGTGTGAACATGAATGTAATGTCGGTGAGAGATACGTACTCCCCCAAGCTTAGGCTTTTGGCCTAAGTTGGTCTAGGACCATGGCTGGAAATAACCCTATTCGCGATATGGTGGAGGGTCTTGAGGGTTCCACTGGTTGGCGAGCTCCTGTGGCTCCCACTGATAAACAGGCTCCTGATACGGGTCAGGAACTGGTGTTGGCTCAGGTGTTGGGGGTTGTGAAAGACCCCAAAATCTATAGATGTCCTCGGGCATAATAGTGTACCTACCTGAATAAATATCAAACAAAGAAGGTGCAGGCAGAGCAATAGTCTCACAAGTACCCTGACTAAATACTAGGTTGTAGAGGAGTCGTTTGTCATCGTCTTTCTTAATAAAACCGTGTGCTACCATACTAGCATAGTTTAAATACTTAACGGGTAACAACATCTCCTCCTCATCATCATGCCTAATGGGTATCTCAAAATGTTTAGCAGGGCGGGAGGCGTAGACACCTCCAAAATTAGCCCCCTTCGAACAGTTCGTGTTCAACCGTTGAACAACAATAGCGCCCAAACTAAAAGTTCTATCAACAAATAAAGCATGGCGTAGAATGGCAAGGTCAGGGGAACTGAGGACTCCACTCTCCCCACGACCAATCAAACATCTCCCAGCAAATAATGAATAATAGCGTAGAGCAGGAAAATGTAAACTAGCCACTCTCGCTTCCGACACTCCTCTCTCTTCCCCCACAGTAATTTCATCAATGAAATCCTCCACAACCCTAGGACGTGGCTCACTGACGCTGCCCTCATAAGGTATTTTGCAAACATCACAAAAATCATAAAGTGTCATTCGCTTGGGCACATCATACACTACAGAAAAAATACACTTCCGTGATGATACGTGTTTGTCACAGTAGGTCGCGTTTTTGTCATGCATGTACATCCATGATGATTTTATGACAGAATGAAGATAGTCATACCTGTGCTGTCGTAGAAGTGTTCCATGACATTACCAAAATTATCATCACGGAAGTGTCCACTTCCATGACGATAAATCGCGCGTCACAGAAGTGCTTTCGTCAAGGGTGACCGACACATGGCATCCACTGTAACGGAACGCCGTTAAGCTATCGGGTCGGGTTTTGGATCCGATAACCCGTTAACAGCCCCGACCAATGGGAAATTTCCACGTGTAAATTTCTTATTGGCCGGACGAAACACGTGTCAGCTCGTCAGTGGGTCAGATAGGCGCCTATGATATGTTGGCACGTGCCACGGCCCACCACTGGCCCATTTAGCTTACAAAGCCGGCCCGTTTGACTTGGTCAAAAGTTAACGGGCTGGCCCATGAAAAGCCTGTTAACAATCTCTTCGCAAATAGCCCATTTTACGGCCCGTTAACTCACGGCCCGTTAGGCCCTAAAGGAAATCGGCCCAACAACGTCATGTGGGCCGTCGAATATAACACCAGCCCATTTCACTTTCGGCCCATGTATGGCCCACGACGTCTTTCGGCCCATATGAGGCCTTCATATCTTTCGGCCCTTTACAGGCCCACGGTGACTCTAGCCCATAATGAACAGTAATTTTCTTTATACCCGTTAATGGCCCGTGATTTACATGGGCCGTTTCCAGCCCGTGTTAGCTTTCGGCCTATTGACGGCCCATACGTTCTTGGGCTCCTTTTCGGCCCTCGATTACTTCCGGCCCGTTACTGGCCTGTTCCCCTATTGGGCCAAATTAGGCCCATGGAAAGAGTCGGCCCGTTACTGGCCTGTTACCCTAATGGGCCAAATTCGGCCCATGGCAAGAGTCGGCCCGTTTCTGGCATGTTAACCCGTTGCACCGTTTCCAGCCCGTCCTATATTCTGGCCCATTAACGACCCTTTATGCCTGTGACAGAATTAAGCCTTTGCTGTCCTACGGCCTGTTAACGGCATGTTACCGTGCTGGGCCGATACCAATTACGCCCGATTACAGCCCATGTAGACCCATTTATCCGACGGCCCGAGGCCCACCGATTACAGGCCCATTTATCGACGACCCGTAGGAGACCCATGGATCCTACGGCCCGTATATGGCCCATGGTAGTTGCGGCCACTAGCAAACCAGGGAAAAAGAAGACTAGGAAATAAATAAGGCCGAAACTAACGCTAGGCTATTAAGGCGATTGCACAGATTACATCCACTCAGCATCAAAGATCGCCACCAGTGCAAATATAGGGAACACCCTACACTATACAAAAATGGCTTGCTGTTTTCTTCAGCCGGTGGCTGCACGTTAAGAATAAATTTTGTATCGCACCAAAACAAATTACAACTATATAACAAAAGGAAGGTTGGCATAAAACTTAACAGTCTAGCAGATAAATGCACCACCAGAAGTTCAGAAGCTCAGTTCATTTGACCTGACTGTTACGTTTTCATGCTGTATTGTCCGATGGAGCACCATAACCCTCGCCTTCATTTCCCCTAGGCTCCTGAACAACATAGCAAATGTCTGATAGTCTGGTTTCAAAACCATGCATATCTTGACGACATTGAGCAATGTTTCTCCTTGTTTCACAAAGGGTCTCTGTTAGGGAATGGACTTGTGTCTGGAGCGCAGATACAACATTGCTTTGAGCTTGCATATCTTGATCATGAGGCAGTTTGGACGATATTGCCTTAACAACCAACCCAGTATTACGCAGGAACGTGCTTTTGGCACTGTTAGTGGACAGGTACTGACCCACTGCAGCAAGAGCTGACATTGCGGTTATAGTTGCCTCGCCACCTTCAGAAGGTGGCGGTTCCACCATTTTTTCCATAGCTTGCTGAAAAGTTGAGGTTTTACATTAGTAGTACCAGAACAGAAGATATTAAGGAGGCAGCAAAACCAAACAAAATAGCTTTGGTCTATATACAGAACTTATTCTGGTGAACCCATGTAAAATATTAGTTGTATTTTATTGCAAAGTACATAATAAAACCAGGTTCCAAACATATGACCATGTACCATCGCTAATGTATTGTCTATTTCTTCACATTGTATTGAGGGCTAAGGATAAAGAGACGAAGTTTATAATACGGTAAGCATAGTATGACATCATTCATATCACAAAACAACTGAGAACAGACAAACAGGCAATTGTAACGTTGTGTGGGCAAGTCCAGCACGGAACTAGATTACGGGTCAAGATCAAAGGAACATCACTCCTCTCTTTTAAACCTTGTAAGGTGCAATGATACGCTAAGACAATTGTGTATAAAATTGAAAAGAGTAATAGACATTGGCTGCAAACCATGCAGTTCAAGGCACAAGTCAGAGTAAGTAGTAGTTAAAAGGCATGAGGATTAAGGACTTACAACAGCGGCTTTGACTGGTGTAGTCATGCCCTTCTTCTTGCTGGTGTGACAGTCCTTGAAGATTTCCACAGCATTTGGTTCAGGTACTTTTTGGTCCTTGCGGGCTTTCCTCTGCATTTCGAACAAGTCAATATAGATCTGATAATATGGTACAGCGAAAAGAGTGAAACAACAGCTAATTACAAGAGCCTCGCAGTGTGCAATATAGCTACGAGATCCTGTCGTCTGTTGGAATTTCACTTTCGTACGGTTGGCCTTGTTCTTTGAACAGTTCACCTACAAGAAGATAGATTTGTGTGGCACATGCGTAAATAGGACTTCAACATGTGATCTGATCACATATATATAATGTACCTGATACTTCGGATCAGACCAGTGTTTAACAAGGCCCCTCCAGTCTTCATCCGATATATTTTCCACTGGAGATGTTTGGGAAAGTTCACTGTTAGCCTTGCCTTCAAAGTGAGTTTTCCTCAAGTTATACCGATACTGTCGCAGAGCAGACTTGAAAACATGGGTGCAAGCTTGTCTGGTTGCATCATCTTGGCTATCCAACTTGAACCTCATCTGTTGAAAATTATGGGAGTCTCATTATCAGCAACCTAGAAAGTATGGGACAGAGCAAGACGATATTACTAGTTTCCATACATAACCATACTTACAGATAAATGGTCGAGGAAGGTGTTGAACTGGGTTTCGTCTTTGTCATTCCTGTACTGAATCCATGTTGGGAGGATACGTACATGACACCTAACGGCAACCGCTGCCTCTGATACTAACTTGGCTGACTCTGTAGCATCACGTGGCCTTTTTAAACCTGCCTCAAAACGGATCTCCATTCTTCCTCCTCTAGATTTAGTTAACCTATCGAGCATTATCCCTGATGTTTGTTTCCTCTTGCGCCTAGGTGCTAGTCCAACAACGAACATAGGAAGTGTTAGTGTACATCAAACTGTGAGACTACATATAAAGAAGCATGCAACTGTAACTTGACTCCAGCAACTACCTTCTTGCTGTTGAAGCTCACAAGGTTCATCTGATATTGCCAACTCGTCTTGTGTCAAGAGTGCTTGGGAAGTAGTGTCAGGTGGCAAGGGAGCTTGGGAACGTGCTGCTAGCTCAGTTGACGCACGAGTAAGTCGTGCAGCTGGTAGTACTGTGGTAGGTGTTGCAAGAACTAGGGCTGTCTCTGCTTGTTTGGTGGCAGCTATTTGTTTCTGTTTGGCTTTTTTTGCAACTCGTGTAGCATGGGATGCCGTGTTTGTAGAATTTTCCGCTGGACTTTGACCTTCTATTGCACCATCAGTACCAGCAGAATCTGCAGGATTCATCCGCTTCTCATTCCCTGCCATTCTGTGTTTCTTCCTCTTTCTCTGTGCCATGTTAAGTCAAGCCGACAAGAAAAACGAATAACAATTTAGTTCTTCAGAACAAATTGATGCGTGATGCAGACGAACTGAACTTTGATGTTAGACAACCACATGATAGGAGGATGTAATATGTATGAAAAACAGGACGGAAGAGATAACCAGAACTATGATGTGTAAACTAAGAAGAAGACATTTCACCAAATTAGAAGCAATGCAATGGAAGGTAGACACCATATGAAAGATGCTACAAATATCGCTCTGCCAAGTTAACAGTGTCTCATCATAAATGGCGTTTAAACAAATGTGAAGCAGTACAAGAAATAAATCATATGCAAGATGCAAACAACATCACACTACCATGTTAGAGGTCTCTCGTCATTAGTGCCATTGCATATTCACAGCATTGCATATTCACAGCTTATGATGTGTAAACTAAGGAGAAGGCATTTCAACAAATTAGAAGCAATGAAAGCTAGACACCATATGAAAGATGCAACGAATATCACTCTACCAAGTTAAAACTGTCTCGTCATAAGTGCCATTTCAACAAATTAGTAGTACAAGCTAGAAAAGAATGTGAGATGTAACCTATATCACACTCCGAAGTCAAACGTGTCTTATGATAAGTGATTGTTGCAGGTTACACAACAGTAGTAATTTGATGTAAGAACATGGTGTGATAGACAGATATTGTATGTTCTAGAAACAGGAACACGTGTCTTATTCAAGTATAATGTGTAAAGTAAGCAGATGGAATTCAACAAAATTAGAAGCAATACAAGCTAGACATCACACATAACATGCAACCACATATAACAGTGCCAAGTTAGAGGGAGCACCGGTGATGCTGCACTAGGGGAGACGTGCTCATCATAAACACAGCTTTGTTGAGTGTCTATGCATGTGTTGTCTTGGAAATCATCTTGGGGGTGTGGAGGAGTAGAAACTGTAGAGGCCCTCCGTTCGGAAGGAGCACCTTTATCCGCTGCCTTGCTAACTTCCTTCCGCTTTATTGATTTTGAATTGTCAAGTAAAACCGACAAGAAAAAGCAATAAAATTCTCTCTTCAGAACTCATTCATGCATGATACTGACAATCACTACTTTGATGTAAGGCAAACACATGATACCAGGATGGAATATGTACGAAAAACAGGACGGCATGGCATGTTCAACTGTTTGTGTAAACTAAGCAGAAACCATTCCAGCAAATAAGAAGCAATGCAAGCTAGACACCACATGAAAGATGCAACCAATATGACTCTGCCAAGTTAAAAGCGTCCCATCATAAATGGAATTTCAACAAATTAGAAGCAGCGCATGCTATAAATCATATGAAAGATGCAACTAATATCGCACTGCATATACTAAAGGTGTCTCGTCATGTTGATTGATGCGGGATACAAAAAAACAATAGTTTTATGTAAGGACATGCTTAATAGACAGATGTACTATGTACTAAATACAGGAAGGCATGTCACATTAACAGGTATAATGTATAAGCTAAGCAGACTAGCACATGCAGTTTAACCAGATTGGAAGAATTACAATCTAGACACCATATGCAACATGCAACCACATATCACGCTGCCAAGTTAGAGCAAGCACCTGCGATGCTAGTGTAGGGGAAATGCTGTAATCAACTACAGAGCTACGTTCACTATCTTCATCTAGCATTTCTGTTTCTTGAGAATCATGTCGGGAGGCTGACGCTGCATTCTTTAAATGAGGAGTAGTCCCCTTGCCTGCCTGCCTCATCATAAGTGATTGATGAGGGATACACAAGAACATTAGTTTGATGTAAGAACATGGTTAATACACAGATGTACTAGTATGTACCAAAAACAGAAAAGGCATGTCATATTCAAAGGTATAATGTGTAAGCTAAGCAGATGCAATTTAACCAAATTGGAAGCAATACAAGCTAGACATCCGGCTGGAGTGGTGAGCATGATCATCTAGGACCTGAGAGCCTGGTGGGAGGCGGGCTGCTTTGCCACCATCGCAGCTTTTTAGTTGGCTTCCAGGTGATGCCTATCTTTGCTGGGCTTGTCACTGGCTCGGCCAGTTCCCTGACTAGCTATTTGTCTTCTGGTGCTCACGGGATGGTGGTTCATGTAAAAAATATCTTTCCTTATCTTACCGACTTCGGCCTTTCGAATACAAGCTAGACACCATATGGAACATGCAACCACATATGACACCGCGAAGTTAAAGCAAGCACCTGGGATGGTGGTTCATTGCGAGCGAGGTCATCAACTCCAGAGCTACGTTTACCGTCTCCATCTGCTGACACTGCACCCTTTATAGCGTTGTAACGTGTCGTGCCTAACCGCACACGAAGCTGGAGCGACTTCTCCCTTTTCTTTTTGGCTTCTCTCATGGCAGCAGAGTCTGAAATACCCTTGCATAAAAACACAATAGTGAGAGTAAGGGTGAAGTGTGTGTAGAACTAGTGCACTGTAAAAGTAGCAGATAGCAGGTGGCTGAAAAATAAATGACAGGAGACATATGATAGCTCTACAACATTGCATGGCAAACAAAATTAGATTCTACTCCGTATGATTTTGTAATATATGAGCACAGGAAATGCAGGTACTCCTCCAGCACACCACCACATGTGGTTATATCTAAGATAACAGTCGACTGAAAATAAATAGGTCAGTCGATTTTTTTAATGAACCGTCCGATCTATAAGGAACGGGCAGATGGCCTTCGTCTACCTCCCGCCAGTCACTGTTGATGATCTTTCTCGAACTGCCAGCGACCACCGGCCCAGACCCCTACCTCCGCCGCCCCGCCCTCCCATCGACCTCACACCACCACCGTGCTTGGCAGCGCCCCCAGGCCATCCCTTTAATCCCGGCCGACCTCCAGATCAGGCGCCAGTAGCTCTAGGCCGCACACGCCCCTAAGATAAACACCAAGGCGTTGCTTCCCCGGCGTAATAGGCGTACTAGCGCCTGTTACGCCGGGGAATGCTTCCGTTAATTGGGAATCAACTGGCCAGAAATTGAAATTCAGGGGGGCGACGGACCTCTAGCTAAGGTGAAATAGTATATGCGGAGAAACCTTGTGCATCGCGAGTTAATAGGAACATCTAGTATCAAGAAGAAGCGGTCACCTAGTGTCTTCTGTGGGATGAATACTGTGCAAGCAGAGACGTAAGATTTGCATGAATAAGGGAAGAGGAGTACCTTTTTCGGTTGCCGGTGTGGTCACCTCCACATGTCGCGCCGATCTTCTTCTTTTTACCGGGGAAACCGATGTTCTGGAGGGTGCAGGCTTGGACGAACCCATGGCCAAATTGTTGACCCTGTTGCCGTGGCCGTATGTCGGCGGAGGGGAAGCAGATCCAAGGCGGCGAAGGACGGCGTAGTAGGAACAGCTCCGGTGCGGTGGAGGGTGGCGAAGTTGGAGCGGCAGCGGTGAGGCGCAGGACGGCATGGTTGAACTGGGTCAGGTACGGACGGCTCAGCCTCGGCTTCAAGGGCGTTGCGGTTGAGGTTGCGGTGGATGACAACGTCGCGGTATCGGCTCCGGCGTGATGGAGGAGGGCGGCGGTTGATGGGTGGGATGGGGTGGCGGACGGAGGACGCCGGGGTTTCGCGGCTGGTGGAGAGGTAGTTTTGGTGCCCACGGAGTACGAATGGGGAATCGGACGGGTGGGGGGGAACCATGTTTCGGTCTGGGACGCGCTTGTTTTTGGCTTTTTTGAACAGAAGATGGGACGCGCTTGTTTGAAATTTGGGGAAAGTACAAACTTTGCCCCCCTCTTAAATTTTGGACCTACTGCGGGTC
Source organism: Triticum aestivum (assembly GCF_018294505.1). NCBI lineage: Eukaryota > Viridiplantae > Streptophyta > Magnoliopsida > Poales > Poaceae > Triticum > Triticum aestivum. The sequence continues at coordinate 269,129,312 of NC_057814.1, read as the reverse complement.
GGGGGTAGGATGGTAATCCCAGGTGTCCCAAATAGTGGGCTGGAGCGATTTCGGCCGCGCGCATGTGTGCTTAGGCGGCCATTGTGTATGAATGTTTTTCGGATGCGGTTGCGTGGCGTCTAGATGAAGCTACAAACCTACCCCGGTTTAGACCTTTGGACGTCGGGCCGGTAGGTTTCACGGGTCGGAGTTATTAGAAAAGTAATTTCCTTGTACTACCAAACATTGGTCTCACCGGTTTCGGGCGAGTAGAGGCTCTTTTGGCGCTTCGTTCGAAATTTTGAAACACAAGCATTCACGTTTAGAGTACTCTTGAACTATGAGGATTGACCTAAATAGACAACGTTATATTTGACCTTGTATTTTTGAAAACCTCATTAAACTATCTGCTTCTTTTTGAAAATTTGACACTTGAAAATCCTATAACTACGATTATTTTGGAACGGAGGAGCTAAATTTGAATCTATTTTGTACACGACTACATATGCTATTATGTACAAAATCAGAGCAAAGATTGGTGCCCCCATAATTTAGGTATGGTTTACAAATGCCATGATATCAAATTCAAATAATTGAATGGACTTCATGTTGAATTCGATTTTTTTAAACCACCTTAAGTTGAATTCAAATGTATGCTAGTTCATAGGTAGCTATTTATAATGTCCATTGTGTAACTTTCGTATGTATAATGTGCTTTACACACAACATGAACTATACTCACATTTATATTCGATTGCTAAAGCGATGCATTGTCTGGAGTTCAAAATACTAACTATGTGGATCAATTGTGTCGAATAATAACATAGACATGCTCAAATTCGATAGAATCTAGATGTCTGATGGATCAATGACCGCTCCTTACGCGAATTGCAAATATCATGATCCCATCCTAATATTTGGATACAATTTATATCTTAAATCAATGTGTAGAGCAGTCTTTTACATGTAGTTTCACTCTCCATCCGTGGTCTCTCACACATGCTCACACACTCTCTCCCGAGGTGTCTTTCTCGCACACATGCTCTAGATATAACCCTCCCTCCCTCTCGTAACCATTTACAACTATTTTCACTAACCTTTATCACAAGCACTCTTCCTCTCGCAAACATACACACGCACAATCCTCATCGACCCTTTCTATATACATGGACCTGCCTACGTGTCTCATGTACGCACATTATCTTTACGCCTGTCTCTCACGCATTGTCTCACACCTCTCTTCCTAATCGACGAGTATGATTCTAGCAGAGCATTCTGTAGGATGCCCCTTAAAGTTAGGTTGGATGAATAGTAATATCAGAGATAAAGGGGTTACCTTAGTCCGAGAACCTAGGGTTACAAATCCTAGCCGGCTTTGTCAGTGGACATAGAGTCCTTCACAATTCTGCTATCTTTGTCTTGTACGACTAGTCATCCATGGGTCTTCCTAAATGCGTCACGGGCCGACCAATGTGGCGCAGATCGGAACCGAACGAAGGGCCTCACCTCGACCCACCGGACCTCACGCGGTGACACACCCTCTGCCCCCATGTCTCATTATCTTCTCACACCCACACATACCAACACAAACACCACACACAGAGAAAATTTCTCCTGGTGCCTCTATTCCCTCCCCCCTTGCATATACACACTCAAGGGAATGGAATCTCTTGTCGTGACGTCATATTCGTCTCTCTCTCTCTAGACCACTCTCATTTCTCGTGCTATCTCTCCCACGCCCCCCCGTCGGCCCCTCTATCCGTGCCTCTCTCGAATATGTAATACACACACATACCTCTCTAGGCCCCGCCAAATGCATCAACTACACATTCACACATGTTACATCACGTACCCCATTGATCTAAAAAGCCCTCTCTTCACGTTTATTTCGCATACAACATTCCTTTTGAATAAAGTGTGGCCAAAAAATTATTTTAGAGTTTCTACATATATACAACATTACAAAGTTATATGGAGGAGTACGAACGCTAATTTGCATTGTGTGGTGCCCACAATGATATTTATTCCGCACTGTGAATTTGTATATTTTTATCTATGTACAAAGTTAGTCATAATAAAGAGAAATGAAGAGCATATCTCTCTCCATCGCATACCCCCCCATGTACGCCCCTTTCACGTATGCACACAAAACTATCTCCAGGTCCTCTAAAAGTAAGCCCACAGAAAATTCACGCATGTTTCATCTTTCTCTCGCGATATATGCAATGACGATCATTGTATTTGAAGCGAAAGCACGATACATACATTGGACTTCAGAATCCACTCATTACGGTCACCATTTATGTTTAGTGGTTATTATACAGTCACGGGCTCACCGTACAACTCTGTATTTGCTCATGACATGACTAGTTGACCAGTTAAACGCTCCACGTGGCGCCTCTAGTGTTGCATCACATTATCTCACTACCATCATGCCCACCTGTCGACTTGTATCTACTCTACATCTACACTCTTATAAAATACATAAAATACACTCTTATAAAAAACAGAGTTGGTGATGATGGTGTGCCTGCCATCCTGCAATATAGGTCGTCTGATTTATATCTGACGGATAGGAAAGAAACTATGGCAATTTTGCAAAAAGGTACCCACACACCTCTCCACATTTGCAAATAAGGCCTTCCCTCGTTCATCCTTTTCTCTCACAAGATAAACAAGTCATACAAATGCATCTTGATGTTACGTGCAACGCACGGGCATCTTGCTAGTAAGAATGAAAACAAACGACAAAAATATATTTGGACGGTGGTTCGAAGTCATGACCGCAGGCACAGCGGACAAGGTGGCCTTGTATTGGTATGCTGAGCCGTCTGTTTTAACACACAGGAGCTCGTGTGGTGATTATACACACACACACACACGCATGCACACGAATTGCATCCATGCAACACTCACACAAACACATGCACCCACGCACGCACGCAACACTCACACGTACACACGCAGCCACGCACGCACGCAACACTCACACGCACGCACGCAACACTCACACGCACACACGCACGCATGCATGCACACACCAGTACACCACACGACCAACACACACTCTCACGCTCAAGTGCTCAACCTACACGTGCATGCGCACACATCAGGCCCTGACAGACACATACACAACCAGGTGATTCCCGCGCACGGGTTGGAGCCTTGTCACGCCTGCGTAAATTTGTGTTTATCTGACCTTTTTCCAATGCGAACTGACAGGTGGGACCCACAAGGAACGTGGTCAATTTAACTAGTCAACATGGCGCCACGCAGACTATTTGGCCGGTCAACAGAGTGCAATCCGATGTTGAACTGTGAGCAAGTGACCGTATAATCACCGCAAAACGTATATAGTGACCGTAATCAGCTTATTCTAAAGTTCGGTGACCGTATTACGCTTTTCTCTCTGTAGGCCCTCCAAAACTACATCTCTACACGTTCTCGCATGTTACATCTAACAACTATGCAATACAACACTACTACTACACTCTAACACAATAAATCATATGTGTTTTTAGTTTTACTAGATATCATATTGTTACTTATAATTATTCAGTTTGCATACATTAAAATTGCCTTTGAAATGTATGGCCAGTGTCATCTACCGCGCGGGAAAAATCCCACCCTTTCCTGTTTAATCGGGTTTGTATCGATGGATCATGCGAAACAGCAAAACAATAGTACTATACCGTACTACAAGTGACAGTTCACTGGGCCGTCGTGTCGTCTACTCCTCTGTCGTAAGAGTGGAGCGCTTGCTTTCATAAATCTTCTAGTCCCTTTCGCCGACATGTGGGACATCAAGCTACCGGGTCCACGTGCCATACCAGAATACAGTGCAGAGCAGCCGGGGTGAAGCACCCCAGTCATGGCGCCAGCGTAGTAATGAGCAATGAGGCGTCAAATCACAAGCTGCACCTTTCCCACAGTTAAGTTGGAGGGACGAAGCAACCATCATTTCACTCGTTGCTGAATCTGCTTCTCCCTCATCTTCTTCAACTTAACCACGTGTTGCTTCTGCCGTTGTTCTGCTTCATGTGGGACGCGGATCGGCTTGGTAAAGCACTGACATGTGGGACCGCATGTTAGCAAACTGCCAGGACAACGTCCTCCGAAAATAAGAAGCCTAATCCTAGACTTACAAAGGGCTACGTAGCTGCTACGTATACTTTCCATCTAATCTATATATGCCCCCCTGATTTTCAGGTGGGGTGGGCCTAATCCTCTCCTTTAATCCAATCAAATAGTCCCACATCACATCAGTTCGTAACTTTACGTAAACCATTACGTGGATGTAGCATTGCTCAAATAAGAAACCTCCCCCGCCATCCGCGCGGCAAAATCACCTCCTTTTTACTAATCTTGATTCTATAATTTTTTAGATCAATATAATTGAGATTTGTATAGATATCACATAGGAGCAAAACCAAGTGGTATGGTTAAGGGCATCCACAATGTGTAGCCAAATGTGAAAATAGCTTTTGGCATCGTGGGAACCATTGTGGACGGTGTTGCCAAAGCCAAAAAGATGGAACCGAAGCTCCCTGATTGATTGATTGAAGGAATAGAAAAATGCAACGTCTCTCCTCTTTCTCCCATGCTTGGACGCATGTAGTACAATATAGAGCACATAGTCTACTCCCCTGTCCCTTCTATCATAAATCACAAAGCAGTGAGGCGTCAAATCACAAAAGCACGGACGAAGCAACCATCATTTCACTCTTCGCTGACTCCGCTTCTCCATCGTCTTCTTCGAGAAACCATCTCACCGCACTAGTACTCCTAGTAGTACTAGTAAAGGACTTCCTGGATGCAAATAAGGTGGTTGTCTCGGCTTGCAGGCGGCACTTGCGAATGACTTACCGTGGTCTCCCTCAATGGTGTTCTCCGTCGAACGCACTTTGCCAAACCACCCAAAAAAGATATCGTCGACGTCACCGCAATGGGGAAGGAAGTCAAATATAGTTACTACCTCCATTTTTTTGTCACAAGGCCAGTATATCAAAATTACAATTTGCAAAGGGCCACTAACACTAATCGAGGCAAAATTGATGGGGTTAGCAACCAAGGACATTAATATCCCCTGCATGCATGCGGAAGTGAGAAGGTTGGTTTGCATGGCGCTGCATTAATCAAGCGATGAGTACTGAGATGGTTAGCTCTTTGGTCTTTGGAGAAAAAAATACGCATTAATTGACACGTGAAACGAGGATTTGTATCGATTAAATCCCGCGAAGGAAAACCCCGCCTTTCTTTTTTAACACTAGTACTCCTAGTATGTACGTACTTATCCTGTTTGGGTCTAGGCCTTGCATTGCCAAACTTCGCCACACATTTTTGCCAAGCTTGCCTAAAGTTTTCAAAATGAGAAGGAGGTACACTTGCGCACGGCTGTCGCGGTCGCACCGCACCCTCACACGGTCGCTCCTGCACGCAGCGGTCGCACCGCACCCTCACACAGTCGCTCCTGCACGCCGCTAACCCAACCAAGGGAACGCACCCTCACTGGCACGTGTTGTCGCATGTGAACAAACCAAACTCAGCCATCCTATCCCTGACACATAATTTTCATTCATAGAGTATGTTTATCCAACCGCATGTTAGGGAGTATCCGTACGGCCCATGCGGTGGTCTGTTGGGGAAGAAGAAGAGGTGAGGAAGAAGGAAAGGGTTAGGAGACGTAGGATATTCATCCAACCGCCTGAAATGGTAGACTGACCCAAGTCAGGCGACTTGCATAACAAATGTATGTTTTTACACAGCAAAAGATCCATAAAAATAACAACATAAAGAAAAACAATCACTGCTCGCGGAAAGAGACGGCCTCGTCGTCTTTGGCTGCCGGCGCGAACCAGCCGTCGCTGCCGACGTGTGTCTCCGCACCGTGGTTGTCCTTGGCCACCAGCTACTCGTTCAAGCGGAGCGTGCGGGCGCTCTGCACGGGCGAGAGCACAACCCGGTTCAAGTCGAGGACGTCCGGTTCCGCCTGCAGGAGGGCCTCGATGGCAGCGGCATCCGCGCGCTTCGCGTCGAGTCGAGCCTCCGTCGCCCGGTTCAAGTCCAGGACGTCCGGTTCCGCCTGCAGGAGGGCCTCGATGGCAGCGGCATCCGCGCGCTCCGCCAAGTCCAGGACATCCAGTTCCGCCTGCAGGAGAGCCTTGATGGCAGCGGCATGTGCGCGCTCCGCGTCGAGTTGAGCCTCTGCCTCCCGGTCCTCCTTTAGTATCGCCATGTTGAACCGCTGGTCCGCCTGCACCATGGGGGACTCGGACACCGACATGAAGTCGACGTCCATTGTCTCATACCCATCGGGGGACTTCTGCGCCGCGACCTCCGCCATGAACATTGGATCGGCTTCCTCCTCCTCGTAGCTTGGCTCCAGAGAACTCGGGGATTGGCCCCTCACAAAGCGAGCTTGGGAACGGAGGTCTATGGCGCCGACCGCCGCCGCGATTTCTGCGCGGCGCTCCGGCGTCAGCATCTTGTAGTAAGTGATCTTGCGGCGCACCATGGCTTTTCGGCAAACTAGGGGACGCTTGATGCGGGCTAGGGGATCGAAAGGTGGGGGAATGGGCTAGAGATTTGTTGTGGTTTTAGGGCAGTGGCTGGCGTAGGTCGAGCAGCGAAGGTTCTGGTGTGAATAGTGGTTCCGGTGACGACCGGTCAATCGGTTTTGACTGTACATCACTCTTGTCGCGTTCGCGTTGCAGCCCGGCACGCCGGACCCTCCACGTCGCTCACCGAATGGAATGCGCTTCGTCTTGCGTTTTCGCTCGCTTGTGGGACCGCAGTTGAGAGCAAACCGACGTCCCTCGCCCTCCCCCGCCCGCGTCATTTATTATACCACCACTCCCTCCGTTTTATGCGGAGTAAATAAAAACAGAGGGAGTATACTACGGATGAGGATCCCCTGACGTGGCCGAACCCATTGAGTAACTGACATGCGGGGCCTAGCAAGCATGGGGTCCGCCAGTAAGTGACCGAAAGGGAGGGTAAGGCAGGGATACCTACGTCAGAGGATCCACTTCCACTATACTACTTTGACCAAATGTTAGAGTAATAATATATGACATGCAACTTACACAAAGCATACAGGGTCTAATGCGTTTTTCGAGGCTAACTTTGACCAAATGTTAGAGTAATAATATATGACATGCAACTTACACAAAGCATATGGTCAAATTCGTATGTGAAAGGAGTTTCCAATGATATAATTTTCACATTATACATCTCATGTACTATTAATCTTGTCAATAGTCAAATTGGAAACCATCTCGAGTACAAATCTAGGAGTACGTACGAATCTAACAATATTGATTGGGCGTTGTTGAATGTTGATACCTTTTTGATCAAAGTAGAGATACTTTGACTACACATAAAACTTATATGTAAACTATAAAGGATAGGGGGAGTATATTGTACGTTCAAAAACAAAACGAACATTAAATACCCTTTATATATGATTTGCGGATGCTATGATCACCGGTTCAAAATTTTGAATCCGCCTTAGGTATCACGTGCCCCCACTCATTCCCTCTCGATTTCATCTCGGGGTCCGGAGATCTATTGAAGGAGGACTAGGGTGGGTACATGCGAATGATACTCGGCGGAATGTTCAAATGAGGCATGCGGGAGGATGGACTCGACTGGAGGGCGACATGATCGATGGAGAAGAGGGTTGGAGAGGAATGAGAAATAAGCAAACGCCACATGATTATACTTGAACATCTCAAATAAACAATAAGTTGTCTTGCTTAGCCTACATAGTGAAAGGCCTAATGCGCAACGCGGAGCACTGACGCTCGAATATGGCCGGGAAAACAGGGAAACCGACATGTGGGGCACACCCGTCGGGACGACGTAGCGCAGACTAGTCCAATGGAGGAGCTGGCCCACGACCTCCTCGCCACCGACAACCGTTCATGTGGGTCATTGGGGCCAACAATGGGGCGCAGCTCCAGCACCGCCTCTGCACACGGCGACCGCGATGAGCGACACGCTCATATCGTTGCTAGACACGGTCGGTTTCAGTGTGCCGAGGGTGGCGTTAGTGCTGTGGCACGACCAACGGTATGTTTGGTTTGTGCCCAAGGTTGCCCCATCAAAACATAGGGTCTATACATACACAAATTATCTTAGGCACTCCAATAGTACGTCCACTACACATTCACGTATTTCACATCTTTCTACATCTACGGGAACCTACGAAAGGGTTAACGTAAATTGCCTCTCTCTCTCCTCCCCTGATTTTCATGGTGGTGGGCCCCTCCCTCCCCCCAATCTACAATCAACAGCTCACACGTTTCACATTACGTTAATTACGTAACTGGGATTACGTAGGTGTAGCATTACTCGTGCTAAAAAAACCAACTAAGCCAACCTCCTAGCATATCGCGCGGGAAAAGACCCGGCCGCGCCGTTTTAGTCGGGATTACCGGATTACTAGTAGTAGTATCGATGGATCGCGTGAAGGAACAAATTTTTTTTTGAGGGGGCGAAGCACCTAGTTTAAAAGGAAAAAGGCGGTACACTCATAACACTCCTGTCGCGGTCGCATTGCACCCCACACACGTTCGGTCCTGCACACGGCTCACGCAAACGGAACGCGCTTCAGCTTGCCTCTTCACTGACACGTTGGACTGCACTTGGAGAAACTGACCATGCGCCAAACTCCCCCCGCCCACCGCACGAAAATCCTCCCCCCCACCCAAAAATTCCCCCCAAATCTGATTCAACCGCCCTTCGGCCAACTAGCCAATAATATTCCCCAAACCCCCCTCCCCCCTGTCCCCCTCCACTCCATTCGCTCCGCCAAAGCCGCCCTCCCTGCCGCGCCGATACGTCGGCGCCGCGGTTCGGTGATCTTCTCGCTCCCACAGTACGCTCTCGTAGACTGCCGTCCTCTAGCCGTGCCGCCACCTCTGGCTACGTTCTTGTGGAGGTGCACGGCGGTCAGCGCCGCCACCACTGGCGACGTTCGTGTGGAGACGCACGGCGGTCAGCTTCTCCCACGGTACGTGCATTCTAGACTGAGGCCCGTTCATATCGGTGTAGCGCTGAATGTTAGCTGATAGACGCTGTTAATCTCACTGTTTGCCGAAGTAGTTTACTGTCAATATGCTCTACTTAAGAAACTTCCTTGCCCTGTTCTGCACTCAATTTGCTTAGCTGAGATGGCATGCCAAGGCCGATTAGTTGCTAAAATATCCTGCCATATATTTATTGTGACGTAGATTGCCATGGTCTAGTAGCCAATCTGTTAGGTGAAAGAGCTCTACACCGTTTTATACTCGATCTTTGTTGCTGCGATGGCCTTCGATAGTTCGATGGCTGTGTGCTCGGCCTCATTGACTGCTGAAACAGCCTACCATAATTTGGCACTCAAATCTGTTTGCTGAATTAGCTTTACATATATTTCGTTACTTAGATCTGCTCGTCCAAATATCTTGCCATAGCTTTAGACATCGACTTCATAAAAAAGCATATATGTTTTTCCTGTAATATCTAGTAGAAGAACTAATTTGTATGTCTAACAGATGGACATGACTTGGATAACTTCTGCTCGAAGATTCTCCGCTGCATATGTCGAGGGGGTTGAAAACTTCATGAACTTTATCAGAGCTGAGTACGGTGGTCCGAAATAAGATGTGCTCTGCCCGTGTAGCAGTTGTATGAATTCAGTTACAAGACCCCAGTCAACTATGCAAAATCATCTACACTTGTATGGGATGTCGGTCACATATACTAGGTGGGTTCATCATGGTGAAGCTGTGAACGTCAATGTTATTGACTACGTGGAAGCAGTAGATCACCATCTTGATCTGCCTGATGCTCAAAGGGAAGAGGAGGAGGAGGTGGTGGTGGCAGAGCCAGTGAGTTTGACCAACATTGAAACAATGCTACGAAATGCTCGTGCATTCCATGAACTTTCACCTGCAGAAGAAAAACGGTGGGCCCGCATGTTGGAACAATGCAACGTTGCTGTCACCCCAGGAAATAAGCTGTCGATATTCTCAGCTATGGTCACCTTTCTTCAGGTGAAGACATCTGAGCGGATGACCAACAAATCATTCGATGCAATGTTGGCTGCTTTCCGCGAATCTTTCCCAGATGTGTCTGAGCTGCCACACACCTACAGTAAAATGAAGAATTTCCTTCGTGCAGTTGGAATTGGATATGATCATGTTTGTAAGAATAATTGTGTTCTGTTCCGGAAGGATTATGCCAACTTAAGTGAATGCCCGAAATGCAAATCATCAAGATGGAAAGATGGCGATGCTGTGAAGAGGATTCCTCATAATGTTCTGAGAATAATTGTGTTATGTTCCGGAAGGATTATGCCAACTTAAGTGAATGCCCGAAATGCAAATCATCAAGATGGAAAGATGGCGATGCTGTGAAGAGGATTCCTCATAATGTTCTGAGACATTTTCCAATTATACCAAGATTGCAGAGGTTGTTTCATGATGCTGAAACAAGAGAGGATGTACTGTGGCATTCTAGGAACCAGGAGTACAGAGATCAGAATGTAATGAGCCATCCATCTCATGGTAGTGAGTGGAAAAGCTTCAATGATAAACACAAAGAGTTTGCTGCTGACCCGAGACACATTAGACTTGGCTTAGCTTGAGATGGATTTAACCCATTTGGCCACCAGAGCGCCACATATAGCATGTGGCCAGTGCTTGTTATCCCTTACAACATGCCTCCAAATGTCTGCACCAAAGAATCAAACTACATGATGGCCTTGCTCATCCCAGGTCCAAAAAGTCCTGGAAAGGATTTTGATTTGTTCATGGAGCCTCTTGTGGAGGAACTTCAACAACTATGGAAGGGTGTTCTTACTCGAGACCTATATAGCAGCCCACCAGCTGATTTCTTTCTGCGTGCTGTTATAATTTGGTGCATCCATGATTATCCGGCTTTGGGCACTATGTCAGGGCGAACGACACATTGTTACAATGCATGTTTTCGCTGTGACAGGAATCCGCTGTCATACGCAATACTTAGCAAGATCTGTTACATTGGACACCGCCGTTTCCTTGCCAAGGACAAGCCGCATCCTAGAAAATACCGAAGACATGTGTTCAATGCAAAGCATGAAAACCGTGATGCGCCAAAGAGGCTCACCGTCGATGAGTTGCAAGTGGAATTAGAGAAGGTCAGGCATATTACACCAGGAAACCATCCTGGTAATGGTAGCGGGAAAAGGAAGCGTGGCAGGGTAGAAGAGAGATTATTGTTTACCCACAGGTCCACTTTGTTCCACTTGGAGTATTGGAAAGATTTGGATCTGCGGCATAATCTTGATGTGATGCACATCGAGAAAAATATATGTGACAGCATTATTGGCACACTTCTTAATATTGAAGGCAAGACGAAAGATACCTTAAAATCTAGGATTGATTTGACACACCTGGGTATCAAAAAGAATTTGCAGGTGCAAGATGAAGGTAAACCACGGGATATGGCACCAGCTGTGCACGTCTTGGACAAGGTAAAAAGAAAAGAATTATGCGAGGTCCTGTCACGTGTGAGATTCCCACATGGATTTGCTTCCAACCCTGAAAGGAGAGTCAGTGCAGATGGAAACAAGGTACAAGGGTTGAAAACTCATGACTGCCACGTCCTACTTCAAAGGGTTTTACCTGTTATCCTTAGAGGATTGGGCCGCCCTGACTTATACAGAGCAGTTGCAGAGTTGGGACAAATCTTCAAGGAACTCTGTAGTAGGAATATCAGGCTAGATGCTTTGGAGCGTCTTAGAGACAAGATACCAACTATCCTATGCGACCTTGAGAAGATATATCCTCCAGCCTTCTTTGATGTGATGGTGCATTTGGCTGTTCATCTACCTGATGAGGCACTACTTAGAGGTCCAGTACAGTATGGCTGGATGTACCCTATTGAAAGGCGGCTAGGCACTTTCAAGGGCTATGTTAGGAACAGAGCTAGACCCAAGGGTTCCATTGCAGAGGCCTACATTGCTACAGAAGCGTTGACATTCTGCTCAAAATACATTGAAACAGCTGATCAGCTTAGCAAAGAGGTGGGTGAAGACAATCCAGGGCTCAATGTTTTTGATTATTCTGTTCGAGTTACAGGGAAGAGTCGACAAGAGGACAAACCTAAAGATTTGGACAAAATGGTTTGGTATGTGTTGAATAACTGTCCTGAGATACTACCTTATATCAAGTAAGTGCAGTACTGCAGCTTATACATCGTAATCTACTAAACTTGCAGCACATTCTTATATATTTAGATGTTTGACGCGATCACTATGTTGTGCAGCATCTACAAAGAGGAGTTACTACCGCAAAATCCAAGAAACATTGACAAACTGGTTATGGCAGGATTTGCGAAATGGTTCAAGAACCATGTAAGCTTTTGAAGTGCACTGTCAGTTTTTTTAATATATTGAGTACATAAGATGATCAGCTTGTCTATTTTCTAACCATAGGTTAAGAAGATGCGGGAGGATGGGCAGGCAGTTGATGATTCCCTTTACTCACTAGCAATGGGTCCTGATACTCGGGTAAGACATTATGAATCTTGCGTTGTTGGAGATGTGCGCTACAACACCCTTGCACGAGACGAAGGCAGGAAGACACAAAACAGTGCCATCATGAGCACAGATACGTATGACAAAGAGACAACTGAAATGTATGCTAACATAATAGACATTGTTCAGTTGCAGTATGTCTCTAGTTTCGAGGATCATTGGTGTGTGGTTCTGTTGTGCTGTCGTTGGTATAACCTGTTTTCCAGGATCGCAAAACCCAGAGCTGATGATTATTTCAAATCCATCAATGTCAAGGCGGCGTACCAGACCAACGAGCCTTTTAATTTGGCAAATCAAGCAACACAGCTATTTTTCTTGGAAGACACATTTGCACGTAGCGATGACTGGAGAGTGTTGCAAAGGTTTGAGCAGAGGAATTCGTTTAATGAAGTTGCTCAACAAGATGATGCTTACACTGCTCCTGATGTACAAGATAACACAGATGTTCCTAATATCTTTGAGAACCATCACGTCAATGACGTCGGCGAATAGATTGCCTGTCGTGCTATGGACATACAAGAGTTGATCAAGAAGAAGCCAACGTTCGAGGACGTTGAGGACGAAGAAGAAGATGACACCGTGGGGAATTACGATTCAGACTCATACACATGGCGAAGATGTTGACGCTGCTGCTGCGGATGATGATTACATTGCTTTTGTCGTATTTGCCTGTCAGAAGACGTTTTTTTATCTACTATGTGAAATTGTGTTTGCTATGACAACTGAAACCTGATGAACATGTTGTTTAGTATTCTGTTGTGAGAACATCACTTGTTATGTATTCTGATTTGTGTTTGGTGATTGTATGACAACTAAAACATGATGACATTGTTGTTTAGTTGTACTCATATTTTGCTGTGAAACTTGAATTTGATGACATAGTTTGTTGTTGGACTGCAATTTGCTCGACGTCTTCGAATGAGAACAAAGCTGACCCGACAGGGCCTTTGCTATTTATTTATTTATATGAGCAAAAGGGGATACCCCCTGATTTCCGTTAATAGAAATCATTAGATGTTCACAACACTACGCCCAGCCTGCTACACAGGTTTCATTCATTACTAGTTTCAGCAAAGTGCTCATGTCGTAGCCACTAAATACATCACGAGTGCTACATACACTGCAAATAAAGAGACAATCATCCTACAGAGCACATCGATTTTGCCCATTATCTTCACAAGCTCTTTCATCTCCTCATTGCTGTCAAGGCCGTTCAGCAGCTATTGCTTGGTCATGATCAGAGGAACTGCATCTTTAACCTTCTGCTCTGCATCTTCCTCTTCTGCCGTTCCTTCAGTTACTTGTCCAACACCCCAACCTGCTGGTATTGGGATTCCTCGGCTAACCAAATAATCAGCGTAGTTGCATTCCCCCACATCACCAACTTCCCAGAAATACAAATCACACGAGTCTTCCCTTTTCTGCAAGAATCAAATTGGAAGATCATCAACCAAACTATTAAAAAAATCAGCAACTGAAAGCAGCAGAACAACACTTAAACATATTATTACCCCACGATTCGGGCATTTGTAGAAGACTCGGCCAGGGTTGCGAATTGTGGTTGAGACGCGACGGATGACTCTGCGTGATTTGCAGCAGTGGCACCACACCAACGGCAGCGGGTTGCGATGAGCAATCGGCTGCGGTGCGCGTGTCGGCGGGGGTGTGATGAGACCCACATGTGATGGTACGGGTGGCGACTTGGCGCATATCTGGTTGTTGCCTGCTGAAGAGCAGGTGGACGAGCAGCCAGCGGACATGGTTGCTGCGGCCAGAGCTTCTGATGCTAGGCAGAGTAAGTAGAGAAGAGGAGAAGCGAACGTTGGATATGTCAGTTTCATTACTCGCAGAGTAGCATAGCACCATATATAGTCATAGTCTAGGTTTGGATGCGAACCAGCTACAGGAGGGACCTCCTTGTTTTGCGAAAAAATTTTATTTCTCCACCTGACAGCTGGGACCCACCGGCTGTATCTTCACACGCAAGGAAGTGCCTCCTTGTTTTGCGAAAAAAATTATTCATCCCGTTGACAGCTGGGACCCGTCAGATTTGGTGACTGACTTGTGGGCCTACTAAGCGGACGTGTACGCACGGCTTTGTCAACTTAATCAACAAATGATTCTAGCAGCTGGACCGTTGGATGTTAATCCAACAGTCATGCTCCTTCTTCAACCTCTGTTCTTGCTCCTGTCTCCCGCGGGCGGCACCGCGGCTGTGCTGCCGCGCACCCGAACCAGTGAAGTTTCCCACTCCTCTCCATCTGCGACTCTACTGCCCCGTCTTCCCCATCTCCGGGTCGTTCCAGTCTGGGTGCGCTCGGCACGGTGTGGTCAACGTGGTCAACAACCGAGAGCCATCGGAAGATGACTGTACGTGAGAGGCTAACAGTGGGGACGCACCACGCCCATGGATGCATGCATGCAACGGAACGCGGCGAGGTCAACGTGGTCAAGGAACGACTTCCATCGGAAGTATACTGTACGTGGAGAGTCTCAGCTGGGTCCACGGCCGCAGCAAGTAAGTGCCTCCTTATTACGCGGAAAATAATGAGTCCTCCAACAAACAGCAGGGACCCACTGGACGGGCCACCGTATTTTGCAAAAAAAAAACGTTTGCCCCCTGACTGCTGGGACCCACCTGACGGGCCACCGCATTTCACAAAAAAAAACGTTCCCCCCGCTGTCAGCTCGGACCCACCGGAAGTGCCTCCTTATTACGCACAAAAAAAATGAATACTCCCCCGGCTAGCTGGGACCCACCTTGGTGGGAGGCTGACTTGTGGTCCTACTAAGTTGATGGGGACGAAGGGCTTTGTCAACTTAGTCAATATGAACGATTCTAGCTCCAGTGACCGTACGATGTCCATCCAACGGCCGTAGTGCTTCTTCAACCTCTGGTCTTCTTGCTCCAGCCGCCCAAAGCAGCGCCGGTCGTGCCGCATGCTCCTGCCTCCCGTGGCCGGCTGTGCTGCCGCGGAGGCCTCACCGCCCCCTACTATTCCCACAACTGGCCAGGCCCTGCGGCGACGGCAGCCTCACACCGCAGCCGAACCAGTGAACCCTCGTATTCCTCTCCGCGCGGGCTTCCACTGCCGCGTCTTCCCCGGCTTAGCGTCGTCCCCTTCCTAGGCCTCGCCGTCGTCCACCGCCGTGGTGCTCTCCGCGCGGCGTGGTCAACGTGGTCAAGGAACGACTTCCATCGGAAGAGTACTGTACGTGGAGAGGCTGACAGCTGGGTCCACAGCCACAGCCCAGTTTTTTTGTGATTTGCCAAGTAAGTCGCTTTGTCAGGCCTGTTGGGCTGCAAATCTTTCAAGACGAGGAGAGCTTTCATTCGGCTGGCCGAGAAAATGGCCCATCAGTAATGAGAAATGGGCTGTACATTTTTAAAACACATCAAACCGGCAATTAGTTTCAAATATCTTTTTTTTCATTTCGAGATTTTAAATTACATTAATTTTTATGCGTGGAGAATTTGTTGGATTTTATACTGATATACATTTATTTTTAAAATCAGTTTGAATGTGAGTCGAAATTTCGGGATTAAAAACAGTTCGGACCACACCGAAATATGCAAAATTTCGTATAATTTTTTAATCGTGGCCACAATATGGGCTGTAATGCTAACAAAAAGAATATGGGCTCCAAAAAAACCTTAATAATTAGCAAATGGGCTGTAAATTATTAGAAATAATGGCAGATGGGCTGTATGCTGTTTTCCACAGATTTGAGGCTTTCCTAAAAAAAAGGGTTGACGCACAAGCAGTGACTGTTGGATGGCCATCCAACGGCCGTCGTGCTTCTTCAATCTCTGCTCTTCCTGCTCCAGCCGCTCAAACAAGCGCAAGCGGGACTGCCTGCTCCCTCCTCCCCGCGGCCGGCTCTGCTGCCGCGCAGGCCTCACCGCCCCACCGTACTCCCATCGCTGGCCTAGCCATCCCTCTACTCACCCACACCTGCTGTTATTCTCCGGCGACGGCAGACGAACCAGTAAACCCTCGTACAGTCGTACTCCCCTCCGCGTGGGAAACAACTGCCGAGTCTTCCCTGCCTCCGTGTCGTTCCCTTCCTAGGCCTCGCCGTCGTCCACCGCCCTGGTGCTCTCGGCGCGGCCTGGTCAACGTGGTCAACGACCGACATGCATCTGAAGTGGACTGTATGTGGAGAGGCCGACAGCTGGGTCCACGGCCGCACGCAAGGAAATGCCTCCTTATTACGCGAAGCAAAATAATGATTCCTCCACCTGACATCAGGGACCCACCGAAAGGGCCTCTGTATTTCGCGAAAAAAACGTTACCGCCGCTGACAGCTCGGACCCACCAGCTATATCTTCGCACGCAAGGAAGTGCCTCCTTATTACGCACAAAAAAATGAATACTCCCCCTGTTAGCTGGGACCCAGTATAGTGGCAGGCTGACTTGTGGGCCTACTAAGTTGACGGGGACGGAGGGCTTTGTCAACTTAGTCAATATGCACGATTCTAGCTCCAGTGACCGTACGATGTCCATCCAACGGCCGTAGTGCTTCTTCAACCTCTGGTCTTCTTGCTCCAGCCGCCCAAACCAGCGCCGGTCGTGCCTCGTGCTCCTGCCTCCCGTGGCCGGCTGCGATGCGGCGGAGGCCTCACCGCCCCCTACTACTCCCACCGCTGGCCAGGCCATCCCTCTACTCACCCACACCCCCTGTTATTCTGCGGCGATGGCAGCCTCACACCGCAGCGAACCAGTGAACCCTCGTACTCCTCTATGCGTGGGCATCCACTTCCGCGTCTTACCCGGCTCCGCGTCGTCCCCTTCCTAGGCCTCGCCGTCGTCCACCGCCCTGGTGCTCTCGGCGCGGCATGGTCAACATGGTCAAGGAACGGCTTCCATCGGACGTGGACTGTACATGGAGAGGCTGATAGCTGGGTCCACGGCCGCAGCAAGGAAGTGCCTCCTTATTACGTGCAAAATAATTATTCCTCCACCTGACAGCGGGGACCCACCGAACGGGCCACCGTATTTCGCGAAAAAAACGTTTGCCCCTGACAACTGGGACCCACCAACTACATCTTCGCACGCAAGGAAGTGCGTCCGGGCAAAAACAAAGATTCGCCCCCCTGACTGCTGGGACCCACCAGCTACATCTTCACAGGCAAGGAAGTGCCTGACAGTCAGGACCCACCTGGTCGAAGCGTACGTAGCGTTGTCATTCTGGTCGTGAACGTGTACGTACATATATACTGGTGGATGTAGAGGCGCGCACGTGTCGTAGTAGAGGCGCGTACGTGTCGTAGTAGAGGCGTGCACATAGCATGTACACGTATGTGCAGCAGCCAAGGTGCAAGAAAGAAAATACGGCCACATATGTGTACATACGGGCGGGGTCTCGAACGCCTACTCGCGCATACGTACGGCCAGGGCTCGTGTACATGGCTGGGTCGGAACGGAGAAACATCGTCGTCATCGTGTTCATGGGGAGGCAACGGAATGCGTCGTGTTCATGGGGAGGCAATGGAATGCGTCGTGTTCATGGTGAGGGGTGTGGCGTACCGCAAAACGGAGGAAACGGACCTCCTACGGTCGAAACGGGGGTCCTGTTGATCGGGAGGAGTGTTGCGTACCGCAAAACGGAGGAAACAGACCTCCTACGGTCAAAACGAGGGTCCTGTTGATCGGGAGGGTGTGGCGTACCGCAAAACGGAGGAAACGGACCTCCTACGGTCGAAATGGGGGTCCTGTTGATCGGGAGGGGTGTGGCGTACCGCAAAACGGACGAAACGGACCTCCTACGGTCGAAACAGGGGTCCTGTTGATCGGGAGGGGTGTGGCGTACCGCAAAACGGATGAAATGGACCTCCTACGGTCGAAACGCGGGTCCTGTTCATTGGGAGGGGTGTGGCGTACCGCAAAACGGGACTCCACGGGATACTGTTCATCTCCACCGTCGACCTCCTCCAGCCTCCACGGGCTACCGTCAACCTCCTCCAGCCTCCACGGGCTCCTGTTCATCCAGCCTCCACCGCACGCTACTCCACTGGCTACTGTTCAACCACCCCTCCACGGGCACCGCTCCACCGTCTACTGTTCATCCAGCCCTCCACACCACGGGGTCCTGTTCAACCACCCCTCCATGGGCACCCCTCCACCGTCTACTGTTCATCCAGCCCTCCACCACACCACGAGGTCTTGTTCATCCAGAGGCAACGCCACCGCTCACTGTTCATCCAAACCCCCTCGCAACGCTCACTGTTCATCCCAGAGGCAACATCGATCGACTTCAGTTAGCAGCAGTAGCGAAGGAATCGCTCGATCGGGTTCAGTTAATAGCCATCGATCGATCGCTCGGGTTCAGTAACGCGTAGCCTGCAGTGCAATCGCTCGGGTTTAGTTAGAGCCCAACGCCTCGCTCGGGTTCAGTTAGAGCCAACGCCTCGCACACACGCACGTACGTGTACGAGAGAAACGCGCATCGCTCAGCCCCCGACCTCCCACCGTAACCGGGAACTCCCCAAAATTTTCCTCGCCCTCGCTTCTACCATGGTTTTTTCCGTCATGGACGGCCCAAAGAATGTCATGCAGCTGCGTTTCCGGCCCGCCCAGGACGAAAAGCTCATTTTTTGTCATGATTTTTTGTCATAGAAGTAGGAGCCCACCACATCTATGATGATACCGGGTTTTGTCACAATTATCATCATAGAAGTGTCATATGTATGACAGAAAAAAATTCGTTCGGCCCAAAATGTCACGGATGTGTCTTTTTTTTGTAGTGATACAAGTGAAATTCTACCATGGGAGGATCCTTCCTAGAATAAAAGTGAAATTTTTGCACAAAGGTATTAGTGAGTAGGAGGTATTGGTCACACATATCTCCGAGGAAGGCGGTGATGCCGGCATTCTCCACCAAATAGTAGAAGTCATCATAGATTCCTGCCTCCCTCAAAAATGTATCACTTGGCCACTCACACGGCCGAACCTCCGCAGAGCGGGGAAGGTTGTACTTGGGCTTCTTCTTCTCCTCATGCTCATTTCCCTCTAAATTCCGGCTCGAAGAGCCCCTTAACCATCTCTTCATGGTTTTTCTTTCCTCTGAAAGTTTCTGAAATTTTTAGTGACTTAAAATAAAAGTGAACAAAACTCAACAAGATTGATAGCAACTACTCCCACTGTAACATCCCAAATTTTCAATTTGGAATGTTATACATAGGTCATTCATGCATATCATATTTTACTGCATTTTTGCTTTGCGATCCTCAAAATTCTAAGCAACTCAAGGACCCACGGAGAGAGTTGGGGATTTCACGTTTTTCATATTTGAATTTTATCAAATATCAAAACAAGGATCACTTTGGTTTTAATTATTTTTCTCTCCGAAAATATTTCATATTAAAATATATGAGAGGAGATAATATGACTTCTCCAAAATAAAGGGAATATTGGAGGAATAATATTAAAATCAAATAAATAATTCTTTTGGACTTTTATTGCTATTTTATTTGAATTAGGAAAAATATGCGTTTTTGAAAATTGCATTAGAGGCCCAAATAAATGTTCACTTTGTCCGCAATATTATTAGAGGACCGCGAAAATTTATTTCAGGATTTTTGGACTCTGTTTAGTATTTCTTTTATTTGTTTTTCTGCGTCAGGATTATTTTTTTAAAAAAAGTGCACCAACCTAACCGGGCCGTGCCCGATCCGGAGACTGCCCGGCCAGGCTTTATAAGCCGCGCCCTGACCCCGCCGCCCCAAACCCTAGCCGCCGCACCGCTGCCTCGATCCGAGCGCCGCCGCCAGCTCACGCCGCCGTCCGTCGTCGCCACCCCGTCGCTCGGCCGCCGCCGCCGATCCCGCCCCGCTTTCGTCGACCCCGCCACGGAGGTAGCCGCCGCCGCCGTCTGGTTTTTCTCGGGAAAAACCGATCGGTTTTTTAAGTAAACCCTATATTCGTTTTTTTAGATTTCGGTTCGGTTTGTTTTTTGTCAGTTTTTTTAGCAGACGTTCGTCCGTACGTTCGTTTTAATGAACGATGTTCGTCAGTTAGCCGCAGACAGCGAACGTTCGTTCGTCTCGTTTTATTTTCCAGGGTTTTTCCGCGATTATTTTCGATCGCGATTTCTGCCCTAAATCTTCATTTTTGTTTATCTTTTCGCTCGTTTATCCAAATCAGGTGAAACAAGCGCCTAGATCTTCGTTTCGAAGCCCTCTTTCTGTTTAACCAACTTGAACAAGATTTTGGTACTGTAAAATTTGACTTTAGTCCAGATTAGTAAACGGATCTTGTTTCTTTCATAGTTTGAGTTTCGTTGCTCCGTTTGATTTGATTCTTTTTGCAAATCGAATCGCTTTAGTTGAGTTTTCAGATTCGATCTTCTTATTTGAGTTTTACTCGTGCATCTTCGCTTGATTGCTTATGTATGCTATTGTTTGTTTGCGATAGAATTCCCGCAGTGCGAAGCGTGCTACTACGAGTCTTTAGGATTTGTAGATCGTCAGCAAGGCAAGTAACACATTGATCATACCCCTCACAAATAGCGATGGATATAGCAGTTGATTTATCGGGCATTTGCAAAGAGATTTCAGTTGGTGTCAACTTATTCAAGTCAAGTCTACGATATAAAGAGAAGGGCATAACACTAACATCGGCTCCCAAATCACATAAAGCAGTTTTAACATAGTTTCTTTTAATGGAGCATGGTATAGTTGGTATTCATGGATCTCCTAGTTTCTTTGGTATTCCACACTTAAAAATATAATTAGCAAGCATGGTGGAAATTTTAGCTCCCGATATCTTTCTTTTATTAGTAATAATATCCTTCAAGCATAAGGAGACATTTTCAGAATATCAGTCAAACGCATACGCAAAAAGACAGGTCTAAGAATTTCAACAAAGAGCTCAAAGTCCTCATCATCCTTTTTCTTGGATGGTTTGGGAGGAAAGGGCATGGGTTTCTGAACCCATGGCTCTCTTCCTTTACCATGTTTCCTTGCAATGAAGTCTCTCTTATCATATCTTTTATTTTTAGGTTGTGGGTTATCAAGATCAATAGCAGGTTCTATCTCCACATCATTATCATTGCTAGGTTGAGCATCAACATGAACATCATCATTAACATTATTACTAGGTTCATGTTCATCACCAGATTGTGTTTTAGCATCAGAAACAGAAATATCATTTGGATTCTCAGGTGTGTCTACAACAGGTTCACTAGAAGCATGCAAAGTCCTATCATCATTCTTTTTCTTTTTATTACTAGGAGGACCAGGTGCATCAGTATTAATTCTCTGAGAGTCTTGTTCAATTCTCTTAGGGTGACCTTCAGGATACAAAGGTTCCTGAGTCATTTTACCACCTCTAGTCATAACTCTAACAACATTATCATTGTTCCTATTATTCATCTCATTCAACAAATCATTTTGTGCCTTGAGAACTTGTTCTACTTGAGTTTTTACCATGGAAGCATCTTTACTAATAATCTTGAGATCATTAACAGTTCTACACATATAGTCACCCAAGTAGTCAAGCATATAAGCATTATATTTCAATTGTCTACCAACATAAGCATTGAAATTTTCTTGTTTAATAATAAAGTTATGAAATTCATCCAAGCATTGACTAGCAGCTTATTATAAGTAATATCACCTTCATCAAATCTATAGAGAGAATTTACCTTTACTACCTGTGTCGGGTTATCAAGACCTTGTATTTCTTCAATAGGTGGTAAATTCTTAACATCTTCAGCCTTTATACCTTTTTCCTTCATAGATTTCTTGCCTCTTGGATATATTTAGACTAAGAAATATAATACCGCTCTTCTTCGAAGTTGGCTTAGGTGGTGGTTCGAGAAGAGTCCAATCATTATCATTACTCAATATATTATTCAATAACGCCTCTATCTATTATAAAAGATATGAAGTATCTCAACCAGCACAACTATCTAGGTAGTCCCTAGAAGCATCGGTTAGTCCATTATAAAAGATATCAAGTATCTCATTTTTCTTGAGAGGGTGATCAGGCAAAGCATTAAGTAATTGCAGAAGCCTCCCCAAGCTTGTGGGAGACTCTCTTCTTCAATTTGCACAAAGTTAAATATTTCCTGTAAAGCAGCTTATTTCTTATGGGCAGGAAAATATTTTTCAGAGAAGTAATAAATCGTATCCTGGGGACTACGCACACAACCAGGAGCAAGAGAATTAAACGATATCTTAGCATCACCCTTTAATGAGAAAGGAAACAACTTAAGAATATAGTAATAGAGAAAAAGTTTCCTCATGAGCAAATAGGGTGGCTATGTTAGTCAATTTAGTAAGATGTGCCACAACAGTTTCAGATTCATAACCATGGAAAGGATCAGATTCAACCAAAGTAATTAACTCAGGATCGACAGAGAATTCATAATCCTTATCAGTAACAAAAATAGGTGAAGTAGCAAACTTAGGATCATATTGCATTCTAGCATTCAAAGATTTTTCTTTCCACTTGCATAGTAATTTCTTAAGATCATCTCTATCCTTACAAGCAAGAAAGTCCCTAGCTACCTCTCCATCCATAACATAACCCTCAGGCATAACAGGTAATTCATATCTAGGAGAGCTAGATCTAACATGTGTTTCAAAGTGTTCGGTTTCAATAATTTCATCAGTTTCAGAAATATCATCTTCATCAGCATTCTCAATATTTTTTGCTCTAGCAAGTTGTTCATAAAGAAAATCACCCAGTGGCACATTATTATCAAGCAAAGTAGTAGTATCATCATAAGCATCATGCATAGCAGAAGTAGCATCATCAATAACATTCGACATATCAGAATCAATAGCAGGTGTAGGTGTCGCAAGTTTACTCAAAACAGAAGGTGAATCAAGTGCAGAGCTAGATGGCAGTTCCTTACCTCCCCTCATAGTAGAGGGAAAAATCTTGGTTCTAGTTTCAGATTCCTCATAGTAATCAACAGATATAAATCCCAAGTGACTCAGAGAATAGAGCTATGCTCCCCGGCAACGGCGCCAGGAAAAAGGTCTTGATAACCTACAAGTATAGGGGATCGCAACAATTTTCGAGGGTAGAGTATTCAACCCAAATTTATTTATTCGACACAAGGGGAGCCAAAGAATATGCACGAGTATTAGCAGCTGAGTTGTCAATTCAACCACACCTGAAAGACTTAAGATCTGCAGCAAAGTAGTATGGAAGTAACGGTAACGGTGGCAAAAGTAACAATAGCAATATTGTAGTGATTGTGACAGTAGCAATGGCAAAGTAACTTAGCAAAGATCAATATGTGAAAAGCTCGTAGGCATTGGATCGGCAATGATAGTTGTGTCAGATAATATTCATCATGTAGCAGTCATAACCTAGGGTGACACAGAACTAGCTCCAGTTCATCAATATAATGTAAGCATGTATTCCGTATATAGTCATACGTGCTTATGGAAAAGAACTTGCGTGACATCTTTTGTCCTACCCTCCTGTGGCAGCAGGGTCCTAATGGAAACTAAGGGATATTAAGGCCTCCTTTTAATAGAGAACTGGACCAAAGCATTAGCACTTAGTCAGTGGCAGAGCTAGAACTTTTGTGGAGCCTGGGCAAGTTTAGCCTAAATGTATAATCTAGATATCAGAAATCGGGTATTCGGATACACATCATATAATATATCACCAAACTTCTGAATCACAGATCCACATTAAAAATGAAGTGAAAACATAAATATAATAGTCACACAAAATGTAATTTTAAAGTGAACTAATATATAGTATATCAATATATGTTTCAAAGACCAAATACAGTTGAGACTTGACAACAAAGATAAATTACTGGCCTTGCATAGAGGCAAACTCGCAATGTTGGCAACAAAAGTAAGGCTATCCATACCATACTAATGTTTACCAGATGTGATCTTGCCATTTCTTCCACCACGGTCAAAAGAATCTATCATTTGTTCATTTTTGCCAAAAGGAAGACATACAATCAGCCTTGCGAGAGGCATACTCACCATTTTTGCCGAAGTCCTAGAAGGCACTAAAATTCTTCGCAAAAAAGAAGGCACTACAAGATAGAAAATGGGTTTGTAATTAAGTTGTGAGATGTGAATAGATAAATCTTGAAAGCTTGCAAAAATAGAGATGGACAGATGGAACATACCGACAGTGCACTAAAGAAAATCACGGGGCAAATGCCCTTCCGAGACCTCATTACAGTAAATGTTTGAATGATATCATTATCTTCAACTGAGTTGAATAACTCCCGCTCGGTGTAGCATATCATCAAGTCATTGAACCATTCATTATTTCCGGTGGGCAATGTTAGGCGGTGGTTGTGACTCAATGCCTATTTCCGGTTGCACACCATTCACATTTGTAGTGCTGCTCTACTCACAAAAAACCTCCCCATCTCTGAAATTTAATGATAAAATTTGAGGTTAGTTGTCACGCAACTAAATAAGAAAATGAGCTACAATAAGTAACAATAGTACGATCTTTTAAAAAAAAGTAACAATAGTATAGAACTACTTACACATAAACTACATGTATTGTATCAAAATTCCTTAAAGTCGTCAATGAAACAATAGCTAAATTTAAGGCCTAAATATATTGGTTCATTGCATATTGCCAAATGACTTTTCAAATTTAAAGAATTCAAGAAACACGTTCGTATCAAAATCTGGAGGCATAGCATAGAGGAGTGTAGAGCTGCTGCTCTTTTGAGATTCTACATCAGGTCTTCGCCGTGCTTCAAGCCCTAGTCTTGACCAGTTATTCAGAGATATTCAGAGATAACTAGATGAGGGATCCCTAGCCCCTAGCCCTAATTTCCATGGATAATTCTTAGCCAAGGAACTATGCCAAAGATGAGATCATGTGAGTGAGGAAGGAGTAGGCTTGCCTGGGCGTCGGACGTCCGCTCGCCGCCGGTCCTGCGTAGCCCCCTCTCACCGTCTAGGGCAGTAGGGCTCTAGGCTGGCTGCCACCCCTGTCGCCCAGTCCCAGCGCTCGGCGCCTGTGAGAAACGAAGAGACAGAAGCGATTGATCCAACCACCTTACTGTTGGCTGGGCTGCGGACTCTCGTACGGTGGCCTGCTGGGCTGTGAACCAAGAAACGAAGGCCCAAATTATTTTAGCCCAGATAAAGGAAGCTACCGAACTACTTTAGGACATTCTTAATTGATCAAGCGCTGCTGTCGGGGAGCCAGGGAGCCCGGGCAAGTGCCTAGGGTCACCGGGCGGTGTCTCCGCCGCTGCACTTAGTGAATACATGAACTCCTCAAACTACGGTAATCACCGGAAAGAATCCCAATTATTGTCACCTTGGGGTATGCGGATCATAACTCGTAATAGGTGTCCACAACTTGCAAGATACGATCAAGAACACAAATATATTCATGAAAACATAATAGGTTCAGATTTGAAATCATGGCACTCGGGCCCTAGTGACAAGCATTAAGCATAGCAAAGTCATAGCAACATCAATCTTAGAACATAGTGGATACTAGGGATCAAACCCTGACAAAACTAACTCGATTACATGATAAATCTCATCCAACCCATCATGGTCCAGCAAGCCTACAATGGAATTACTCATGCACGGCGGTGAGCATCATGAAATTGGTGATGGAGGAAGGTTGGTGATGATGATGGCGACGGATCCCCCTCTTCGGAGCCCCGAACAGACTCCAGATCAGCCCTCCCGATGAAGAACAGGAGGTGGCGGCGGCTTCGTATCGTAAAACGCGATGGATCCTTCTCTCTGATTTTTTTCTCCCCGAATAGGGTTATATAGAGTTGGAGTTGAGGTCGGAGGAGGTCCAGGGGGCCCACATGCCCTCTAGGCGCGCCCCCCAGGCTTGTGGCCTCTGGGTGGACCCCGTCTGGTTAACTATTGCGCCAGTATTTTTTATATACTCCACAAATATTCTTCGTAAATTTTCAGGTCAATCCGAGAACTTCAAATTCTGCACAAAAATAACACCATGGCAATTCTGCTGAAAACATCGTCAATCCGGGTTAGTTCCTTCAAATCATGCAAATTAGAGTCCAAAACAATGGCAAAAGAGTTTGGAAAAGTAGATATGATGGAGACGTATCAAGGCATCACGTCCGAGACAAGTAGACTGACTCCTGCCTGCATCTACTACTATTACTCCACACATCGACCGCTGTCCAGCATGCATCTAGAGTATTAAGTTCATAAAGAACAGAGTAAGGCCTTAAGCAAGATGACATGATGTAGACAAACTAAACCCAATTAATATGAAAAAAGCCCATATTTTTATCCTTAATGGCAATGATACAGGTACATCAAGGAAAACATTGTATTGAAGATCAAAGAGAGAGAAGAAGCCATATAACTACTAGCTATGGACCCGTAGGTCTGTGGTAAACTACTCACACATCATCTGTGGGGCAGCAAGGTTGATGTAGAGGCCCTTAGTGATTGATTCCCCCTCTGGCAGAGTACATGAAAAGGTCTCCATATTGGATCTCTGAAGAACAGAAACTTGCGGCGGCGGAAAAAGTATTTGGGGTGGTTCTCTAATGTACGGGGAATATTTGGGAATTTATAGAGCTGGAATTAGGTAAGGAGGTGCCACGAGGGGCCCACAAGCCTAGGATTGCACCTGGCATGCTTTTCGCTGCCTCATGGCACTTCAGGTCTTCTCCCGAAGCTTCTAGGGTCCCTTCTGGTCCAGAAAAAATCATCAAAAAGTTTCGTAGCGTTTGAACTCCGTTTGGTACTGATGTTCTGAAAAGCCAAAAACAAGAAAAAAAACAGCAACTGGCACTGGGCACTAGGTTAATAGGTTAGTCCCAAAAAATGATATATCATTGCATAATAAACATCAAAGATTGATACTATAATAGCATGGAACAGTCAAATATTGTAGATATGCTAGAGAAGTACCGGACTACTAGAAAATTGTTCTTTCATAAAAAGATTTAGCAAAGCAGCATTAATATCACATGACTCTGCACTAGTGGTGGGAGGAGCAATTGGAGTACTAATAAAATCATTATTATTAGTATTGGAAAAGTCACACAACTTGGTATTTTCTTGAGATATCGCGACAAAGCAAACAAGCGGTAAACAGAAAATATTTTTGTGGAAATGTTTAAGAAGTGGGGGAGATTAAAATGAGAGGCAAATGGCAAATGAAAGTAAATGCAAGGAGATGAAAGCTTATGCAATGGTTCTTGATAGGTTTTGGTGATGTCTCTCCGGCAATGGCGCCAGAAATTCTTCCTGCTACTTGTGAGTTGTGTTGGGATTTCCTCGAAGAGGAGAGGATGATGCAGTATAGTAGAGATAAGTATTTCCCTTAGTTAAGAAACCAATGTTATAAATCCAGTAGGAGAACCACGCAAGACCTCGTGAACAATGGCTACACACAAAAGAACAAATACTTGCACCCAACGCAAACAAGGGGTTGTCAATCCCTTGGTGGTTAATTGCAAGGATAAAATCTCGTAGTGATAGATAGATAAACAAAAACACAAAATAAAATAATGGTAAATAAATTGCAGCAAGGTATTTTTGGATTTGAGTATATGATAAAGATAGACCTGGGGGCCATAGTTTTCACTAGAGGCTTCTCTCTCGGACAAAAAGCATGCGGTGGGTGAATAAGTTACTATTGGGCAATTGATAGAAAAGCGCATAGTTATGACGATATCCAAGGCAATGATCATGTATATAGGCATCATGTCCGAGACAGGTAGACCAAATCCTACCTGCATCTATGATGACCCACAAGTATAGGGGATCAATCGTAGTCCTTTCGATAAGTAAGAGTGTCGAACCCAACGAGGAGCAGAAGGAAATGACAAGCGGTTTTCAGCAAGGTATTTTCTGCAAGCACTGAAATTATCGGTAACAGATAGTTTGGTGATAAAATAATTCATAAAGGGTAACAAGTAACAAGTGTAGCAAATGTGCAGCAAGGTGGCCCAATCCTTTTTGTAGCAAAGGATAAGCCTGGACGAACTCTTATATAAAGCAAAGTGGTCCCGAGGACACATGAGAATTATCGTCAAGTTAGTTTTCATCATGCTCATATGATTCGCGTTCATTACTTTGATAATTTGATATGTGGGTGGAGTGGTGCTTGGGTGCTGTCCTTACTTTTACAAGCCTCCCACTTATGAATAACCCCTCTCGCAAGCATCCGCAACTATGAAAGAAGAATTAAGATAAATCTAACTATAGCATGATGTGGATCCAAATCAGCCCCTTACGAAGCAACGCATAAACTAGGGTTTAAGCTTCTGTCACTCTTGCAACCCATCATCTACTTATTACTTTCCAATGCCTTCCCCTAGGCCCAAATCATGGTGAAGTGTCATGTAGTCGACGTTCACATAACACCACTAGAGGGAAGACAACATACATCTCATCAAAATATCAAACGAATACCAAATTCACATGATTACTTATAACAAGACTTCTCCCATGTCCTCAGGAACAAACGTAACTACTCACAAA
The DNA here is from genome assembly GCF_018294505.1 of Triticum aestivum. Classification (NCBI taxonomy): domain Eukaryota; kingdom Viridiplantae; phylum Streptophyta; class Magnoliopsida; order Poales; family Poaceae; genus Triticum; species Triticum aestivum. The sequence goes on along the minus strand of NC_057814.1, from coordinate 269,100,315 downwards.
GCATGTTCATGTTCAAGATCAGAGGGGAAATAAATATCATTAAGGATCTAAACATATGATCTTCCACCAAATAAACCAACTAGCATCAACTACAAGGAGTAATCAACACTACTACCAACCCGCAGGTACCAATCTGAGGTTTTGAGGCAAAGATTGAATATAAGAGATGAACTAGGGTTTGAGAGGAGATGGTGCTGGTGAAGATGTTGATGAAGATTGACCCTCCCTAGATGAGAGGATCATTGGTGATGACGACGGCTTCGATTTCCCCCTCCCGGAGGGAAGTTTCCCCGGCAGAATCGCTCTGCCCGAGCCCTAGATTGCTTCTGCCCAGGTACCGCCTCGAGACGGCGGCGCTTCATCCCGAAGGCTTCCTTATGTTTTTTCTAGGTCAAAACCCTCCATATAGAAAAACATGGGCACCGGGGGCTGGCCAGGGGGCCCACAAGCTCAGGCGGCGCGCCCTGGGGGGTAGGGCATGCCCTCCAGGCTTGTGGCCACCTGGTGGGTCCCCTTTTGTTGTTTCTTCGCCCAATATTTTTTATATATTCCAAAAAAATTCTCCGTAAAGTTTCAAGGCATTTGGAGTTGTGCAGAATAGGTATATTAGATTTGCTCCTTTCTGGTCCAAGATTCCAGCTGCCGGCATTCTCCCTCTTCATGTAAATCTTGTAAAATAAGAGAGAAAAGGCATAAGTATTGTACCTTAAAGTGAAACAACAGTCCATAATGCAATAAATATCAACATAAAACATGGTGCAAAATGGACGTATCAACTCCCCCAAGCTTAGACCTTGCTTGTCCTCAAGCGAAAGCCGAAATCGGTAATCATGACCACATGTTTAGAGATAGAGGTGTCGAGAAAATAAAATACGGACATGAGGGCATCATGATCATCCTTAGAACAACAACATATTATCATATAGCTTCTCATGCCAAAGTGATAATTCGTTCACAAGGTAAATTATAGACCAAAAACTTTATTGAAAACTAACAAACTATGATCTTGGCCATTAAAGCAATTGCAATTTATCATAATGTCAGAAAGAGTCAATGTAAGAGCTTTTATGTAGCAAGTCCACATACTCAACCATCTTTTTGTCTTTCATAATTGCTAACACTCACGCGATAGTTGTGAGATCGAAGCTTTAATCAGACACATAGAAATATAGGGGCTTATAGTTTCGCCTCCCAACCGTTTACCTCAAGGGTAATGTCAACAATAATACTTTATGATCACCTACATTCGAGTGGATATGTATGTTTGGATCTTTCTCCAACATGTAGTGCTTGCCAAAAAGAGAAAATACAAGAGGAAGGGTGAAGACCACCATGAATCTTGCATAAAGGTAGAAAGAAAAATAAAGGATAGGCCCTTTGCAGAGGGAAGCAGAGGTTGGCATGTGCTTTTATGGTTGGATGCACGACATCTTGATGCCAAAGAACATCACTTCATATTGTCGCTTGTGATAGAGAACTTTATTATGCATTTTGTCGCTTTTATTTCTTCCCCATCACAAGTTCGTATAAAGCTTAGTTTCCTCACACTAAAAAATCATACATATTTAGAGAGCAATTTTTAGTGCTTGCACCGATGACAACTTACTTGAAGGATCTTACTCAATCCATAGGTAGATATAGTGGACTCTCATGGCAAAACTGGGTTAAAGGTTTTTGGATGCACAGGTAGTATCTCTACTTAGTGCAGAAGATTTGGCTAGCATAGGATGAGAAGCAAGCTCAACATGTTGGAGGATCTAGTACATTATAACTTCTATTCGGATATAAGAAAACATAACCCATTATGTTGTCTTCCTTGTGCAACATCAACTTTTTAGCATATAATATTTTAATGAGAGCTCACAATCACAAAAGATGTCCAAGATAATGTATTTATATGTGGAACCTCTCTTTCTTTATTACTTCATATTAATTGCAACAATGACCAATACTATGTTTGTCAATCCTCAACAAATTTCATGCATCATACTTCTTATGTGTGAAGTCATCACTCTCCATAAGATTATATATAATCTTTTATTTCTTTATTTCTTTTCCTTTTTCCAAGATCAAAGCAAGAAAGCAAAGCCCTCATCTCAAAACTAATCTTAATCATATAACTCTCGCACTCGATTACATAGATAGATCACAAAGCAAAAACTCAAAGACTAGATCTTACTAAAACTTTTATTCTACTAGATAACGATATAACCAAAAGGACTGAACTAAGATAAACGATAATGATAAAGATGTGATGGTGATATGATACCTGGACACCTCCCCCTGGCACAAGCCATGGGGAGTGTCCATACCCGTGTACTCAAGTCTCCTTCGAAGGTGGTGGTGATGAAGTTGATGATGTGGGAGGCTTGTCCTCCGTCTTCCAAGGCATAGGCTCACCATCATAGAAGGATGAACGAGTCTCCGAAATCCTCAAATCTACAGCCAAACTCATTCTCTTAAATCTGTATTCATACTCACAGTTTTGGTTTTGCAGGTCCTACATCTGGGCTTAGAGGTGATTGATTTTCTCATGAAGCTTGAAGATGCCCTCTCCAATATCATTGTTGTCCAGCTTGTGGTCACGGGTGAATTCCGTGATCATGGAGTGGTTGGCATTGAGTCCGCGTTCCACCATCCCTTGGCACTTGAAGACCTCGTGCTCCATGATGCGTCTCCAACGTATCTATAATTTTTGCTTGTTTCATGTTGTTATGTTACCAATCTTGGATGTTTTATATTCATTTTATAGCAACTTTATATCATTTTTTGGGACTAAACTATTGACGTACTGCCCAGTGCCAATTGTTGTTTTTTACTTCGCAGAATAGCCCTATCAAACGAAGTCCAAACGCAGCAAAAAAAATTGGATATTTTTTTGGACTAGAAGACACCTTGGAGGCCAAGAAAGCACCTGGGAGGAGGCCCGTGGGGACCACAAGACACCAAGGTGCGCCAGGAGTCCCAGGCACGCCCTGGTGGGTTGTGGGGCCCATAGGGGTCTCCTGCATCACCTCTTCGCCCTATAAATTCCCAAATATTCCAAAAACCCTAGGGGAGTCGACGAAACACAATTCCAGCCGCAGCAAGTTCCAGAACCACGAGATCCAATCTAACACCATCACGGAGGGGTTCATCATCCTCATTGGTGCCTCTCCGATGATGCGCAAGTAGTTCACCATAGACTCAAGGGTCCGTAGGCAGTAGCTAGATGGCTTCTTCTCTCTTTTTGATTCTTAATACAATTGTCTCTTGGAGATCTATTTTATGTAATGACTTTTTGCGGTGTGTTTGTTGGGATCCAATGAAGTTCGATTTTATGATTAGATTTATATCCATGAAAGTTATATGAGTCTTCTTTGATCTCTTATATGCATGATTATTTATAGCCTCGTATTCTTCTCCGGATCTTTGGTTTAGTTAGGCCAACTAGATTGATTTTTCTTGCAATGGGAAGAGGTGCATTGTGATGGGTTCGATATCACAGTGTCCTCTCCTAGTGACGGAAGGGGCAGCGAGGCACGCATGTATCATTGCTATTAAGGATAACAAGATGGGGTCTATTCCTACATGAATAGATCTTGTCTACATCATGTCATCATTCTTATTGCATTACTCCATTTCTCCATGAACTTAATACACTAGATGCATGCTGGATAGCGGTCGATGTGTGGAGTAATAGTAGTAGATACAGGCAGGAGTCGGTCTACTAATCTTAGAAGTGATGCCTATATATTGATCATTGCATGGGTATCGTCATAATTATTTGTTCTTCTATCAATTGCCCAACAGTAATTTGTTCACCCACCGTGTGCTATTTTCTCGAGAGAAGCCACTAGTGAAATCTACGGCACCCGGGTCTATCTTTTATCATATTTGCTTTTTGATCTATTTTTGGCCACTTTTATTTTCACATCTATTATTCCTAAAACCCAAAAATACCTTGTTGTACTTTTTCTTTACTTATTTTATTTTGTGTTCTTGCGAGATCTATTTATCCAAACTCATACAAACCAATCTATCTTTTTTCCCCGAGGAGGGATTTACAACCCCTCTTACGCGTCAGGTTGCAAGTATTTGTTATTTGTTTGCAGGTACCGTTTACATAGTGTTGCTTGATTCTCCTATTGGATTGATACCTTGGTTTCACGATTGAGGGAAATACTTACCGTCGCTATGCTGCATCATCCCTTCCTCTTTGGGGAAATACCGACGCGTTCTAGCCACGTCAAAGGAATTTCTGGCGCCGTTGCCGGGGAGACATCATCAACATCTATCAGGTTCCTAATCACAAATCTCATCTCCTTGCAATTTACTAAATTTGCCATTTTCCTCTCCTTTTCATCTTCCCCACTTCACAAAAATTTGCTTTTTTATTCGGCCTCTTTTTCGTTCGCCTTTTTCTTGTCAGATCTATCTTTTTGCTTGCAATCTTGTTTGCGTAGTAATGATGTCTCAAGAAAATACCAAATTGTGTGATTTTTTCAATACCAATAATAATTATTTTATTAGCACTCTGATTGCTCCTCCCGCCATTAGTGCAGAATCTTGTGATATTAATTCCACTTTGTTGAATCTTGTTATGAAAGATCAATTTTCCGGTACTCCTAATGAGGATCTCGCATCCCATCTAAACACATTCATAGAATTGTGTGATATTCAAAAGAAAAAAATGTGAACAATGATATTGTGAAGTTGAAATTGTTTCCTTTCTCTTTGAAGGATCGTGCAAAATTTTGGTTTTCTTCTTTGCCTCGCAATAGTATCGATTCTTGGGATAAGTGCAAAGATGCTTTTATTACTAAGTATTTTTCGCCCGCGAAAATTATTTCCCTTAGAACTCAAATCATGAATTTTAAGCAGCCTGAGCATGAACATGTTGCACAATCTTGGGAAAGAATGAAATTGATGCTAAGAAATTGTCCTACTCATGGTTTAAATCTTTGGATGATCATACAATTTTTTATGCGGGATTGAATTTTGTTTCTAGAAATCTTTTAGATTCCGCCACGGGTGGTACTTTTATGGGGATTACTTTGGGTCAAGCTACTAAATTGCTAGATAATATCATGGCAAATTATTCACAATGGCATACCGAAAGAGCACCTACTAGTAAAAAAGCTAATTCGGTTGAAGAAATTACTACTTTGAGTGAAAAAGTTGAAGCTCTTATGAAACTGGTTGCTAGTAAAGTGCTCATATTGATCTTAATGATTTGCCTTTGTCTACTTTTATTGAGCAAAATAGTGATCCCGTTGATGTGAATTTTGTCTCGTGAAACAACTTTAATAATAAATCTTATAGAGGTAATTTTAATCCTAGGCCTTTTCCTAGAAATTCCTCTAGTAATTATGGTAATTCTTCTTACTATAATAATAGGAACCCCTTTGATCTTGATAATAATATTAAAAGATTCATCAATGCTCAAAAAGTTTTCAATACTATGATAGAAGAAAAGTTGAATAAGATTGATGATATGTCTAGAAGCATTGATAGAATTTCCCATGATGTAGAAAATCTCAAGATTAAATTTTTTCCACCCGCATGTTTCTATGGATGAAAGTAAGAAAAACCCCGCTATGCTTAGAGCTAAAAGAGAATTTTTAGAAAGAGCGTTTTCTAGTGATTGCTTTCATAAAAATGGTGAAGATATTAAAGTGATTGGTATTTCTTCTATTAATTCCTTGTTTAGTAAAATTAAAATTGGTGATACAGGGACTGAAGAAGAGTCAACTTTAGTTAGAGGGCATCCCAATAATTTGGAGGGTGAAAATCTTGATGAAAAAATTGCTAAAAGTGGGTTTGGAGAGGTCAGAACTTTAACTAGTGATGCACCCACTCTTTTCGATTACAAAGACTTTAATTATGATAGTTGCTTTTTAATTGAATGTATTTCTTTGTTGCACTCTGAAAGTGCAATTGGCACTTAAACTATATTCTGGTGTGATGACAATTTGGAACTAATATCGGTTGCTAAAGTTTATCTCAGGATGTTGGTTCCATATTGCTCTTGATGGAGATGGGCGACCCCCCAATTCAAAAAGATCAAAGGCGTGGTCTACCGGTGATTCGAAGGTTTTCTTTTGGTTCGATTTGAGTCGTAGGAAAGACCGCACTATTAAGAGGGTCAGTGTGGATATGTGTTGTGTGGGAATGCCAATGCCAAAACATAAACACCAGCCTACCCATTCCCACCAATTAAATTGGCAGCGTGCTTGCATGTGGTACTCACAAAGCTAGCAACAGAAAGTTTCTGGGGACCCCATGCGCACGGGGTCTTGGTATTGCGTAACTCTCTGGGTACCCCATGCCCATGGGGTCTTTTGACCCCCGTGCGCACGGCGTACTGCGTAACTCTCTGGGTAGCATGTGCGCACGGGTTCTTTTGACTCCCCTGCGCACGGGGTGGTGCAAAAGTCTCTGAGTACCCCATGCACACGGGGCTGACTTATCCCGTGCGCACAGGGTCCAACGGGCAGAAACTGCCACCCGGGCAAGAACACTATAAAATCCCCCTTCTTCCACCTCCATCCCTAACCCTAAGCTCCACCCTTGCTACACTCCATTTTGCTCAATACTCTCAATCCCTCTACCCAAACTTGTTGAAACTTTGGGGATTGGGAGAGCAAGACCCGATCTATATCTTGACCAAACCAAATCGCGTTCCCCGCAACATTTCTTGCACATTGACTTGTTACTCTTGGAGCTTGGGCTCCTAGGCGGTTAGAGGTTCCTCCGGAAGCTTCCTTGCTTGTGGTGTGCTCCGGAGAAGTTTGTAAAGGTGTGGTAGTCGCCTTCAAGACCAACCCTGAGTGATTCGAGGCTCATCCTTTGGGGGTGACTCGAAAGAGAATACAATGAGCCTTCGTGGCGTTTCGCAAGCCTTGGCTCCGGCACCGCTCTAAATGGAGAGTAGCTCTTCCCAAAGGAAGAGTGAACTTCGGGATAAAATCCGCGTCCTTGCCTCACTTGTGGTTAATCCTTTCTCGCACTTTACTTTGTCGTGTATGCTTGTTGGCTTGCTAATTAGATTGTTGCCAAGCATATTCGCCCTAAGCTTGCTTGTCATATAGGTTGTGTTCACCTAGTTGCATATCTAGTGAACCCTATTTATCGGCTAAACCATAAAATTGACAAGGAAGATTAAAATTTGTAGTCTCCTTTCACCCCCCCTCTAGTCGACCATATCGATCCTTTCAATTGGTATCAGAGCCTCATGCTCTAATATAAGGTTTTACAACCTTAGTGGATATGGTCGATCTAGGGGATGTGTGCTACCTCTTGAGCATGCGTTGGTTTTCCCTTGAAGAGGAAAGGGTGATGCAGCAAAGTAGCGTAAGTATTTCCCTTAGTTTTTGAGAACCAAGGTATCAATCCAGTAGGAGGTTACACGCAAGTCGCCTAGTACCTGCACAAACAATCAAGAACCTTGCAACCAACGCGATAAAGGAGTTGTCAAACCCTTCACGGCCACTTGCAAAAGTGAGATCTGATAAAGATAATAAGATAAATATTTTTGGTATTTTTGTTGTATAGATTGGAAAATAAAGCTTGCAAAATAAACTAAATAGTAAACTAGAATTATAGATCGGAAACTTATATGATGTAAAATAGACCCGGGGGCCATAGGTTTCACTAGTGGCTTCTCTCAAGATAGCATATTTTATGGTGGGTGAACAAATTACTGTCGAGCAATTGATAGAAAAGCGCATAGTTATCAGAATATCTAGGCATGATCATGAACATAGGCATCACGTCCGTGTTAAGTAGACCGAAACGATTCTGCATCTACTACTATTACTCCACACATCGACCGCTATCCAGCATGCATCTAGAGTATTAAGTTCATAAGAACAGAGTGACGCATTAGGCAAGATGACATGATGTAGAGGGATAAACTCAAGCAATATGATATAAACCCCATCTTTTTATCCTCGATGGCAACAATACAATACGTGCCTTGCTGCCCCTACTATCACTGGGAAAGGACACCGCAAGATTGAACCCAAAGCTAAGCACTTCTCCCATTGCAAGAAAGACTAATCTAGTAGGCCAGACTAAACCGATAATTCGAAGAGACTTGCAAAGATATCAAATCATGCATATAAGAATTCAGAGAAGAATCAAATGTTGTTCATAGATAATCTTGATCATAAACCCACAATTCATCGGATCTCGACAAACACACCGCAAAAAGAATTACATCGAATAGATCTCCAAGAGAATCGAGGATAACTTTGTATTGAGATCCAAAGAGAGAGAAGAAGTCATCTAGTTAATAACTATGGACCCGAAGGTCTGTGGTAAACTACTCACACATCATCGTAGAGACTATGGTGTTGATGTAGAAGCCCTCCATGATCGAATCCCCCTCCGGCAGATCGTCGGAAAAGGCCCCAAGATGGGATCTCACGGGTACAGAAGGTTGCGGCAGTGGAAAAAGTGTTTCGTGGCTCCCCTCGATGTTTTCAGGGTATGAGAGTATATATAGGCGAAAGAAGTAGGTCGGCTAAGCCACGAGGGGCCCATGAGGGTGGGGGCGCGCCTACCCCCCTGGGCGCGCCTTCCTGCCTCGTGGCTTCCTTGTTGCTTCCTTGACGTCCACTCCAAGTCTCCTGGATTGCGTTTGTTCCAAAAAAGATCCTCGCGAAGGTTTCATTCTGTTTGGATTCCGTTTGATATTCCTTTTCTATGAAACACTGAAATAGGCAAAAAAAACAGCAACTGCCACTGGGCCTCCGGTTAATAGGTTAGTCCCAAAAATATTATAAAATAGCATATTAAATCCCATTAAACATCCAAAACAGATAATATAATAGCATGGAACAATAAAAAATTATAGATGCGTTGGAGACGTATCAGCATCCCCAAGCTTAATTCCTGCTCGTCCTTGAGTAGGTAAATGATAAAAACAGATTTTTGATGTGGAATGCTTCCTAACATAATTTTCAATGTAATTTTCTTTATTGTGGCATGAATGTTCAGATCCGAAAGATTCAAGATAAAAGTTTAATGTTGACATAAAAATAATAATACTTCAAGCATACTAATAAAGTAATCATGTCTTCTCAAAATCGCATGGCCAAAGAAAGCTATCCCTACAAAATCATATAGTCTGGCTATGCTCTATCTTCACCACACAAAATATTTAAATCATGCACAACCCCGATGACAAGCCAAGCAATTGTTTCATACTTTTGATGTTCTCAAAAAATTTCAATCTTCCCGTAATACATGAGCGTGAGCCATGGACGTAGCACTATAGGTGGAATAGAATGGTGGTTGTGGAGAAGACAAAAAGGAGAAGATAGTCTCACATCAACTAGGCGCATTAATGGGCTATGGAGATGACCATCAATAGATATCAATGTGAGTGAGTAGGGATTTCCATGCAACGGATGCACTAGAGCTATAAGTGTATGAAAGCTCAACAAGAAACTAAGTGGGTGTGCATCCAACTTGCTTGCTCACGAGGACCTAGGGCATTTTGAGGAAGCCCATCATTGGAATATATAAGCCAAGTTCTATAATGAAAAATGCCCACTAGTATATGAAAGTGACAACATAGGAGACTCTCTATCATGAATATCATGGTGCTACTTTGAAGCACAACTGTGGTAAAAGGATAGTAGCATTGTCCCTTCTCTCTTTTTCTCTCATTCTTTTGGGCCTTTCTCTCTTCTTTTTTATGCCCTCTTTTTTTCGTCCGGAGTCTCATCCCGACTTGTGGGGGAATCATAGTCTCCATCATCCTTTCCTCACTGAGACAATGCTCTAAAAAGGAAGATCATCACACTTTTATTTACTTACAACTCAAAAATTACAACTCGATGCTTAGAACAAAATATGACTCTATGTGAATGCCTCTGGCGGTGTACCGGGATGTGCAATGAATCAAGAGTGACATGTATGAAAGAATTATGAAGGTGGCTTTGCCACAAATACAATGTCAACTACATGATCATGCAAAGCAATATGACAATGATGGAGCATGTCATAATAAACGGAACGGTGGAAAGTTGCATGGCAATATATCTCGGAATGGCTATGGAAATGCCATAATAGGTAGGTATGGTGGCTGTTTTGAGGAAGGTAAATGATGGGTTTTTGATACCGGCGAAAGTTGCGCGGTACTAGAGAGGCTAGAAATGGTGGAAGGGTGAGAGTGCGTATAATCCATGGACTCAACATTAGTCATAAAGAACTCACATACTTATTGCAAAAATCTATTAGTTATTGAAACAAAGTACTACGCGCATGCTCCTAGGGGGGTAGATTGGTACGAAAAGACCATCGCTCGTCCCCGACTGCCACTCATAAGGAACACAATCAATAAATAAATCATGCTCCGACTTCATCACATAACGATTCACCATACGTGCATGTTACGGGAATCACAAACTTTAACACAAGTACTCCCTCCATTCCGAATTACTTGTCGCTCAAATGGATGTATCTAGCACTAAAATAGTGTTAGATACATCCATTTGAGCGACAAGTAATTCAGAACGGAGGGAGTATTTCTCAATTTCACAACTACTTAACTAGCATAACTCTAATATCACCATCTTCATATCTCAAAACAATTATCAAGTATCAAACTCCTCATAGTATTCAATGCACTTTATATGAAAGTTTTTATTATATCCATCTTGGATGCCTATCATATTAGGACTAATTTTATAGCCAAAGCAAATTACCATGCTGTTCTAAGGGACTCTCAAAATAATATAAGTGAAACATGAGAGATCAATAATTTCTACAAAATAAAACCACCACCGTGCTCTAAAAAGATATAAGTGAAGCACTAGAGCAAAATTATCTAGCTCAAAAGATATAAGTGAAGCACATAGAGTATTCTAATAAATTCCGATTCATGTGTGTCTCTCTCAAAAGGTGTGGATGATTGTGTTAAACTAAAAAGCAAAGACTCAAATCATACAATACGCTCCAAGCAAAACACATATCATGTGGTGAATAAAAATATAGCCTCAAGTGAAGTTACCGATAGACGAAGACAAAAGAGGGGATGCCTTCTGGGGCATCACCAAGCTTAGGCTTTTGGTGTCCTTGGGGTACCTTGGACATCCCCAAGCTTAGGATCTTGCCACTCCTTGTTCCAAAATCCATCAAATCTTTACCCAAAACCTTGAAAACTTCACAACACAAAACTCAACAAAAAATCTCATGAGCTCCGTTAGTATAAGAAAACAAATCACCACCTTAAGGTACTGTAATGAACTCATTATTTATTTATATTGGTGTTAAACCTACTATATTCCAACTTCTCTATGGTTCATACCCCCCGATACTAGCCATAGATTCATCAAAATAAGCAAACAACACGCGAAAAACAGAATCTGTCAAAACAGAACAGTCTGTAGTAATCTGTATCAAACGTATACTTCTGTAACTCCAAAAATTCTTAAATAAATTGGTGGACGTGAGGAATTTATCTATTAATCATCTGCAAAAATAATCAACCTAATAGCACTCTCCAGTAAAAAATGGCAGCTAATCTCGTGAGCGCTAAAGTTTCTGTTTTTTACCGCAAGATCGCAAAGACTTCCCCCAAGTCTTCCCAAAGGTTCTACTTGGCACAAACACTAATTTAAAACATAAAACCACATATAAACAGAAGCTAGATGAATTATTTATTACTAAACAGGGAAAAAATCAAGAAACAAAAATAAAATTGGGTTGCCTCCCAACAAGCGCTATCGATTAACGCCCCTAGCTAGGCATAAAAGCAAGAATAGATCTAGGTATTGCCATCTGTGGTATTGGGAAAGAAAAGAGAAAATTTCTTATCTATAGCATTTATCTTTCTATTTTGAGAGAGCACGTGGCCATTAATGGTGGAAGAAAGATTAAGCATGTTACGGAAATTTGCATCTAAGCTAGCTTTCATCTCTTTGATAATTTCATTTTGATAGAAGCACAAAAGAGAGGTGGACTCAACCTTCTCACTCATGGGGTGCCCAAATGTAGTTTTCATCTTTTCATAGGTATCTATGGCATCCCCCTCAAGTAAACCTTCTTTGAAAATAGAATCTAAAACTTGCTTGAAAGAAGAGGGTAGGCCAACATAAAAGCTTTTTAGGTATATCTCAATTTGATATTGGGGCACATAGCTGGCTCGCATCCTTAATAGCCTATCCCAAGCATCTTTCAAAGACTCGTCAAGCAAATAACGAAAAATTCTGGGTTCATCCTTATCAAAATTAATCAAAATCTTATTGATAACCTCGGTAGGTCTTTCCGTAGCATCATTTTTCGTGAGCTTAGAAAGGACAGAGGGACTATCCAAAGTATTAAAACCTGGGAGAAAACCCTTAGCCCTTTTTGATTCGGCCATGGAGAAAGAAAGGCAAACGGAAAAGAGGCGAATAAAACGGCAAAGGTTAAGTGGGGGAGAGGAAAACGAGAGGCAAATGGCAAATAATGTAATGCGAGGGATAAGAGTTTGTGATGGGTACTTGGTATGTCTTGACTTGAGCGTAGATCTCCCCGGCAACGGCGCCAGAAATCCGCACGTTGGCGGGAGATCAAATCTTGACTTGACTTGGTGTAAACCTCCCTGGCAACGGTGCCAGAAATCCTTCTTGCTACCTCTTGAGCATGCGTTGGTTTTCCCTTGAAGAGGAAAGGGTGATGCAGCAAAGTAGCGTAAGTATTTCCCTCAGTTTTTGAGAACCAAGGTATCAATCCAGTAGGAGGTTACACGCAAGTCGCCTAGTACCTGCACAAACAATCAAGAACCTTGCAACCAACGCGATAAAGGGGTTGTCAAGCCCTTCATGGCCACTTGCAAAAGTGAGATCTGATAAAGATAATAACATAAATATTTTTGGTATTTTTGTTATATAGATTGGAAAATAAAGATTGCAAAATAAACTAAATAGTAAATTAGAATTATAGATCGGAAACTTATATGATGTAAAATAGACCCGGGGGCCATAGGTTTCACTAGTGGCTTCTCTCAAGATAGCATATTTCACGCTGGGTGGACAAATTACTGTTGAGAAATTGATAGAAAAGCGCATAGTTGTGAGAATATCTAGGCATGATCATGAACATAGGCATGACGTCCGTGTTAAGTAGACCAAAATGATTCTGCATCTACTACTATTACTACACACATCAACCGCTATCCAGCATGCATCTAGAGTATTAAGTTCATAAGAACAGAGTAACGCATTAGGCAAGATGACATGATGTAGAGGGATAAACTCAAGCAATATGATACAAACCCCATCTTTTTATCCTCGATGGCAACAATACAATATGTGCCTTGCTGCCCCTACTGTCACTCGGAAAGGACACCACAAGATTGAACCTAAAGCTAAGCACTTCTCCCATTGCAAGAAAGACCGATCTAGTAGGCCAAACTAAACCGATAATTCGAAGAGACTTGCAAAGATATCAAATCATGCATATAAGAATTCAGAGAAGAATCAAATATTGTTCATAGATAATCTTAATCATAAACCCACAATTCATCGGATCTCGACAAACACACTGCAAAAAGCATTACATCGAATACATCTCCAAGAGATTCGAGGAGAACTTTGTATTGAGATCCAAAGAGAGAGAAGAAGCCATCTAGCTAATAACTATGGACCCGAAGGTCTGTGGTAAACTACTCACACATCATCGGAGAGGCTATGGTGTTGATGTAGAAGCCCTCCGTGGTCGAATCCCCCTCCGGCAGATTGCCGGAAAAGGCCCCAAGATGGGATCTCACGGGTATAGAAGGTTGCGGCAGTGGAAAAAGTGTTTCGTGGCTCCCCTCGATGTTTTCAGGGTACGTGAGTATATATAGGTGAAAGAAGTAGGTCGGCCGAGCCACGAGGGGCCGACGAGGGTGGGGGCGCGCCTACCCCCCCGGGCGCGCCCTCCTGCCTCGTGGCTTCCTCGTTGCTTCCTTGACGTCCACTCCAAGTCTCCTGGATTGCGATTGTTCCAAAAAATATTCTCGCCAAGGTTTCATTCCGTTTGGATTCAGTTTGATATTCCTTTTCTGCGAAACACTGAAATAGGCAAAAAACAACAACTGGCACTGGGCCTCCGGTTAATAGGTTAGTCCCAAAAATAATATAAAATAGCATATTAAAGCCCATTAAACATCCAAAACAGATAATATAATAGCATGGAACAATAAAAAATTATAGATACGTTGGAGACGTATCAATGTGGGAGGTGGCGCACCCGTTGCAGAGGATGGTGAAAACCTACCCCCCGCCGCGCCCCATGCACTTGGTGCTCCGGTCGTTGCTCCCGCCGCTCCCAGGTGCCCCCTTGACCGCAGCTGATATGCTTTCAATGTTTGTGGACCTCAAAACCGCTATGTTGAAAGAAGTCCGTTCCTCGGTCAAGGAGGAAATTTATGCTCACTTAAAGCCCTCGACATCCGCATCAAACTCATTTGATCCAAATGCCAATCATGATGCGGATGACTCGGGAGAACCTTTTGCATCTTCTGCTCGTACTCAAGTTCCCAAGTACAATGTCATGGAACCCTTTTACTCACCACAACCCTTGCAACATCCTCGCATTAATCCTGTTGGGCCTCCGCCCCCTTTGTAAGCTAATGTGTTTGCTAAATGGAAGCTAGATATGGAGTCTCATATTCATAGTGCGTCAACACAACTTTGGTGGATTGTGGTCAATGGATTAAACCCCAAGGGCCCAATGAATCTCACTCCAAGAGAAGCGGTTGATGATCAACTCAATGCAACCGCTCACAACATGTTGCGCACCGCCGTGACCGAAGTCTATAGTGACTCCATTGCTCTCCTTAAGACTGCCAAGGAAATCTTAGATTGCCTTGAGGAGGCTCTCGAAGGAGATGAAGCAATTCGAAGATATCGATTGGCTTTGCTCAAGCAAGAAGTCAATCTATTTGTGAGGAATGAGGGTGAGTCCGCGGAAGAGGTTTACCGAACGTTAAAGTCTCTTGTGCTCAACTTGAGAACCTTTGGGTGCACTTGGGAAAATGATGACTTCATCAAGGACAAGTTCATAGATGCTATGGTTCTCACGGAATGTACCATGGTCATGATGATACATCAACATCCGGATTATCACAAGTTGACTGCAGCTCAAGTTATTTCCACTTTCTCCACTCATTTTCTTTTGGAGACCAAGTCCAAGAATACCTTTGCAATTGCTCATGCAACCAAAAACTCCAATCTTGCCTTGAAGGTCAAGAAAGTGATTAGTCAACCCTCAAGGGATGAAGAAGTGAGTGAAGAGACATGTGAGGAAGATGTTGACACCTCATGCCCGGCAAATGACTTTGCGGAGACTTGGCTCTCTTAGTCAAAAAGTACTCCAGGACCATGGCAAACAAAGGGAAGAATCTTCAAGGAAGATCGTTTGGACGAAGGAAATGCTACAATTGTGATAGCCCAAGACACTTTGTGCATGATTGTCCGTATGAGAGACGTGAAGACAAGTATGAGAAGCTTGTGCTCAAGAAGAAGAAGTTCACAAAGTTTGGAAAGAGGAAAGATGACAAGGCTCTAGTCCATGAAGAATACATGTACGGAGATGAAATTGACGGTGATGATGATCAAGTGGGCACGGCCGCCATTGCCATGCATGCCACTACCTCCTCCTCCACCACCGGCCTCTTCGACTCTCCAAACGAGGGCAAGCCTTTCACTCGTCGGTGCCTTATGGCCAAAGAGGTAAAAACAAAGTCCAAACCTCAAAAATCCGCCATCTACACTCCCAATGTCTCATGTGATATAGTGGAGGATGAGTGTGACGAGGGCGTGGGTAATGATGAGGAATCCTTGATGGTGTTCATGAAAACTCTTCATGGTGAATCTCGTGCTCATTTTGGCGATCTCCTTAAATCACTCCGAATGCGATGATTTTATTGAGAACGTTGAAAACCTCCTCATAGAGGAAAAAGAGAGAGTCGAACTCCTCGAGCACGAACTACATGAAGAGAGTGTCATGAGAGCATCACTTGAGGAAGCCTTGTCGGCTCATCAAATTGACTTTGTTAAAACCAATGATGATTTGAAACTTGCTCTGAGAACAAAGATGCCCTTAACATTAGGGTTGAAAAGCTTCTAGTTGATCACACGAGACTTGTTGAGGAACATGAGTTACTTGTGACGAGTCCCAAGGTTGCCAAAGGTGAATCATTAAGGCTACAACCATTAAGGCACTTATGCTCAACTTAAAGCTACAACCATTAAGGCACTTACTTTCATACCTCATATGGAGTTAAATGATGATTCTTGTTCGGCTAACTTTGTTCATGATTGCACCTCGCTCCAAGAGGAGAATAAGAAGTTAAAGGCCCAGATTGAGAAAGGGCTTGTGTCATGGATTCAAGGGGAGAAAAACCTCAATGACCTCTTGAGTAACCAAAAGGAGTGTGTTGCCAAGGAGGGGGTTTGATCCCTCATCCAAGAAAGGTAAGAACAAGAAGAAGAGCAAGAAGAAGAAGATCGGTTCGACTCCTCCTCCTCCCCAAAAGGTAGTGTTTGTACAAGAAGGGCACAAGGAGAAGGAGAAGGAAAAGGGGGTTGTTGGAAATGGCAAGGTCACTAGGGACAAGGCCATTCCCAAGGATTTTGCCGGCAATAACAATCCATCTTAAGTCCTCATGAGAGGAGATGATGGCTATACATTTACAAAATTTGTTGGCACTAACAATGATGATTATGCTTGGACTATTTCGGTTCCTAAGACCCTTGTTGCTAACTCGCTAGGACCCATTGCAAAATGGGTACCTAAAACCAAAGCTTGATTCTTGTAGGACTATATCTCCGATGGAAAACAATGGGTGATCGATAGTGGATGCACCAATCATATGACCGAAGAAAGGGAGATGCTTGTGGAGTTCGTTGATTCTCTCAAGGCCTCTTTGAACATCTCCTTTGGTGACAATAGCAAGGGCAAGGTATTGGGGTTGGGCAAGGTGGTAATCTCTAATGATTCCTCTCTTTCAAATGTCATGCTTGTCCAATCCCTTCACTACAATTTATTTTCAACAATTCAATTGGCTTGTGTCGGTTATGATTCTCATTTCTGTGAATTCCATGTGACCGTATTTAAGAGAAGCAATCTCAAAGTGGTCTTTGTTGGGCATGTTTAAGACAACCTTTACATGGTTGATTTCTCAAAAGAGAGAACTCATCTTGCAACATGCCTAATGGCCAAGGCCGACGTGGGGTGGCTATGGCACTGATGGCTAGCCCACGTTGGCATGAGAAATTTACAAGCTCTTAAAGGGGGAGCACATTCTTGGACTAACCAATGTGTATTTCGCCAAAGATCGTCCTTATAGTGCTTGCATTGCCGAAAAACTACATGAAAAAGCTCATAAAGTGAAGACTATCATCACCACCTTGAGCTTATCCGCTTGGATCTTTTTGGGCCTCCAACTTATGATAGTTTGGGAGGGAGGAGGTATTGCCTTGTCATCGTCGATGACTACACAAGATATACTTGGGTGTTCTTTCTCAAGAACAAATATGAAACTCAAGAAACCTTCATCAACTTTTCTAAAGAAGCTCAATGTCAACATAATTGTGAGATCAAGGCAATTCGAAGTGACAATGGCACTGAGTTCAAGAATTACATGATGGGCGAGTTCTTGAGTGAAGAGGGGATAAAGCATAAATATGCCACGCCATATACTCCCCAACAAAATGGTGTTGCAGAGAGGAAGAATCGGACTCTTATTGAGATGGCTAGGACTATGCTTGATGAGTATAAGTCTCCATACAAGCATTAGGCCGAAGCCATCAACACCGCGTGTCATGCTTCAAACCGGCTTTATCTTTGCAAGCTCAAGAACAAGACCCCATATGAACTCCTAATCGGGAGAAAGCCTAACATCAAATACTCTCAGGTATTCCGTTGTAAGTGTTTTACTCTAAACAAAAAATCCCGGTTAGCTAAGTTTGAGCCTAAAACTTATGAGGGCATATTTGTTGGTTATGCATCAAACTCTCATGCTTATCGAGTTCTCAATAAATCCATCGGATGCATTGAGGAAACGGTGATTGTGGAGTTTGATGAAGATAACGGTTCCTGTGTGGAGCAAATTGTTCCTAGTGTTGTAGGTGAGGAGGTTCCTTCACAAGCTATAAGGAATAGATAGGCCACATTCTTCCACAAGAAACACCCCAAGTCCAATTAGAAGAAGGAGTAAGAGCCCCTCTTGTGGAGTCTCCACAAGGGAAGTCATCACCGGCACCACTTGTACAAGATGCTACGGGAGATCATGAACCTATCCAAGAACAAGATCAAGTCCCTCATGTCCCCGAGCAGGATCAAGGGCACGCTCATTCAAATGGTGAAGAACCAATTATTGAGGCTCAAGATCAAGCTCAAGTTTGTGATCAAGATCAAGATCAAGATCTACACCAACCACAAGTTTCTTCATCATCTTCACTTCCCCACGAACAAGAACTTGTGGTTGAGAAGAGAAGGGTGTCTCCAAGGCTAAAACAATCTCAAGGACAAGCATCTTCATCAAGTTAAAAACCAAGTGAATAAGAGCTTGCAATCAAAGAGCAAAAATTGGCCGCCAAGTTAAAACATCTTTAACATCGCACCGAGAACATCTATGGAAGCATAAAAAAGGGGGTAACTACTCGTAGACATTTGGCAAACTTTTGTGAGCATCACTCGTTTGTCTCTTGTGTTGAGCCCCTTAAGGTTGAATATGCACTTGACGATCCGGATTGGGTAGATGCCATGCATGAAGAACTCAACAACTTCACCCGCAACAAAGTATGGACCCTTGTTGAGAGACCCAAAGAGCACCACAATGTCATTGGAACAAAGTGGATCTTCAAGAACAAACAAGATGAACATGGACAAGTAACAAGGAACAAGGCAAGGTTAGTGGCACAAGGTTTCACCCAAGTTGAAGGTTTGGACTTTGGTGAAACTTTTGCCCCCGTTGCCCATCTTGAATCCATTCGCATCTTACTTGCATATGCCTCTCATCATGATTTTAAATTGTATCAAATGAATGTGAAGAGTGCATTTCTTAATGGTCCTCTTAAGGAGTTGGTGTATGTCAAGCAACCTCCCGGTTTCGAAGACCCCGATCACCCCTCTCACGTTTATGAACTCCATAAGGCTCTCTATGGACTTAAACAAGCCCCTCGTGCTTGGTATGATCACCTTACGACGTTCCTAAGCGAGAAGGGGTTCCAGATTGGAGTAATAGATTCCACTCTCTTCACAAAGATGGTAAAAGGAGAATTGTTTGTGTGCCAAATATATGTTGATGATATTATCTTTGGTTCCACCAACCATGTTATTAACGTTGAGTTTGAGAATCTTATGGCTAAAGAATTTGCTATGGGCATGATGGGAGAGTTGAAGTTCTTCCTCGGTTTTCAAGTGAAGCAATTGAGA
This sequence comes from Triticum aestivum, assembly GCF_018294505.1. Taxonomy (NCBI): domain Eukaryota; kingdom Viridiplantae; phylum Streptophyta; class Magnoliopsida; order Poales; family Poaceae; genus Triticum; species Triticum aestivum. The sequence goes on along the minus strand of NC_057814.1, from coordinate 269,080,911 downwards.
GGAGGAACCTTCATCAACCAATCTCTTTATATTCAATACATGCTCAAGAGGTTCAAAATGCAAGATGTCAAACCCATGAAGACACCCATGCCCACAAATGGCCAACTTCATCTTGATCCCAGTGGTAAAGAAGTGAATCAAAAGGTATATTGCTCCATGATCGGTTCCTTGCTTTACCTTTGTGCATCTAGAACGGATATTATGTTGAGTGTGTGTATGTGTGCAAGATTTCAATCCTCTCCTAAACAAAGCCACTATTTGGAAGTGAAAAGAATCCTTCGATATTTGGTTCATACCCCCAAACTTGGGGCTTTGGTATCCCAAAGGTTCAACTTCCAAGTTAATGGGATACTCGGATTCGGATTGGGCTGGAGACAAGGTTGACCGCAAGTCCACTTCCGGTTCATGTCAATTCCTAGGGAGATCTTTGGTAAGTTGGTCTTCAAAGAAGCAAAATTGTATATTTCTCTCAACCGCCGAAGCCGAGTATATTGCCACCGGAAGTTGTTGTGGTCAGTTATTATGGATGAGGCAAACTTTGATGGATTATGGTGGCAAATGTGACAAAGTGCCTCTTTTGTGCGACAATGAAAGTGCAATCAAGATCGCCGAGAATCCAGTGCAACACAGCAAGACCAAGCATATTGAGATTCGTCATCATGTCATTCAGGATCAACATTGACCTATTCCATGTCAACACCGAGAAGCAACTAGCCGATATTTTCACCAAGCCACTTGATGAAGCAAGATTCCGCGAGTTAAGGCATGAGCTAAATATCGTGGATATAAGTAAATTGGGTTGAGATTCTTTCTCATGCACACATACTCATATAATATCTTGCTTAGATGTAGGCACATGTATAGGGGGAGCTAGCTCAACTCATGAGTTACCTCATCCTAGAACTGCATAAATTGAAATAATCTTTCACATTAGCCATTTTTAGGTGGCACTTGTGCTTCAAAGATGAGTGTTGGTCTTGGGCCCAAGGTTCACATCTTCGCGGTGCCATGCCAATCAAACTCAAACATAATGGCCTCGGCCGCCTGTCGGATTCAAGGCTCCGCAGACCCAAGATAGATTCGAACTCTGGGTGTGTGCGAATAACTCAACCTCCCTAGTCTGCCAACCCGTCGATCTCACGGCCTAGCCCGATGAACTGGAATGGAAAGGGACACAGCAGTTTACCCAGGTCCGGCCACCTTGCGGTGTAATACCCTACTCCTGCTTTGTGGTGGATTGGCCTCGAGGCGGGCTGAGGATGAACTGGTACACAGGAAGAACAACCTCAGGAGGTGCGTTCTTGTGCTTGTGCGAGCTGGTGAGCGCGTGGATGGTCTGAATGATTCATCCATTCTATGGTAGTGGCTAGGCTATATTTATAGTGGCCTTGGTCCTCTTGCCCCAAAACGAAGGCGGGAAGGGATCCCAAAACGGCCAAATTAGAAGAGAGACAACTAGTACATCTTATCCTGATGAAAGGTGGTCTTCGCCTGCAAAGCTTCTGGGCATGACGCCGTGGTGACCTCGGCGATGACCTCCGTCCTGCTCTCCTGGCGGTCTTGATCTTGTAGCATGGAAATGGAAACCTTTGGCTGATTCCTCGGGACTCCGCGCCTGCGCTTGCCTCTTTAGAACCAAAGAGGAAACCTTCTGTACTGCGCCCGCTGGCGCCCGCCTGGCCTTGGTCATCATGGCTTACATCACCTTAACCTCACGTGGTGGGCGCCTGCATAGGAAACTCTGCTCCTCAGGAGCCAGCCTAGGGAGGCCACTCCTTCTAGAGGTCTTGACGTCGTCTGCCTCGCGAGGCTTGGCCCGTCTCGAGGGTCTTGTGTTGTTGATGCTGAAGATGGGCTGTACCAGCCTGCCGATGGAGCCATGTCGTGGGCCGCAGGCAGGCACGTCTGGGTACCCCGATTCCCAGAACAAAGACAGTAGCCCCCGGGCCCAAGGCGCGCTCGGACTTGGCTTCGAGGCGAAGCCAAAGGGCAAGGGTGAAGCGCCGCACGCCCCAATCGCCTGCGGGCCTAGTCAACGCGTGGCGCTTGATGGGACATGGGCTTCTCCGCTTCCCCACGCCGCCTTGGCAACCGCCAGACTTGATGGTTGCCTATTTGTAAGCGCGGCTCCACTATCATTGCCTGCCGTGTTCGCCCTTTGCTTCCTCCTTTCCTATGAGCTTGCTACTCCCCTTCCGGATTCTGCACCGGCGCCAATCCACCTCCGCCGCGATGGCTCTGAGGCCGAAGAAGAGGGGAAAGACTCGTGCGCACGCTAATCCCCTCAGGGCTTTGAGCCCGCGCTTGGTCGGTCGACAGTGATCAATCAGGAGGGATTGGACAAGGTTCGGCCGGCCCTCGCCGCCGATTCTAATGAGTGGAAGGCAATGACAATCTGGCCTGCTTCGTGGGCCCAGATCGACATGGAAGCCACCGAGATCCCCATCCACCTTCATGCCCTCCTGGCCGGCTTGGTCCCCCTTTCTCTGATTTCTTCAATGCCATGCCGCATTATCAGATCCACACGCTGCATTTGGACCCCTGGTCCATTGTGCTCCTCGCTGCTTTTGCCTTACTGTGCGAGGCCATTGTGGTTGTCGCCCCATCTGTGGCCTTGTTCCGCCATTTCTTCTTGCTTCATCTGGTCGACGGCAAACAATGCTTGGGATGCGTGTCGTTCCGGGCGATGGCGGCGACGGCTAACTCCGGCACTGACTTCGCGCTCCATCCGGATGTGATGGGATTCTGGGAGCAGTGGGTGTACGTGGACGCCGCCACGTACAGCCCCCTACTCCAGCTTCCGCGGGCGCCGGCGGAGCCGAGCTCTGGCTGGGGACACGCGAAGCTCGTCGACCGGCGACTCGCCCGTGTCTGGTCTAGATTGGCCGAGCTGAAGAAGGCGGGGGTGACGGCGCCTATGGTGATGAGGGAATTTGTCCGGCGCCGCATCGCCCCGCTCCAGTGCTACTCTCGCCCAATGCGGGCCTTCATCGGCCCCAAAGACCCCATCAGGCTTCAGGTGCCTGATACGTCTCCAATGTATCTATAATTTTTGATTGTTACATGCTATTATATTATCTATCTAGGATATTTCATATGCATTTATATGCTATTTTATATGATTTTTGGGACTAACCTATTAACCTAGAGCCCAGTGCCAGTTTCTGTTTTTTCCTTGTTTTTGAGTATCGCAGAAAAGGAATACCAAACGGAGTCCAATTGACCTGAAATTTCACAGAGATTGTTTTTGGACCAGAAGAAGCCCACGGAGTACCGGAGATGGACCAGAAGAGTCCCGAGGCCACCATGAGGGTGGGGGGCGCGCCCTACCCCCCTGGGCGCGCCCCCCTACCTCGTGGCCGCCTCGTGGACCCCCTTGACTTGTTCCCAACGCCAACACCTCTTATATATCCCCAAACTTCCAGAACATAACCTAGATCGGGAGTTCCGCCGCCGCAAGCCTCTGTAGCCACCAAAAACCAATCGGGACCCTGTTCCGGCACCCTGCCGGAGGGGGGATCCCTCACTGGTGGCCATCTTCATCATCCCGGCGCTCTCCATGACGAGGAGGGAGTAGTTCACCCTCGGGGCTGAGGGTATGTACCAGTAGCTATGTGTTTGATCTCTCTCTCTCTCTCGTGTTCTTGATTTGGCACGATCTTGATGTATCGCGAGCTTTGCTATTATAGTTGGATTTTATGATGTTTCTCCCCCTCTACTCTCTTGTAATGGATTGAGTTTTCCCTTCGAAGTTATCTTATCGGATTGAGTCTTTAAGGATTTGAGAACACTTGATGTATGTCTTGCATGTGCTTATCTGTGGTGACAATGGGATATTCACGTGATCTACCTGATGTATGTTTTGGTGATCAACTTGCGGGTTCAATGACCTTGTGAACTTATGCATAGGGGTTGGCACGCGTTTTCGTCTTGACTCTCCGGTACAAACTTTGGGTCACTCTTTGAAGTTCTTTGTGTTGGTTGAATAGATGAATATGAGATTGTGTGATGCATATCGTATAATCATACCCAAGGATACTTGAGGTGACACTGGAGTATCTAGGTGACATTAGGGTTTTGGTTGATTTGTGTCTTAAGGTGTTATTCTAGTACGAACTCTAGGATAGATCGAACGGAAAGAATAGCTTCATGTTATTTTACTACGGACTCTTGAATAGATTGATCAGAAAGGATAACTTTGAGGTGGTTTCGTACCCTACAATAATCTCTTCGTTTGTTCTCCGCTAGTAGTGACTTTGGAGTGACTCTTTCTTGCATGTTGAGGGATAGTTATATGATCCAATTATGTTATTATTGTTGAGAGAACTTGCACTAGTGAAAGTATGAACCCTAGGACTTGTTTCCTAGCATTGCAATACCATTTACGCTCACTTTTATCACTTTCTACCTTGCTGTTTTTATATTTTCAGATTACAAATACTCATATCTATCATCCATATTGCACTTGTATCACTATCTCTTCGCCGAACTAGTGCACCTATACAATTTACCATTGTATTGGGTGTGTTGGGGACACAAGAGACTCTTTGTTATTTGGTTGTAGGGTTGTTTGAGAAAGACCATCTTCATCCTACACCTTCCACGGATTGATAAACCTTAGGTCATCCACTTGAGTGAAATTTGCTACTGTCCTACAAACCTCTGCACTTGGAGGCCCAACAACGTCTACAAGAAGAAGGTTGTGTAGTAGACATCAAGCAATTTCTGGCGCCGTTGTCGGGGAGGTGACTGCTTGAAGGTATATCTTTAGATCTTGCAATCGAATCTTTTTGTTTCTTGTTTTATCACTAGTTTAGTCTATAAAAGAAAACTACAAAAAATGGAATTAAGGTTGCCTCATATGCTTCATCTTTTTAATGTCTTTCGTGAAAATGATGGGAAGGAAAATTGTGGTCAAGTACTAGAAGAAGAATTACATAGAATGCTTGGCATAAAATACGTGAATGATGAGCATGATTGGAATGTTGTTAGTATGAATTCTTTGAATACGCATGATGCTAATGATATGCAAAGCCACAAGCTTGGGGATGCTATGTTTGATGAAGATGATATGCTTAGTCCCCCAAGTTTTTACGAGCAAATTTATTATGATGAAAGCATGCCTCCTATTTCTGATGATTATTGTGATGACACGTATGCTATAAAGAATAAAGACAACCATGAAACTTGTCATCGTGATTTTAATTTTCAATTGGATTATGCTTCACATGATAGTTATTTTGTTGAGTTTGCTCCCACTACTATTCATGAGAACAAATTTGCTTATGTGGAGAGTAATAAAATTTCTATGCTTGTGGATCATGGAAAGAATGCTTTATGTGATAGTTATATTGTTGATTTCATTCATGATGCTACTGAAAATTATTATGGAGGAATATATGATTGTAGGAGTTGCGGTAATATCAAGTTTCCTCTCTATGTGTTGAAAATCTTGAAGTTATGCTTGTTTTACCTTCCTATGCAAGTTGATTCTTGCTCCCATAAGTTGTTTGCTCACAAAATTCCTATGCATAGGAAGTGGGTTAGACTTAAATGTGCTTGCATATGCTTCATGATGCTCTCTTTATGTTTCAATTCTTACATTTTATGTGAGCGTCATTGAAATCATCATGCCTAGCTAAAAAGGCAATAAAGAAAAGTGCTTGTTGGGAGACAACCCGATATTTACCTTTACTGTTTTTGTGCGTTCACATAATTAAGCTACTGTAGTAATCATGTTTATATATTTTGTTTCAATAAAGTGCCAAGTAAGATCTTTAGGATAGCTTACGGTGATAGTTGTGTTGATCCTGCTGAAAATCAGAAACTTTTGCGCCCAGTAAATTAGTTTTGATAATTCACAGAAATGTGATTTTGATCTGATTCTTTTTGCTCTGGATTGGTACACAAATTTATCAGGTTTTCCTGATTTGGTAGAATTTTTGGAGTTACAGAAGTATGGGAAGTTACCAGATTACTACAGACTGTTCTGTTTTTGACAGATTCTATTTTCTATGTGGTGTTTGCTTATTTTGATGAATCTATGAGTAGTATCGGAGGGTATGAACCATAGAGAAGTTGGAATACAGTGGATATTACACCAGTATGAATTTAGAATGAGTTCACAACAGTACCTAAGTGGTGATTTATTTTCTTATACTAACGGAGCTTACGAGTTTTCTGTTAAGTTTTGTGTTGTGAAGTTTTCAAGTTTTGGGTAAAGATTCGATGGACTATGGAATAAGGAGTGGCAAGAGCCTAAGCTTTGGGATGCCCAAGGCACCCCAAGGTAAAATTCAAGGACAACCAAAAGCCTAATCTTGGGGATGCCCCGGAAGGCATCCCCTCTTTCGTCTTCATCTATCGGTAACTTTACTTGAGGCTATATTTTTATTCACCACATGATATGTGTTTTGCTTGGAGCGTCATTTTAATTTATTTAGTTTTGCATGCTGTTTGAATAATATCCCAAGATCTAAAATTCTTAAATGTTAGAGAGTCTTCACATAGTTGCAAAATTATTCGACTACTCATTGATCTTCTTTATATCTTTTGGAGTAGTTTGTCATTTGCTCTAGTGTTTCACTTATATCTTTTTAGAGCACGACGGTGGTTTTATTTTATAGAAATTATTGATCTCTCATGCTTCACTTATATTATTTTGAGAGTCTTTTAGAACAGCATGGTAATTTGCTTTGGCTATGAATTTATTCCTAATATGATAGGCATCTAAGAGGGGTATAATAAAAACTTCCATATAGAGTGCATTGAATACTATGAGAAGTTTGATACTTGATGATTGTTTTGAGATATGAAGATGGTAATATTAGAGTTGTGCTAGCTGAGTAATTGTGAATTTGAGAAATACTTGTGTTGGAGTTTGCAAGTCCCGTATCATGCACGTATGGTAACCGTTGTGTAAAAAATTTGAAGCATGAGGTGTTCTTTGATTGCTTTCCTTATGAGTGGCGGTCGGGGACGAGCGATGGTCTTTTCCTACCAATCTATCCCCCTAGGAGCATGCACGTAGTGCTTGGTTTTGATGACTTGTAGATTTTTGCAATAAGTATGTGGGTTCTTTATGACTAATGTTGAGTCCATGGATTATACGCACTCTCACCCTTCCATCATTGCTAGCCTCTTCGGTACCGTGCATTGCCCATTCTCACCTCGAGAGTTGGTGCAAACTTCGCCGGTGCATCCAAACCCCGTGATATGATACGCTCTGATGAGGACACCACAACCATCGACAAGTCTCCAACCATTATAGGTTCAATCACAAGAAGTCGCGCCAAACAAATAAGTGACCAGGTGAACGCTAACTTAAGTTTACCTTGTAACCTTGATGACACAACTATGCTTTCATCTCCATTGTTGTTGGTTGAACTTAGGTATAACATGGAAGCAATCCAACAACCTATGATCTCTTGAAGCAACCGGTTTGGAGGAACAAGTTTGGAGAAAATAAGTTGCAAGTGAAGCTGATGCTGTCAGTTTTTACCTCTGATGTTTTGGTGTGGCACACCCATGTGATGGACAGACGGGGCCATAGGGGTACATCAACAGAAGCTACATCAAATTATCTTTCCAATGCAAAAAAACCTCACATCATTTGGAGTTGTGAGTCAAAAGTTCTAGTCATTCTCGTGGAAGGTGTCCAGGCTGTCAAGACTTCGCGAATTTCTGAGGAGCTCTACAACAACTCCCAAAGTTGACTGCTTATTCACCCAAGAAAGCCATGCAAACATGCTTACTTTTGAAACCATTTTCACACCTAGCTAAGGGGGGTTGTCCCTGCTATAAAACCCCATCTCCCCCATCCTCTAGAAAACCTTTTGTCAAACAATTCAGCTACAAGCTTATGCAGCAAGACTGCTAGAGAGATCCGAGAGATCTTGCTAACTTTTCTCTTGTGAGTTCATTCGGATTCACGAGAAGGAGCCTCTGGTTCCCCCTAGTTCATGCTCTACGGTTCCGGCCGTTTTGTGTGGATTAGTCCCGGTTTGTGGTTCTGCGATTGTTCGGACAGCGGGTTGGAGTTCTTGTAGCTTCGGTTAGCCATCCCCAACGTACGGGTTGCATCCAACCTTGGCAGGTATAAAGCTAGTTATCCCAGCTGCTTGCAGCTAGTTATCCGTCCCGATTCGATCCTATGACGTGAAGATCGGGCCACCCTCGGGCGTGAACTCGTTCGTCGGGTTCCCACCTATCATCTGGCATCAGAGCTTTCGTTGACACGGTAGGATCTGTTATCCAACTTTATCTTGCTATCATCCCTTTAGATCGAGTGTTTTTCATGCTATATTTTCTGTCCTAGAAGTCCAAAGCCCCACCAAAAATAAATCCAAGCCTTGTTGGTGCGAGATCTTGTTGTTGCATACCTTGCATGTTCTTCATCTTTTAGATCTGCACCAAGTTGATCTTCATAATTGCTTTCAGATTCGGTTGTTGTGCTTTGGAAAAAGAGAGAAAAAGAAGAGTGGCAAAAAATCAAAGAGAGAAAAAAAGAGTGGAAAAAAGTCAAGAGAGAAAAAGAAAGTCTTGTGTAAGATCTAAAAGTTTCAGCTTGATAGAAAAAATTTCAGAAGCTTGTGTGTTGTGTTTTTCAATCTTGGTGCAAAGGTGCAGCAGATCCATCCACATATTTTTCTTGGTTTGCATCAACTTGATTTCAGCACAAGCCCCTTTTTGTTTACCCCACCGAGCTCCACCAAAAACCGAAGCTAGTTCTTTGATCCCTGTCTTTCAATTGCTTTAACACATCCGGGTGAAGCACAATCTGATTTGAACTCATAAGAACTTTGGTGAGTAAGAGGTGAGGTTGTGTGATTCCACAAAATTATCATATTCCACTTTTGGCCTTACTAACATGGCAGGATCTAGATCGAGTGTTCATGGAGAAAACCATGGGGAAGAAGATGCCCCGGTCACACGTGCTGATTTTCAGGAATTACAGAACATGGTTCGAGACCTTGGAAGGATGTTTCATGAGCGACCTCCAGCAGGTGGCGATAGGGTTCGACACCGACAACACCCTATTGACCCACTTGAGGAAGTTGGGGATGAAAATTCCGTGCATGCTGCTGTGGATGGTGACTTGGAGGATGATAACAACAGCCATGGTGGACATGTGGCTGCTGCTCGTGGGCGTGGTGTTGCTGCTCATGGAGGGCAGTGAGGAGGACAACTTCGAGGGCAAGGGCATGGTCCTCGTGGGCACTACTATGACCCTCATGAGCGTGTTGCTCGTGGTCATGGAGATGATTTTGATGATTATGATGGTGTCCCATACCGTCGTGCTGCTGAAGATGGGCGTCATGCAGAACGTCGTGATCGAGATGGTCGAGATGACATAGCAAGAATCAAGTTGCATATCCCCAAGTTCACAGCAAAGGAAGACCCCGATGCATATTTTGACTGGGAAGAGCAGTGTGATCAGATTTTTCGTATCCATAACCTTGCTGATCCGAAGAGAGTAAACCTTACTTGTGTTGAGTTTTCTGGTTATGCACTCACTTGGTGGAATCAACTACAAGAAAATCAACTGTTGCTAGGCCGTGGTCCCATTGACACTTGGGAAGAGATGAAACAAGCCATGAGGCGAAGGTTTGTTCCTTCACAATATCAAAGAGATCTCCGAAACAGATTGCAGCGTCTCAGCCAAGGCACGCGCACGGTGGATGAGTACTATAAAGAGATGGAATTGTTGTTGGTTCGTGCTCGTATTCATGAAGATGAGGAGTCAAAGATGGCAAGATTTTTGCATGGTCTCAACAATGAAATTTCTGATTTTGTGGAGATGTTTCTCTATAAAACTCTACAAGATATTTTGAAGCAAGCAAAGCGCACGGAGAGGAAGGTGCAGCGGAGTGGTCATGGACGGATATCTCATAACCGCACCACCACACCATGGCAAAGGTTGCAGCCAAGTGCCTCTCATGGTGGTTCTCAGTTTCAGCATACTTCACACCCTACTGCCACCCGGCGAACAGCGGCTTCATCGGCATCATCACCAGCCCCTAGGAATGTGGACAAGCGTGCTCCTTCTGCTGCTGGAAGTACCTCTAACCCCACGGCTGTACCATCATCTCGAAGCCGAGATATTGAGTGTTGGAAGTGCAAAGGGCATGGTCACATTTCTTCTGAATGTCGAAGCAAGAGAGTTCTCTTTGTGAATGAACAAGGTGAATGGGAATCTGAGAGTGAGCATGAAGATAATGGAGCATTGGGTGATCATGAGGATGAAGAGGGCGAGAAGAGTGGTTGTGATATTCAGGCCGACATGGGAGATTGCTTTGTTTCTCGTCGTGTGCTCAGTGTTAATGCGGCTAGAGAAGAGAAAGGGCAGCGACATAATATTTTTCACACCCGTGGCACCATCAAGGACAAGGTTTGCAGAATTATTGTTGACAATGGCAGTTGCAACAACATTGCAAATTCAGATTTGGTAGAGAAGTTGGGACTGAAACAAAGAAGGCACCCAAGTCCATATAAGATGCAATGGCTCAATGATTGTGGTACACTTCGAGTAAGCAACATTGTCACCGTTCAGTTTTCCACTGGGAAGTACCGAGATCAAGTGGAATGTGACGTGGTGCCAATGCAAGCATGCCAATTGCTGTTGGGAAGACCTTGGTTGTATGATCATGATGTACAAATCAGCGGCCGTACTAATCGTCTCTCATGCATTCCAATACGAGGGAGAGTGCATATCTTTGCTCCCTTTGACACCCGAAGAAATATTGATGGATGATCTGAACAAGAAAGAGAGAGTGAGCGAGAAACACTTGAGTGACATCCACCAACATAGTGAGCGAGAGAATCCAAAGCCAAATAAAACCCCATAGCTTAAATTGACCAAGACATGGGAAAAACAGGGATTAGTTATGATGGCTAGGAAAAGGGACATGAGAGAGTTGAGAGAACCCAATTCCGTGTTCTTTGTACTTTTGTACAAGGACAATTTTCTTTCTACTAATGAATTAACCTCCACCACTCCTAGTGTTGTTGTTGAAATTTTGCAGGGGTATGAAGATGTGTTCCCCGAGGAGATACCACCAGGGCTGCCACCACAAAGAGGCATTGAACACCAAATTTTGGTTCCAGGAGCCCCATTGCCGAACCGACCACCATACCGCACAAATCCGGAGGAAACCAAGGAGATTCAGCGACAAGTTGAAGGCCTACTAAACAAAGGTTATGTAAGGGAAAGTCTCTCTCCTTGTGCTGTACCCGTTCTTTTAGTGCCAAAAAAAGATGGATCTTCCCGAATGTGTTGTGATTGTAGGCCTATTAACAACATCACCGTGAGGTATAGGCACCCCATACCTAGGCTTGATGATATGCTTGATGAACTTAGTGGCGCCACCATCTTTTCTAAAATTGACTTGCGAAGTGGCTACCATCAAATTAGAATGAGAGAGGGTGATGAATGGAAAATTGCTTTCAAAACAAAATCTGGTTTGTATGAGTGGTTAGTTATGCCATTTGGATTGACAAATGCACCTAGTACTTTCATGAGATTAATGAATCATGTGCTTAGAATGTTCATTGGCAAGTTTGTGGTTGTTTACTTTGATGACATCCTGATTTATAGCAAAACTTTGGATGAACATGTTGAACACATTCGGTGTGTGCTTGCTGTCCTAAGAGAGGAGAAATTATATGCTATCAAGGAAAAGTGCACATTTTGCATAGAAAAAGTTGTGTTTCTTGGCTTTATTGTTTCAGTTCAAGGTGTGGAGGTAGATGAGGAGAAGGTCAAGGCCATCAGTGAGTGGATGCCTCCACAAAATGTAAGCCAAGTACGAAGCTTTCTTGGCCTTGCTGGTTTCTACCGTCGGTTTGTGAAGGACTTCAGCACCATTGCTGCCCCCAATGAATGAGCTAACCAAGAAAGATGTTCCCTTCAAGTGGGCAAATGCACAAGAGAAGGCCTTCCAAGAGCTGAAAGAAAAAATGACATCTACACCATTGCTTGCACTACCCAACTTTGGTAAGACTTTTGAAATTGAATGTGATGCAAGTGGTGTTGGTATTGGAGGCGTACTAATGCAAGAAGGCAGGCCTATTGCATATTTTAGTGAGAAGCTAAGTGGTCCAACTCTAAATTATTCAGCTTATGACAAAGAATTATATGCACTTGTGAGATCTTTGGAAACATGGCTACATTATTTGTGGCCTAAAGAATTTGTGATACATTCCGACCATGAATCTTTACAGCACCTTAGGGGTCAACAAAACTGAACCGTAGACATGCAAAATGGAGTGAATTCGTAGAATCTTTTCCTTATATTGTCAAGTACAAGAAAGGAAAAGATAATGTTGTTGCTGATGCTTTGTCTAGACGCCATATTTTACTCTCACAACTTGATACTAAAATTCTTGGGCTGCAAAGCATCAAAGAATTGTATGCCAATGACCCATATTTTGCTAAACCACACTCAAAGTGTAGTGAGGGGAAAGGTTGGGAAAAGTTTCACTTGCATGATGGATTCTTGTTTCGAGCTAACAAATTGTGCATCCCAGATTGCTCTGTTTGTTTGTTGCTTTTGCAGGAGGCTCATGCTGGTGGTCTCATGGGACATTTTGGAGCAAAGAAAACTGAGAGTGTGCTGATTGACCATTTCTTTTGGCCAAGGATGAGGCGTGATGTTGAGCGCTACATACTACGTTGTGAGATTTGCCGCAAAGCTAAGTCACGTTTAAACCCTCATGGACTTTATACGCCCTTATCCATTCCTAGTACACCTTGGGAAGATATTTCTATGGATTTTGTTCTTGGATTACCACGCACTAAGAGGGGGAGTGATTCAGTTTTTGTGGTGGTTGATAGGTTTAGCAAGATGGCTCATTTTATCCCGTGTCATAAGAGCGATGATGCTTCACACATTGCTGATTTGTTTTTCAGGGAAATCGTGCGGCTACATGGAGTACCACGCACTATTGTTTCAGATCGTGACACCAAGTTTCTGAGCTATTTTTGGAAAACGTTGTGGGCAAAGCTAGGGACAAAGCTTCTCTTTTCCACTACATGCCACCCACAAACGGATGGACAAACTGAAGTTGTCAACCGCACGCTATCCATGATGCTGAGAGCAGTTTTAAAGAAAAATTTGAAGATGTGGGAAGAATGTCTCCCCCACGTGGAGTTTGCATACAACAGGGCAGTACATTCGACCACTAAATTTTGTCCTTTTGAAATTGTTTATGGTTTCAAACCTGCTGCTCCCATAGATCTTTTGCCTTTACCATTGCAGGAGCGAACCAATCTTGATGCAAGTAAGCGTGCTGACTTCGTGAAGAAAATTCATGAGAAGACCAAGGAAAATATTGAGAAGATGACTGAACAATATGCAAAACGAGCAAACAAGGGAAGAAAGAAGGTGTTGTTTGAAGAAGGTGATCTTGTGTGGGTACACCTGCGGAAGGATCGTTTCCCAGATCAACGCAAATGCAAGTTGCAGCCACGTGGAGATGGTCCATTCAAAGTTCTTGCGAAGATCAATGACAATGCCTACAAGATTGACCTTCCGATGGATTATGGTGTTAGTCCAACTTTCAATGTGTCCGACCTCTCTCCATACTTTGGACCATCAGAGTCGAGGACGACTCCTCTTCAAGAGGGGGAGGATGATGAGGACACCACAACCATCGACAAGTCTCCAACAATTATAGGTCCAATCATAAGAAGTCGCGCCAAACAAATAAGTGACCAGGTGAACGCTAACTTAAGTTTACCTTGTAACCTTGATGACACAACTATGCTTTCATCTCCATTGTTGTTGGTTGAACTTAGGTATAACATGGAAGCAATCCAACAACCTATGAGCTCTTGAAACAACCGCTTTGGAGGAACAAGTTTGGAGAAAACAAGTTGCAAGTGAAGCTGATGCTGTCAGTTTTTACCTCTGATGTTTTGGTGTGTCACACTCATGTGATGGAGAGACGGGGCCATAAGGGTACATCAACAGAAGCTACATCAAATTATCTTTCCAATGCAAAAAACCTCACATCATTTGGAGTTGTGAGTCAAAAGTTCTAGTCATTCTCGTGAAAGGTGTCCAGGCTGTCAAGACTTCGCGAATTTCCGAGGAGCTCTGCAACAACTCCCAAAGTTGACTGCTTATTCACCCAAGAAAGCCATGCAAACCTGCTTACTTTTGAAACCATTTTCACACCTAGCTAAGGGGGGTTGTCCCTGCTATAAAACCCCATCTCCCCCATCCTCTAGAAAACCTTTTGTCAAACCATTCAGCTACAAGCTTATGCAGCAAGACAGCTAGAGAGATCCGAGAGATCTTGCTACCTTTGGTCTTGTGAGTTCATTCGGATTCGTGAGAAGGAGCCTCTGGTTCCCCCTAGTTCGTGCTCTATGGTTCCGGCCGTTTTGTGTGGATTAGTCCCGGTTTGTGGTTCTGCGATTGTTCGGACAGCGGGTTGGAGTTCTTGTTCGGTTAGCCATCCCCAACGTACGGGTTGCATCCAACCTTGACAGGTATAAAGCTAGTTATCCCAGCTGCTTGCAGCTAGTTATCCCTCCCGATTCGATCCTACGACGTGAAGATCGGGCCACCCTCGGGCGTGAACTCGTTCATCGGGTTCCCACCTATCACGCTCTATCACACATAAACCTCCTTATATCTTCCTCAAAACAGCCACCATACCTACCTACTATGGCATTTCCATAGCCATTCTGAGATATATTGTCATGCACCTTTCCACCGTTCTGTTTATTATGATATGCTTCATCATTGTCATATTGCCTTCCATGATCATGTAGTTGACATCGTATTTGTGGCAACGCCACCATGCACAATTTTTCATACATGTCACTCTTGATTCATGCCCATCCCGGTACACCGCCGGAGGCACTCATATAGAGTCATATTTTGTTCTAGTATCGAGTTGTTATCCTTGAATTGTAAATAAATAGAAGTGTGATGATCATCATTATTAGAGCATTGTTCCGTGTGAGGTAATAAATAAATAAATAAAAGAAAGGCCAAAAAAGGAGAAAGGCCAAATAATAAAAAGAGAAAGGCCAAATAAAAAAAAGAGAAGGCCCAAAAAATGAGAGAAAAAGAGAAGGGACAATGCTACTATCCTTTTTCCACACTTGTGCTTCAAAGTAGCACCATGATCTTCATGATAGAGAGTTTCTTATTTTGTCACTTTCATATACTAGTGGGAATTTTTCATTATAGAACTTGGCTTGTATATTCCAACAATGGGCTTCCTCAAATGCCCTAGGTCTTCGTGAGCAAGCAAGTTGGATGCTGATACGTCTCCAACATGTCTATAATTTTTGATTGCTCCATGCTATTATATATTCTGTTTTGGATGTTTAATGGGCTTACTTATACACTTTTATATTATTTTTGGGACTAACCTATTAACCGGAGGCCCAGCCCAAATTGTTTTTTTGTGCCTATTTCAGTGTTTCGCAGAAAAGGAATATCAAACGGAGTCAAAATGGAATGAAACCTTCGGGAACGTGATTTTTGGAACAAACGTGATCCAGAGGACTTGGAGTGGACGTAAAGAAATCACCTAGGAGGCCACGAGGCAGGGGGCGCGCCAACCCCCTGGGCGCGCCCTCCACCCTCATGGGCCCCTCGTGGCTCCACCGACCTACTTCTTCCTCCTATATATGCCTACGTACCCCCAAACCATCGAAGAGCACCACGAAAACCTAATTCCACCGCCGCAACCTTCTGTACCCGTGAGATCCCATCTTGGGGCCTTTTCCGGCGCTCCGCCGGAGGGGGCATTGATCACGGAGGGCTTCTACATCAACACCATAGCCTCTCCGATGATGTGTGAGTAGTTTACCTCAGACCTTCGGGTCCGTAGTTATTAGCTAGATGGCTTCTTCTCTCTCTTTGGATCTCAATACAAAGTTCTCCTCGATTCTCTTGGAGATCTATTCGATGTAATCTTCTTTTGCGGTGTCGAGATCCGATGAGTTGTGGGTTTATGATCAAGATTATCTATGAACAATATTTGAATCTTCTCTGAATTCTTTTATGTATGATTGGTTATCTTTGCAAGTCTCTTCGAATTATCAGTTTGGTTTGGCCTACTAGATTGATCTTTCTTGCAATGGGAGAAGTGCTTAGCTTTGGGTTCAATCTTGCGGTGCTCGATCCCAGTGACAGTAGGGGAAACGACACATATTGTATTGTTTCCATCGAGGATAAAAAGATGGGGTTTATATCATATTGCATGAGTTTATCCCTCTACATCATGTCATCTTGCTTAAAGTGTTACTCCGTTCTTATGAACTTAATACTCTAGATGCATGCTGGATAGTAGTCAATGTGTGGAGTAATAGTAGTAGATGCAGGCAGGAGTCGGTCTACTTGTCACGGACGTGATGCCTATATACATGATCATACCTAGATATTCTCATAACTATGCTCAATTCTATCAATTCTCGATTGTAATTCGTTTACCCACCGTAATACTTATGCTATCTTGAGAGAAGCCACTAGTGAAACCTATGGCCCCGGGGTCTATTTTCCATCATATTAATGTCCCAACAACTAGCTATTTCTATTACCGTTTATTTTGCAATCTTTACTTTTACTCTTTACCATAAAAATACCAAAAATATTATCTTATTATCTCTATCAGATCTCATTCTCGTAAGTGACCGTGAAGGGATTGACAACCCCTTTATCGCGTTGGTTGCGAGGTTCTTATCTGTTTGTGTAGGTGCGTGGGACTTGAGCCTGGTCTCCTACTGGATTGATACCTTGGTTCTCAAAAACTGAGGGAAATACTTACGCTACTTTACTGCATCACCCTTTCCTCTTCAAGGGAAAACCAACGCAGTGCTCAAGAGGTAGCAAGAAGGATTTCTGGTGCCGTTGTTGGGGAGTCTACGCACAAGTCAAGACATACCAAGTACCCATCACAAACTCTTATCCCTCGCATTACATTATTTGCCATTTGCCTCTCGTTTTCCTCTCCCCCACTTCACCCTTGCCATTTTATTCGCCCTCTCTTTCCGTTATCTTTCTTCTCGTGTTTCTTGAGTTTGTTGCCATTATGTCTGAATCGGGGGAGGCCATCGTTAATGAAGGCAATAATAATAACATGGGAAAATTTGATGCTTTCGATGATCCTCTTGAGGAACCTACTATCTTGCATACTAAAAAGTTCCGAGTCGGTAGTGGTAATATTATTCGGAAAGGAGTTATTCAAGATTTCTTTACTTGTGCTGGTGCTTTGCCCATCATGAGTGGCTCTATTCTTCATAGAACTAGTAGCCTAGCGGATGCGATATCTTTGCTCGTAGTCGAACTTGAAAGGCAATTTCTTCATATGCATCCTTGCATACAAAGAATTTTCCTAGAATTTTCTAATATTGAGCATTCTTCTGTTAAGCATGCCGCTACTATCTTTTTGGCTCATGAGTTCAGAATTATAATTAAAGAGGCTAGAGAAATTTTTGCGCATTATAGGGTAGATGCTAGGCATCCTCCCATAGAAGCTATCCTTTTTAATCAAGAATACATGATGCATTTACAATCTTTGGATCATGTTGCTTATAATGAAAATCTTAGAAAAAAGGTTCCAGCTGATGTTCTAATTGATAGAATTTCTGAGCTGAATGATGATTTTGCCATTCAGAATAATGGGTTAGGTTTTTCTCTTGAACAAAGGCTTGTGACTTTTTGCCAAAAGAATGCTTGTAATGATGATTTAGTTGTGCAATATGAGGGGCCAAAGGAGGAACCCATACCTCCCGAGATTGATCTTGGGGACTTTTGTCCCATTAAATTTAGCCCTTTTGACTATTTTTGCTTGCCTCAAAGAAAACTTGCTGCTGAACGTAGAGAATATGAGAGAAGTTTTCATGACTTGCCGTACCATTATTATGGCAATACCTAGATCTATCCTCGCTTTTATGCCTAGCTAGGGGCGTTAAACGATAGCGCTTGTTGGGAGGCAACCCAATTTTATTTTTAGTTTTTTGCTTTTTAGTTCTGTTTAGGAATAAATCTTTGATCTAGCCTCTGGTTAGATTTGTTTTTATGTTTTAATTAGTGTTTGTGCCAAGTGAAACCTATAGGATCTTCTTGGATGATAGTTATTTCATCTTGCTGAAAATTCCAGAAACTTTCTGTTCACGAAAACAATTGTTAAAAATCACCAGAACGTGATAAAATACTGATTCCAATTGCGGCAGATCAATAAAGAAATTATATAGGTCGTCCTATTTTGGTAGATGTTTCTGAGTCCCAAAAGTTTGCGTTAGTTACAGATTAGTACAGATTGTTATGTTTTTGACAGATTCTGTTTTTCGTGTGTTGTTTGCTATTTCGATGAATCTATGGCTAGTAAAAGAGTTTATAAACCATAGAGAAGTTGGAATACAGTAGGTTTAACACCAATATAAATAAGGAATGAGTTCAATACAGTACCTTGAAGTGGTGTTTTGTTTTCTTTTGCTAACGGAGCTCACGAGATTTTCTGTTATGTTTTGTGTTGTGAAGTTTTCAAGTTTTGGGTAAGGATTTGATGGATTATGGAACAAGGAGTGGCAAGAGCCTAAGCTTGGGGATGCCCAAGGCACCCCAAGGTAAAATCCAAGGACAACCAAAAGCCTAAGCTTGGGGATGCCCCGGAAGGCATCCCCTCTTTCGTCTTCGTCTATCGGTAACTTTACTTGGAGCTATATTTTTATTCACCACATGACATGTGTTTTGCTTGGAGCGTCTTGTATAATTTGAGTCTTTGCTTTTTAGTTTACCACAATCATCCTTGCTGTACACACCCTTTTGAGAGAGACACGCATGATTCGGAATTTGTTAGAATACTCTATGTGCTTCACTTATATCTTTTGAGCTATATAGTTTTTGCTCTAGTGCCTCACTTATATCTTTTAGAGCACGGCGGTGGTTTTGTTTTATAGAAAATTTTGTTCTCTCATGCTTCACTTATATTATTTTGAGAGTCCTACAAAACAGCATGGTAATTTGCTTGAATTGAGAAATTAGTCCTAAGATGATAGGCATCCAAGATTAGTAAAAACTTTCTTATAAGTGCGTTGAATACTAAGAGAAGTTTGATACTTGATAATTGTTTTGAGATATGAGGATGGTGATATTAGAGTCATGCTAGTTGATTAGTTGTGAATTTGAGAAATACTTGTGTGAAAGTTTGTGATTCCCGTAGCATGCACGTATGGCGAACCGTTATGTGATGAAGTCGGAGCATGATTTATTTATTGATTGTCTTCCTTATGAGTGGCGGTCGGGGATGAGCGATGGTCTTTCCCTACCAATCTATCCCCCTAGGAGCATGCGCGTAATACTTCGTTTCGATAACTAATAGATTTTTGCAACAAGTATATGAGTTCTTTATGACTAATGTTGTGTCCATGGATTATACGCACTCTCACCCTTCCACCTTTGCTAGCCTCTCTAATACCGCGCACTTTTCGCCAGTATCATACACCCACCATATACCTTCCTCAAAACAGCCACCATACCTACCTATTATGGCATTTACATAGCCATTCCGAGATATATTGCCATGCAACTTACCACCGTTCCGTTTGCTATGACACACTTCATCATTGTCATATTGCTTTGCATGATCATGTAGTTGACATCGTATTTTTGGCAAAGCCACCTTCATAATTCTTTCATACATGTCACTCTTGATTCATCGCACATCCCGGTACACCGCCGGAGGCATTCATATAGTCATATTTTTGTCCTAAGTATTGAGTTGTAATTATTGAGTTGTAAGTAATAAAAGTGTGATGATCATCATTATTAGAGCATTGTGCCAAGTGAGGAAAGGATGATGGAGGCTATGATTCCACCGCAAGTCGGGATGAGACTCCAGACGTAAAAAAGGAAAAAAAAAAGATGTAACGCCCACGATGCGGCTATATCTCCCACGTGTCGAGGCACGACTTGGAGGCATAACCGCATGGTGGTTTTGTCGCAAGAAGGGTCATCTTCACACAATCCCATGTAACGAACAAGAATGGGATAAAGAGTTTGCTTACAGTCGCCACTTCACACAATACATAAATTAAACATACATCATTCAGAGTACAATTAAGGTCTGACTACGGAACCAAAATAAAAGAAGACAACCCCAAATGCTAGATCCCCGATCGTCCCAACTGGGCTCCACTACTGATCATCAGGAAACGAAACATAGTAAAGACCAAGTTCCTCGTCGAACTCCCACTTGAGCTCGGTTGCGTCACCTCCACTGGTATCGTCGGCACCTGCAACTGTTTTGGTAGAATCTGTGAGTCACGAGGACTCAGCAATCTCACACCCGCGAGATCAAGACTATTTAATCTTATAGGAAGGATGGGGTAATGAGGTGGAGCTGCAGCAAGCACTAAGCAAATATGGTGGCTAACATACGCAAATAAGAGCGAGAAGAGGAGCAACGCAACGGTCGTGAAGCTAGAAGTGATCCTGAAACTGCTTACGTTCATACATAACCCAAACCGTGTTCACTTCCCGGACCCCGCCGAAAAGAGACCATCACGGCTACACACGCGGTTGATGTATTTTAATTAAGTCAAGTGTCCGGTTCTCTACAACCGGATATTAACAAATTCCCATCTGCCACATAACCGCGGGCACGGCTTTTGAAAGATAATACCCCGCAGGGGTGTCCCAACTTAGCCCATCACAAGCTCTCACGGTTAACGAAGGATATTCCTTCTCTCGGGAAGACCCGATCAGACTCGGAATCCCGGTTACAAGACATTTCGACAATGGTAAAACAAGACCAGCAAGACCGCCCGAATGTGCCGACAAATCCCGATAGGAGCTGCACATATCTCGTTCTCAGGGCACACCGGATGGGCAAGACGTCGGGTTGGCATAGACCCTGGTTGCCCAGGGGGCGCCGGACATCACCCAGGTTTGGACCAGCACTCGAAGGAGCACTGGCCCGGGGGTTAAAATAAAGATGACCCTCGGGCTCGCGAAAACCCAAGGGAAAAAGGCTTAGGTAGGCAAATGTAAAACCAAGGTTGGGCCTTGCTGGAGGAGTTTTATTCAAGGCGAACTCTCAAGGGGGTCCCATAAATCACCCAACCGCGTAAGGAACGCAAAATCAAGGAACATAACACCGGTATGACGGAAACTAGGGCGGCAAGAGTGGAACAAAACACCAGGCATAAGGCCGAGCCTTCCACCCTTTACCAAGTATATAGATGCATTAATTAAATAAGAGATATCGTGATATGCCAAAATATCCATGTTCCAACATGGAACCAACTTCAACTTCACGTGCAACTAGCAACACTATAAGAAGGGCTGAGCAAAAGCGGTAACTTAGCCAAACAACAATTTGCTAGGAAAGGTGGGTTGGAGGCTTGACATGGCAATATGCGAGGCATGATATGGCAAATGGTAGGTAGCGCGACATAGCAATAGAGCGAAACAACTAGCAAGCAAAGATAGAAGTGATTTCGAGGGTATGGTCATCTTTCCTGCAAAGTTCTCAGAGTTGCCGAAAGCTTGATCCTCGTAAGTGTTCTCAACAGGTTCCTCGTAAGCGTTCTCGTCTCCCGGCTCTACCCAAAGCAAGAACACAAGCAAAGGACCAACAATCAATCACGGGCAATGCACAAGCAACATGATGCAATACATGGCATGATATGCGAGATGTGATATGCAATGCATATGCGTGCTCCGGAAGGCAAAAGATGAACAAGGCATCAACTTGGCAAACCAAGTATGCCGCTGAAAATATGGGATGATTTCAGTTGAAATCGGTATAAAGATCACCGGAGTCGGATGCACGGTTTGCAAATGGCAAGCAAAACAAGGATGGCACAATTCTGCGATTAACAACATGATGCCACTTAGCATGCCACAAGAAACTAAGCTGATGCACTCCAACATATCAACAAGGCATATGGCAGAGATGCACTCAAGATGCTTGACAAAACATGAACACTGAGCTATGGCTAAATCACATCAGAGCAGGTTCAAACAAGCATGGAAAAAGTGCAAAAGATATCAGCTTCACAGACTTAGTGAAAATACTAACATGCCAGAATAACATCACGAAGCCATGTTTAGATCAAGAAAACAACATGCTACAGGAATATATCATAGCCAATCAAGGCACGGCATGAATCTACTAAATGCATAAAACAAAAATCCCTTACAGATCATGAGCCAAAAAGGCGCAGAAGATATGATGGCACCCATATAAACATAGCAAGTTTTATAACCAGATTCAGACTTAGCAGAAAATAGAGCATGGCATTAACAGAATTATGAAGGCATCTTTGCGAGCTTGATTCAGTCATCACAAGGCATTGCAAGACAAGATAAGCATAGAATCAGCAATAAGACATGTTTATGAAACTAACCATGGCAAGAACAAGCTCATAGCATGCAAGGATCAACTACAACAACCTTGGCAAAATTGATTAACATGTAAACAATCTGCCAGGAACATTTTATAGCAAAAGTAGAGCAAGATTGAGACATTCTAGGGCACTCCATAATTGCAAACAGGGGCAAGGATGGATGGAGCACATCCATATGTCCAAAACATCCTTACTGGAAATACTTAAAATAGGCATGGATCTCATTGTAGCAACATGAATACATGGCATAAAAATAACAACAGGGAAAAGACGGTGAAATTCTAAGTCCCTAAAATCAGCAATATCACGAGAGCTACTTTGCATGCTTGTGCTAGTCACCACATTGATCACAAAAATACATGGCATACACCCCTCTAAAGATGGCATGGCATAGCCCAAAACACATGTAGAGCTCGTGCCCATATGCAGCACCCAATAAATGTAGCAAAAAATGACAAATGCTCATAAACTGATAAGAATCAGCACCTAACATTTTATATCACTCTTGCATCAACTATTTGGGCATCAAGATGGACTCAAACAAGCATGGCACAATGGAACAAAATGAAGAGCACATCATGATGAACATGTCGATATATCATATGCATGAAACGAAGCTACGGGCACAGAGTTATGGCATGATGAACATGGGCTAAATATATAGCAGAAAAATGGCAGACGAAATCAACCTCTCGAAAACTAGATCTAGGGTTTGCACGTTCTTCGAGGATGACCGGGGAGCTCGCCGGAGTTGATGTTGCGGTGGCCGGAGAGGGAGAAGGGGGGTCGCCGGAGCGCGTACTCGCCGGATCCGGCCCTCTCGCGACCGGATCTGGCCGGAGGAGCGGCGACGGCGAGCGGGGACGTGAGGCGCGGTCGGGCGACGACCGTGGCGGCGAGGCGAGGCGGCACCGGCGGGAGGCGGACGGCGGCGGGGACGCGAGCCGGGCGGCGCGGCTCGCCGGCTGGAGGCGCGAGCGGCGGACGGGCCCCGCGGACCCGAATCGGGTCCGGCGGGCCGCGGCGGCGGGGACGGCGCAGTGGACACGTGGAGTGACGCCAGTGGCTGCGGGGCGGCGCGAATTCGTCCGGTGGCGGCGGAGGGCGCTTTCTAGGGTTTTGGACCCGGATTTGGACGGGGAGGACATATTTATAGGTAGGAGGAGGTAGGAGTGTCCAAATGGAGTGTAGTTTTCGACCACGCGATCGTGATCCGACGGCGGAGGACATGGAAGGGGTTTGGAAGGGTTATTGGGCTGTTTTGGAGGGGTGTTGGGCTGCAACACAAAAGAGGCCTCTGCGGTTACTCTGTTAACCGTTGGAGCATCAAACGGCCTCCAAATGGAACGAAACTTGATAGGCGGTATACCGGTGGTGTACCAAGGCTGCTTGGCAAATCTCGGTCCATTCCGAGAATGTTTAACGCCCGCACACGAAAAGCGGCAAAAGGGGGCGCCGGAGGACGTAGGAGTGTCGGATTGCAAAACGGACAACAGGGAAAATGCTCGGACGCATAAGACGAACACGTATGAAAATGAGATGCACATGATGACATGATATGAAATGCATGACATGGACAAAATGCAAAACAAAGACAAAACCCAACCACGAGGGAATCTCATAACTTAATGCCGAAAATGGCAAGAGTCGGAGTACAAATATGGCAAGTTACATCCGGGGCGTTACAACACTCCACCACTACGAGAGGATCTCGTCCCGAGATCTAGGACTGAAAGAACTCCGGATATTCGGAACGGAGGTGGTCCTCGCGCTCCCAGGTGGCTTCTCGGTCGGAATGGTGTGACCACTTCACTTTCAGGAATTTGATAGACTTGTTGCGAGTCTTGCGCTCAGTTTCTTCAAGAATAGCAACGGGGTGCTCATGATAAGACAGATCTTCTTGGAGGTCAATCTCTTCGAAGTTGATGGTGCGCTCAGGAGTCTTGAAGCACTTGCGAAGCTGTGACACATGAAACACATCGTGCACATTTGCGAAGTTGGACGGAAGCTCAAGTTGATAGGCGAGGTCGCCTCTTTTGCCAATGATCTTGAAAGGACCCACATATCTAGGGGCAAGCTTCCCTTTGATACCGAAGCGACGAGTGCCTTTCATTGGAGAGACGCGGAGGTAGACATGGTCTCCGATCTCGAAAACCAAATCACGGTGCTTGCTATCATAGTAACTCTTTTGACGCGATTGCGCGGCTTTGAGATTTTCACGGATGACTTTACACATTTCTTCTACTTCTGTGATTAAGTCATTGCCAAGAAGTTGGCGTTCACCAGTCTCTGACCAATTGAGAGGAGTACGGCACTTTCTGCCATATAGAATCTCGAATGGGGCCTTGCCCGAACTCGCTTGGAAGCTGTTGTTGTAGGAGAACTCGGCATATGGGAGGCAATCTTCCCACTTCATACCGAAAGAGATGACACAAGCCTTAAACATATCTTCAAGGATTTGATTGACTCGCTCGACTTGGCCACTAGTTTGAGGGTGGAAAGCTGTGCTGAAGTGAATGTTGGTGCCCATGGCCTTCTGGAAGGAGTCCCAGAACTTAGAAGTGAAGATGCTTCCACGATCTGAAGAAATCAATTGTGGAATGCCGTGCAAGGAGACAATCCTGGAGGTGTATACCTCTGCCAACTGAGCTGCTGTGATAGATTCTTTGATAGGAAGAAAATGAGCCACTTTAGTAAGCTTGTCGATGACAACGAAGATAGCATCATTTCCACGCTTGGACTTAGGAAATCCAGTCACGAAGTCCATTTCGATATGATCAAACTTCCATTCTGGAATAGCAAGAGGTTGGAGGAGACCAGCTGGTCGTTGGTGTTCTGCTTTCACCCTTCTGCAGACGTCACATTCATTCACGAATTGAGCGATTTCCCGCTTCATTCGAGTCCACCAATACGACTGCTTGAGGTCATGGTACATCTTCGTACTTCCAGGATGAATGGAAAGAAGAGAATTGTGCGCTTCATTCATTATGACCTTCCTTAGATTACCTTTGGGAACCACAATCCGGTCCTCGAAGAATAAAGTGTCTCTGTCATCAATGCGACAGCACCTGTATTTGGAAATGCCCTTGTCAATACCACGTTTCACCTTCTTCACCATGGTATCCAGGAGTTGTGCCTCAAAAATTTGATCTTCCAAAGTAGGAGAGACTAGGAGGTTGACAAGAAAGCCTTGAGGAACAACTTGGAGATTCAGTTTGCGGAAAGCTTCACAAAGGTCCGGTTGGAAGGGCTTGAGGATTAAGCTGCTGCAATAAGCCTTCCTGCTCAAAGCATCTGCAATGACATTGGCCTTGCCTAGAGTATATTCAATACTCAGATTGTACTCTTGAATCATTTCAACCCATAGAGTTTGCCTGAGGTTGAGGTTGGGCTGAGTGAAGATATACTTGAGACTCTTGTGATCGGTGAAAATGTCCACTTTCCTTCCCAACAAGAGATGTCTCCATGTTATTAATGCATGGACAACTGCCGCCAACTCAAGATCATGAGTGGGGTAGTTCTTTTCATTGGGCTTCAACTGACGAGAGGTATAGGCCACAACTTTCTTCTCTTGCATTAACACAGCACCGAGACCTTGAAGAGAAGCATCACAGAAAACTTCAAATGGCTTGGATTCATCAGGAGGAGTTAAGATAGGAGCTGTGATGAGTTTCTCTTTGAGAGTGTTGAAAGCAACGTCACACTCAGGAGTCCAGACATACTTCACATGCTTCTGGAGGAGGTTGGAAAGAGGCTTTGCAATCTTAGAGAAATTCTCAACGAATCTTCAGCAATAGCTTGCAAGTCCAAGAAAACTGCAAAGCTGCTTGACATTCTGAGGAGGTTCCCTATTCACAACTGCAGACACCTTCTCGGGATTAACAGTGATGCCCTTGGCAGAGATGATATGACCAAGGTAAAGAACTTCATCAAGCCAAAACTCACATTTGGAAAACTTCGCATAGAATTGATACTCTCTGAGCTTGTCGAGCACCAATCGCAAATGTTTGGCATGATCCTTCTTATTCTAGGAGAAGACCAAGATATCATCGAGATACACCAAGACGAATTCATTGGTGTAGGGGTTGAAGATGAAGTTCATCATTCGAGAGAACGTTGGAGGAGCATTGACAAGGCCGAAAGACATGATAGTATATTCATAAGAACCAAAGCTTGTTCTGAATGCTGTCTTGGGAATATCTTCTTCACGAATGCGAATCTGATGATAACCCATCCGGAGGTCAAGCTTGGAGAATACTTTAGCACCTTTAAGTTGCTCGAAAAGCTCATTAATGTTGGGAAGTGGATACTTGTTCTTTATTGTCTTCTTGTTCAATGGACGGTAATTGACGCAAAGTCGGTCCGTGTCATCCTTCTTCTGGACAAAAAGAACTCCACAACCCCATGGAGATGAACTCGGTCTAATCAGACCCAGACGCTCTTGTTCATCGAGCTGTTTCTTCAATTCCTTCAGCTCTTTTGGCCCAAGCTTGTATGGACGCTTGCAAACGGGTTCTGTACCGGGCTCAAGATCGATAACAAACTCGACTGGCCGGTGAGGAGGCATTCCCGGAAGCTCTTCTGGAAAGACATCTTGGTACTCACAAATGACTGGAATCTGAGAGATTGTGTCTAGCTCGCCCTTCTCATTGAGAGAGAATAACCGAATGGTCTCATCACGATCGGCATAGATGATCACATCCTCAGAAGAGTGTGTCAATTGAATTTCCCTGGCAGCACAATCAAGTTGAGCCTTGTGCTTAGAATGCCAGTCCATCCCGAGAATTAGATCAATATCAGAGTCGCCAAGAACCATTGGAGAAGATAAAAATTTGTAGTTGCCCATCTTGATAGAAACAACCGGAGCCATCATTTTGGTATTCATGAACAAGCCCGGAGAGGAAACCGCTATCGGCTTAGGCAGATCGACAGTATGCAAATTGTTCATGGATGCAAAAGGTCTTGATATGAAAGAAATAGATGCGCCAGTATTGAATAAGACTTTTGCAGGAATATCATTAATTGAGAGATTACCCATTATCACATCAGTAGATTCCTCCGCTTGAGCTGCATTCATCATGTTCACCTTTGCAGACTTGGGATTATGCTTGACCACTGCATTGCTTGAAGATCTCACAGGAGGAGGAGGCGGAAGGCGCCTTTGGTTGAAGCATTTGTTCGCATAGTGACCTTTTTGCTGACATTTGTTGCAAGTCACCTCTGAGAGCGGACGATGATAAGGAGCATTAGACCTTGGAGCTTGATTCTGAGACTTGTTCTGATAGCCTCGGTTGGGTGGGTGGGAAGATCCATGGCCACCTTTGTTCTTCTGGTGGTAAGGCTGACGAAACAGAGGAGGAGGAGGCAACCTGAACTTCTGTTGCTTAGCTGCCACTAGTGAGGAAGAAGAAGACTGAACTGCGTCCCTGACTCTCTTCTTAGAAGCCTCACACTTGAGCTGAGCAGCTTCTTGCTTCAGTGCCATGTTGTAGAATTCATCATACTTGGTCGGCTCAAAAAGCATGAGAGCTAATTGCAGATCTTCTCTGAGGCCACCTCTGAATTGATAAATCATGCTCGTTTCATCAGGGACGTCTTGCTTAGCGAAGCGAGCGAGTTTCTGAAACTGGGTATTGTATTGATACACGGACATGCTGCCTTGCTTGAGATTGCGGAACTCCTCACGCTTGCTCTCAACAACACTTTGCGGAATGTGTTGAGCTTTGAAGTCTCGGCGGAAAACATCCCAGGTAATCACACGACCTCCTCTGGAATCTTTGTATTGTTGATACCACTCGGCAGCTTGATCCTTGAGTTGAAAAGAAGCAAACTTGACAAAGTCCTCAGGCCTGACATTGCTACATTCAAAATGCTTGTTGATGTCCACGAGCCAATCATCGGTGTCTGTGGCCTCGGCGCAGTAGCTGAAAGACTTCGGCTGATTTGCAAGGAACTGGTTGAGGGTAGCGAAGTGAGGCTGATTGTTGCCTTGGCCTTGATTTCGTTGGTTGCCTTGTGCTTGGGTGCGCTCTTGCAAGAGTTGCAAAATCATCTGGGCATTGGCGTTGGTGGCTGCCATGACAGCTTGCCATGCCTCCGGAGGCAGAGGAGGGTTCGCCTGACTCCCATCATTGCGTTTCGGATTCTGACGCGTTGGCAGAGCCATCCTGAAGAGGGTGACATCCGTTAGCATCTTGATAGACAGATAGGCAAGTTGAATCAACGGATAGAAATTGCAACATATAGTCTTCACAATAAACATTCGAACAAGGATGAACGAATGAATTCCATAGTAAATCATCACACTTCCATAAGTTGAGAAGCCACTTAGAAAAAGGTATGGAATCAACATTTGACTTCGAAGCAACTCGAATACCACAACTCAAAACAAAACAAAGGATTGGCTTGCAGAATAAGCCGGAACAAACATATGATAGAGATTTCATCCGAAGTTTTCGTGGTGGGGCCCACACGGGCTCGGTCGTACAGCACCATCATGTACAAGGCAGTGCACATGACATACGAAGCGTCCCCGAGTCAGCATAGCCAAGGACTCTTTAAGACACAACGAGACCACTGTAAAACTAATCGTGGATAGGCGGACCACTAGACGTCGAACCCCAATCTCATATCATGCATCTGTCGGAAAGATATCCTAGGAGCTACTTGAATCCCCACTTATAAAATCCCAAAACTTTCTGGTTATGCAATCAGGTGTTGGGGATACAGGGGACGCAATATATCTCACCCAAACTAACAATACCTAGATCCAGCTGTATCCATCCTTCAACACATAACCAAGAAACCTTCGGAAATCATTTACCTCAACCTTCAAAAAGCATCTGTTATACGAGTTATGGCAATACTCCCGAACTCCCGCCCCAGTACTGGGTGGCGTCGAGGTGATCTCACCAACAACTGCATAAAAGAGATTTTCGATGTCGGCGAAACTCAGGTATTCCAGAACTGCAACGATAAAATTGTGACGACAACACCTCGGAGCTCAACTCCCCGGGACACTGCCACAACCCCTAAATGTCAGGAGGCACCAAGAACAATGTTCTCGTCACAAAACCATCGGAACGATTCCAAGATACCCGCTTGATCCTAAAAAAAATCATGAAATTTGAGGAGAGGAGAGTCAAAACTTCTATGCCAGGGGGCCTCACCAGAGCGACGAAGGGACTGAGGAGTGAAAAGAATCCTACTCTCCGATATATATAATC
Organism: Triticum aestivum; assembly: GCF_018294505.1. Lineage (NCBI taxonomy): Eukaryota > Viridiplantae > Streptophyta > Magnoliopsida > Poales > Poaceae > Triticum > Triticum aestivum. The sequence goes on along the minus strand of NC_057814.1, from coordinate 269,051,307 downwards.
CTAAGGCTCAAAACATTTTTTTCTAGACTCAACAACGCCAGCGATTTGATCAAGCAGGGGGCTCGTAAGTCAGGAATGGCTCTGATTACCAACTTGTAATGCCCACGATGCGGCTATATCTCCCACGTGTCGTGGCACGACTTGGAGGCATAACCGCATGGTGGTTTTGTCGCAAGAAGGGTCATCTTCACACGATCCCATGTAATGAACAAGAATGGGATAAAGAGTTGGCTTACAGTCACCACTTCACACAATACATAAATTAAACATACATCATTCAGAGTACAATCAAGGTCCGACTACGGAACCAAAATAAAAGAAGACAACCCCAAATGCTAGATCCCCGATCGTCCCAACTGGGCTCCACTACTGATCATCAGGAAACGAGACATAGTAACGACCAAGTTCCTCGTCGAACTCCCACTTGAGCTCGGTTGCGTCACCTGCATTGGTATCGTCGGCACCTGCAACTGTTTTGGTAGAATCTGTGAGTCACGAGGACTCAGCAATCTCACACCCGCGAGATCAAGACTATTTAAGCTTATAGGAAGGATGGGGTAATGAGGTGGAGCTGCAGCAAGCACTAAGCAAATATGGTGGCTAACATACGCAAATAAGAGCGAGAAGAGGAGCAACGGAATGGCGCGAAGCTAGAAGTGATCAAGAAGTGATCCTGAAACTGCTTACATTCATACATAACCCGAATCGTGTTCACTTCCCGAACCCCGCCGAAAAGAGACCATCACGGCTACACACGCGGTTGATGTATTTTAATTAAGTCAAGTGTCCAATTCTTTACAACCGGATATTAACAAATTCCCATCTGCCACATACTCGCGGGCACGGCTTTCGAAAGATAATACCTTGCAGGGGTGTCCCAACTTAGCCCATCACAAGCTCTCATGGTCAACGAAGGATATTCCTTCTCCCGGGAAGACCCGATCAGACTCGGAATCCCGGTTACAAGACATTTCGACAATGGTAAAACAAGACCAGCAAGACCGCCCGAATGTGCCGAAAAATCCCGATAGGAGCTGCACATATCTCGTTCTCAGGGCACACCGGATGGGCAAGACGTCGGGTCGGCATAGACCCTGGTTGCCCAGGGGGCGCCGGACATCGCCCAGGTTTGGACCAGCACTCGAAGGAGCACTGGCCCGGGGGTTAAAATAAAGATGACCCTCGGGCTCGCGAAAACCCAAGGGAAAAAGGCTTAGGTAGGCAAATGTAAAACCAAGGTTGGGCCTTGCTGGAGGAGTTTTATTCAAGGCAAACTGTCAAGGGGGTCCCATAAATCCCCCAACCGCGTAAGGAACACAAAATCAAGGAACATAACACCGGTATGACGGAAACTAGGGCGGCAAGAGTGGAACAAAACACCAGGCATAAGGCCGAGCCATACCAAGGCCGCTTGGCAAATCTCGGTCCATTCCGAGAATGTTTAACGCCCGCACACGAAAAGAGGCAAAAGGGGGCGCCGGCGGACGTAGGAGTGTCGGATTGCAAAACGGACAACGGGGAAAATGCTCGGACGCATGAGACGAACACGTATGCAAATGAGATGCACATGATGACATGATATGAAATGCATGACATGGACAAAATGCAAAACGAAGACAAAACCCAACCACGAGGGAATCTCATAACTTAACGCCGAAAATGGCAAGAGTCGGAGTACAAATATGGCAAGTTACATCCGGGGCGTTACAAAAGAGGCCAAAAAAAGGGAGAAAAGGCCCAAATAAAAAATGAGAGAAAAAGAGAGAAGGGACAATGTTACTATCCTTTTACCACACTTGTGCTTCAAAGTAGCACCATGATCTTCATGATAGAGAGTCTCCTATGTTGTCACTTTCATATACTAGTGGGAATTTTTCATTATAGAACTTGGCTTGTATATTCCCATGATGGGCTTCCTCAAAATGCCCTAGGTCTTCGTGAGCAAGCAAGTTGGATGCACACCCACTTAGTTTCTTTTGTTGAGCTTTCATACACTTATAGCTCTAGTGCATCCGTTGCTTGGCAATCCCTACTCACTCACATTGATATCTATTAATGGGCATCTCCATAGCCCGTTGATACGCCTAGTTGATGTGAGAATATCTTCTCCTTTTTTGTCTTCTCCACAACCACCATTCTATTCCACCTATAGTGCTATATCCGTGGCTCACGCTCATGTATTGCGTGAAGATTGAAAAAGTTTGAGAACATCAAAAGTATGTAACAATTGCTTGGCTTGTCATTGGGGTTGTGCATGATTTAAATACTTTGTGTGGTGAAGATAGAGCATAGCCAGACTATATGATTTTGTAGGGATAACTTTCTTTGGCCATGTTATTTTGAAAAGACATGATTGCTTTGTTAGTATTCTTGAAGTATTATTATTTTCATGTCAATATTAAACTTTTATCTTGAATCTTTTGGATCTGAACATTCATGCCACAATAGAGAAAATTACATTAGGGTTATGCTAGGTAGCATTCCACATCAAAAATTCTATGTTTATCATTTACCTACTCGAGGACGAGCAGGAATTAAGCTTGGGGATGCTTGATACCTCTCCAACGTATCTATATTTTTTTATTGCTCCATGCTATTATATATTCTGTTTTGGATGTTTAATGGGCTTACTTATACACTTTTATATTATTTTTGGGACTAACCTATTAACCGGAGGCCCAGCCCAAATTGATGTTTTTTTGCCTATTTCAGTGTTTCGCAGAAAAGGAATATCAAACGGAGTCCAAACGGAATGAAACCTTCGGGAACGTTATTTTTGGAACAAACATGATCCAGAGGACTTGGAGTGGACGTCAAGAAATCACCGAGGAGGCCACAAGGCAGGGGGCGCGCCTACCCCCCTGGGCGCACCCTCCACACTCGTGGGCCCCTCGTGGCTCCACGGACCTACTTCTTCCTCCTATATATACCTACGTACCCCCAAACCATCAAAGAGCACCAAGAAAACCTAATTCCACCGCCGCAACCTTATGTACCCGTGAGATCCCATCTTGGGGCCTTTTCTGGCGCTCCGCCGGAGGGGGCATTGATCATGCCGGGCTTCTACATCAACACCATAGCATCTCCGATGATGTGTGAGTAGTTTACCTCAGACCTTCGGGTCCATAGTTATTAGCTAGATGGCTTCTTCTCTCTCTTTGTATCTCAATACAAAGTTTTCCTCGATTCTCTTGGAGATCTATTCGATGTAATCTTCTTTTGCGGTGTATTTATCGAGATCCGATGAATTGTGGGTTTATGATCAAGATTATCTATGAACAATATTTGAATCTCCTCTGAATTCTTTTATGTATGATTGGTTATCTTTGCAAGTTTCTTCGAATTATCAGTTTGGTTTGGCCTACTATATTGATCTTTCTTGCAATGGGAGAAGTGCTTAGCTTTGGGTTCAATCTTGCGGTGCTCGATCCCAGTGACAGTAGGGGAAACGACATGTATTATATTGTTGCCATCGAGGATAAAAAGATGGGGTTTATATCATGAGTTTATCCCTCTACATCATGTCATCTTGCTTAAAGCGTTACTCCGTTCTTATGAACTTAATACTCTAGATGCATGCTGGATAGCGGTCGATGTGTGGAGTAATAGTAGTAGATGCAGGCAGGAGTCGGTCTACTTGTCACGGACGTGATACCTATATACATGATCATACCTAGATATTCTCATAACTATGCTCAATTCTATCAATTGCTCGACAGTAATTCATTTACCCACCGTAATACTTATGCTATCTTGAGAGAAGCCACTAGTGAAACCTATGGCCCCAGGTCTATTTTCCATAATATTAATGTCCCAACAAATAGCTATTTCTATTACCTTTTTTTTGCAATCTTTACTTTTACTCTTTACCATAAAAATACCATACATATTATCTTATTATCTCTATCATATCTCACTCTCGTAAGTGACCGTGAAGGGATTGACAACCCCTTTATCGCGTTGGTTGCGAGGTTCTTATCTGTTTGTGTAGGTGCGTGGGACTTGAGTGTGGTCTCCTACTGGATTGATACCTTGGTTCTCAAAAACTGAGGGGAATACTTACACTACTTTACTGCATCACCCTTTCCTCTTCAAGGGAAAACCAACGCAGTGCTCAAGAAGTAGCAGATGCACACCCACTTAGTTTCTTTTGTTGAGCTTTCATACATTTATAGCTCTAGTGCATCCGTTGCATGGTAATCCCTACTCCTCGCATTGACATCAATTGATGGGCATCTCCATAGCCCATTGATTAGCCGCGTCGATGTGAGACTTTCTCCTTTTTTTGTCTTCTCGACACAACCTCCATCATCATATTCTATTCTACCCATAGTGCTATGTCCATGGCTCGCGCTCATGTATTGCGTGAAAGTTGAAAAAGTTTGAGAATACCAAACTATGAAACAATTGCTTGGCTTATCATCGGGGTTGTGCATGATGGGAGCATTTTGTGTGACGAAAATGAAGCATTGCCAAACTATATGATTTTGTAGGGATGAGCTTTCTTTGGCTATGTTATTTTGAGAAGACATAATTGCATGGTTAGTATGCTTGAAGTATTATTGTTTTTATGTCAATATTAAACTTTTGTCTTGTATCTTTCGGATCTGAACATTCATGCCACAATAAAGAGAATTACATTGAAAATTATGTTAGGTAGCATTTCACATCAAAAATTCTGTTTCTATTATTTACCTACTCGAGGACGAGCAGGAATTAACCTTGGGGATGCTGATACATCTCCAACGTATCTATAATTTTTGATTGTTCCATGCTATTATATTATCTGTCTAGGATGTTTTATATTCATTTATATGCTATTTTATATGATTTTTGGGACTAACCTATTAACCTAGAGCCCAGTGCCAGTTTCTGTTTTTTCCTTGTTTTTGAGTATCGCGGAAAAGGAATACCAAACGGAGTGCAATTGACCTGAAATTTCACGGAGATTGTTTTTGGACCAGAAGAAGCCCACGGAGTACCGGAGATTGACCAGAAGAGTCCCGAGGCCACCACGAGGATGGGGGCGCGCCCTACCCCCCTGGGCGCGCCCCCTACCTCGTGGCCGCCTCGTGGACCCCCCTGACTTGTTCCCAACGCCAACACCTCTTATATATCCCCAAACTTCCAGAACATAACCTAGACTGGGAGTTCCGCCGCCGAAAGCCTTTGTAGCCACCAAAAACCAATCGGGACCCTGTTCCGGCACCCTGCCGGAGGGGGATCCCTCACCAGTGGCCATCTTAATCATCCCGGCGCTCTCCATGATGAGGAGGTAGTAGTTCACCCTCGGGGCTGAGGGCATGTACCAGTAGCTATGTGTTTGATCTCTCTCTCGCGTGTTCTTGATTTGGCACGATCTTGATGTATCGCGAGCTTTGCTATTATAGTTGGATCTTATGATGTTTCTCCCCGTCTACTCTCTTGTAATGGATTGAGTTTTCCCTTCGAAGTTATCTTATCGGATTGAGTCTTTAAGGATTTGAGAACACTTGATGTATGTCTTGCATGTGCTTATCTGTGGTGACAATGGGATATTCACGTGATCTACTTGATGTATGTTTTGGTGATCAACTTGCGGGTTCAGTGACCTTGTGAACTTATGCATAGGGGTTGGCACACGTTTTCGTCTTGACTCACCGGTACAAACTTTGGGGCACTCTTTGAAGTTCTTTGTGTTGGTTGAATAGATGAATCTGAGATTGTGTGATGCATATCGTATAATCATACCCACGGATACTTGAGGTGACATTGGAGTATCTAGGTGACATTAGGGTTTTGGTTGATTTGTGTCTTAAGGTGTTATTCTAGTACGAACTCTAGTATAGATCAAACAGAAAGAATAGCTTCATGTTATTTTACTATGGACTCTTGAATAGATTGATCAGAAAGGATAACTTTGAGGTGGTTTCGTACCCTACAATAATCTCTTCGTTTGTTCCCCGCTATTGTGACTTTGGAGTGACTCTTTGTTGCATGTTGAGGGATAGTTATATGATCCAATTATGTTATTATTGTTGAGAGAACTTGCACTAGTGAAAGTATGAACCATAGGCCTTGTTTCCTAGCATTGCAATACCATTTACGCTCACTTTTATCGCTTGCTACCGTGTTGTTTTTATATTTTCATATTACAAATACTCATATCTATCATCCATATTGCCCTTGTATCACTATCTCTTCGCCGAACTAGTGCACCTATACAATTTACCATTGTATTGGGTGTGTTGGGGACACAAGAGATTTGTTGTTATTTGGTTGCAGGGTTGTTTGAGAGAGACCATCTTCATCCTACGCCTCCCACGGATTGATAAACCTTAGGTCATCCACTTGAGGGAAATTTGCTACTGTCCTACAAACCTCTGCACTTGGAGGCCCAACAACGTCTACAAGAAGAAGGTTGTGTAGTAGACATCAGTGCCCTCGCTTCCCTCCAAGACGCTGCAAATGGTGCTCCAGCTCCTGACGGGCGACCCGGCGCTTGCCGCGCTCCTAGTAGACAGGTGCCTCCTATACCAATGCTCGAACAGGGAGGCCTTCGCGAAGCAGATGCCTTGCTTGACATGTGGGGGTTGCGCCCAGCGGGCCTTGAGGGGCCTCACGAGAATCCCATTTTGGTGGCTCCTGTGATTGCCGATCATGTGGCGCGCGCCCCTGATGTGGTTGCAGGGGGGCGAACGCCGTCGAGTACTCCTGGGGTGACCGCTGGAGAGCAGGTGCCGTCAGGTGCTCCTGAGATGACTGCTCCTGAAGCTCCAGCAAGTGCTCCTAAGGTGGCTGCTGGTGAGCAGGTGCCATCCAGTGCTCCTGAGGCTGCTGCCCCTGAAGCTCCGACAAGTGCTCCTGAGGTGGTGGTACGCAGCCTAGCCGCAAGGGGCCGTGCTCCGATCCTCGGCTCACCTCGTCTAAACTTTGGGGCACTTCGCAAGAGAAAAGGGCTCTGGGGCTGAAGTGGTGATTCCCCTAGCCCCTGAAACAGAGGAAGTACATAGCCGTAGACGAGTAAGTACCTTATCTTTGTGGTTCTTCGAGTCGCGTCCTTTCCTGACCCTAGCTCCTCGGGATCTCTTCGGCTGCGGCGGCGAAACCTCCTCGGGAGCAACCTCCGGAGGCCCTTGGTCCGCTCTCGATTCCAGGCCCCTCACGACAAGCATCCGCGCAACGCACGGGACCGGCCCGCAAGGCAGAGGCACCGCTGGAAGGCCATGAGCCTGTGATCCCAGGACCTTTCCTCCGCGACTATTTCTAGGGCACAGGGGGCATGCCGAGGGCTCATATGTTCATGCCTGTTGGCAGCTGGGTTGCCCCGGCATCGGTGTCATCCTCGAGCGGTGAGGCCGAGATGTGTAGCGCCTCCGCCAAGGTCCGGGGATAGGTTGAAGGGGCACCGGCCTCCATCCCCCTGTCGAAGGCGAGCGAGTCGTCTCGTGCCTCGCCGGCAGCCCGTGGTGTGGAGGAGGGGCCCTGCCGTGCACTGGAGCTCGCGCACAGGTGCATCATCGTCTAACATGACCTTTTCCAGGAAGCAATGAGCGCGCTAGGCCGGCTTGGGGGAGAACTTGTCGACATCGACGCAAGCCTCAAAGCGGAGGGCCTCCGCCTGGCACGCGAGTGGCATCAGCTGAAGGTCGCCATCAACCTTGGGCATTGTCGGTGTCAAAACCGGCGGATCTCGGGTAGGGGGTCCCGAACTGTGCGTCTAAGGCGGATGGTAACAGGAGGCGGGGGACACGATGTTTACCCAGGTTCAGGCCCTCTCGATGGAGGTAATACCCTACTTCCTGCTTGACTGATCTTGATGATATGAGTATTACAAGAGTTAATCTACCACGAGATCATAGCGGCTAAACCCTAGAAGCTAGCCTATGGTATGAACGTTGTTGTCCTATGGACTAAACCCTCCAGTTTATATAGACACCGGAGGGGGCTAGGGTTACACAGAGTCGATTACAAGGGAGGAGATCTACATATTCGTATTGCCAAGCTTGCCTTCCACGCCAAGGAAAGTCCCATCCGGACACAGGACGAAGTCTTCAATCTTGTATCTTCATAGTCCAACAGTCCGGCTAAAGTATATAGTCCGGCTGTCCGAGGACCCCCTAATCCAGGACTCCCTCAGTAGCCCCTGAACCAGGCTTCAAAGACGATGAGTCCGGCCCGCAGATTGTCTTCGGCATTGCAAGGCGGGTTCTTCCTCCGAATATTCCATAGAAGATTTTGAACACAAGGATAGTGTCCGAATCTGCAAAACAAATTCCACATACTACCGTAGAGAGAATAATATTTCCACAAATCTAATCTGCTGACAACTTTTCATAACGTGACATCACACCACGGCCTAGTAATTATTCGAACCGTTTCTCCCAGCCTGCCACTGCATGTTTCGTGAGGCGGTTTTATTGGCACGTCTTGTCGAAGAAGAGATCGTGTTCCCCTTATTACGGGATTCTTATCAATACGGGTGTGGGTAATACAATCGTGCCTGTTGGTATGACTCCTTGATTTGAGGCAAGTTCCAAACGGCCACGCGGAGGACGCTTGATATTCATCCTCTTTATAAAGAGGCCAAGGCCTGTCCTTTTCTTCTCGCACTCAATCGAACCCTTCCCCCACCTTGAGTCCCAACACCCAAGGCTCAGGCTAGGCGCTTCGGACCTTCAATCATGTCCGGATCCAACCTTCAAGGTCGGTGGATGCCCTCCTCTGTCACAGAGGAGGACATCAAGAAGCTAAGAGAAGCCAGGTATCTGACCGCCAAAATCTCACACAGGCTGCCTGCTCGAGGGCAGGTCATTCCCACTCCCGAACCCGGCGAGAGTGTCGTATTTGTCTCCCACTTCCTCCGAGGGCTAGGCCTTAGTCTAGATCCTTTGTTAGGGGGCTCAAGTTCTATTACGGGCTGGATTTCCATGACCTGGGCCCGGATTCCATCCTTCACATCTCGTCGTTCATCGTCGTGTGTGAGGCCTTCCTCCATGTCACCCCACACTTCGGCTTATGGCTCAAGACCTTTAATGTGGAGCCGAAGATGATTAATGGGTGACACGCAGAATGCAGAGGTGCCGTAATAAGCAAAGGCGCCGATGTTCCATGGCCAAAGGGTTCCTTCCCGGAGCTGTCCAGCTTATGGCAACGGGAATGGTTTTACATCACAGCTCCCCGCGGTACTAAGTGGGTAGCCGCCCCTGCCTTCTGCTCGGTCCCCCCGCCACAACTGGCGTCATGGATCAACAAGGGGCTGGACTGGGGGCCAGTAAATGATGTGCCGACATTGCAGAGTCGCATCCGAGATTTCCTCGAGAGAGATGTCAACCTTGTCAAGGTAATGCAGGTCATGCTAGTTCGTCGAGTCCTGCCTTGCAATGGTCGACCTCTCCGTATGTGGGAGTTCAACCCGGAAGGACCGCGAGCTATTCAGCACTTCTTCGGCATGACGCTCGAAGAGATGTACAGATTGTTCTTTGAATCACAAATAAAGTGTCCAGACACCACCGAGGATGCGGGTCTGAGCTGCAATCGTCCAGATACCCAAGTAAGTAGTTCTTCGGCCGAACATGTTGTCTCTTTATTTATCACAACATCATTCTGAAAAGTCGCTCTTTGACTAGGACTGGGTAAAAAAGGCGAAGATGATCAGGTGTTCGGCCCCCCTTCCCGAAGGCTCAACAGATCCAGTACTGGCCAGAATGCTTGAGCTCGCGCCTTATCAAGCGCCCTCAGGGGAAGATAAAGGAGGGAATAAAGAAGCCAAAAGTGGGCCTCACTCATTATTCATCCAAACTGGGGGAATTAGTGCCTTCGCGAAGGAGGATAACCGGGGAGGAGAATCTAAAATTCCTTCTCCCAAGGAAGGAAGAGGGCCGCCTCTGAAGACTTGGAAACAATGGTTTCCAAACGAGGGAAGAAACCTATGTCAGGGGGCCCTACCCCGGAGGGCATCCTTACCGCACAGTACCCGCAAGGGGACCAGCCCTCCACCGAGCTGTAAGTAAACGAAAGTACTCCATAGTAAACATATCCTGCTTTATTTCTGAGGATAATAACCGAGGCGTATGTCTTGTAGTTCGGATCGTAGCCCTTCTCGACAGAGTTCGTCTTCGGGGGATCTTCTTCCGGAGATGATGGAGAGCGAAACACCTCCCCATGCCTCCCCGCCTCATGTGGCGGACGACCCTGAGGTGTCGTCACGGAGGATTTCTCCTGATCCGCCAAGGCCATAGGGTAACCCTTCGGCCACCCGAAGTTCGGAGTATTCGGCTCCTAAGGAGAGCAACAGAAAGAGTCCGGGACTGTCCGGTGCGCGACCAGACGCACTGATGAATCTTCTGGAACAAGCAGCTATCTCAGAAGCGCATCGTACGCTAATGGGTACGGTGGTTGAGAGGATTTCATCTGCCAAAAGCGGGTTGCATGAAGCTTTTATGAGCCTGCTGAGAGGCTTTGAGGTACGCAAAGTAATATATATGTTTTGACGGTACCGCACACGCTAGGTGTGCCCTATGCAGATAGTAGCCCCTGAGACTCTGGTTGCTGTCGAAAACGGCAGCAAACAGAGGATCATAGTCCCAGGTAATAATCATGTCGCCTTCATGTGCAGGTGGCTGAAGGTCCGGTGGCTAGCCGGACTGGTGAGTTTGCCGAACTGAAGCGGCAACTTGATGCGGCAGATGCCGACATCGTGCTTGTAAACAAGCGGCTTGACGAGGCACAGGGTATGTATTCTCCGATAGTCAACATTTATTAAGAGGAGCATAATGCTAGTATCTTTAATATGCTATGACAGCAGATGGAGCTGCCGCCGTGGAGACCCTTCGGGCGGAACTTGCCCAAGCCAAGGAACAAGCCAGGAAGAGTGATGCAGCTGCCCTAAAGGCAGTCGAAGAGCTGAGAGCCGAATAGGCTGCGCATTGCCGGAGCAAAGAGAAAATAGCCAAGATGGCTGTTGAGTTGAAAGATGCCGCCGACCGTTATGAGCTTCTTGAGAAGGAAAGCCAAACGAAGATGGCGGACCTGGAGAAAGCCATGGTAACAGCCAAGGAAGCCCGCTCTAAAATTAGGGCGGCGAAGGAGGAGCTACATTAAGCCGGAGATATTGCGGCTGGGAAGCCCTTTTTGTTGCGGACGAAGTTCGGAGATCCTAAGTATGCCCCTCTTGATCAATTATGGAGTTCTGCAGACGCATACGTGGATTTGGCAGAGCGTGCGCTGATGCGACCGAGTTTTTCAAAGATCAAAAAGATCACGAAGTGGAAAAGCTGTTCTGGTCGCAGTTCAATGTTCCGGTGTGTCCGCTGCTGCTAAATGAGCGAATGGCCGAGTGGGTTGAGCTCCATAGGTTATCCGGGCTTGCCATGAGGTCTGTTGTGGATCATCTTTGGCCGGAAGGACCAAGGCCGAATAGTTATTATGGCTTAGTGCAACGATTCCTTGGTGCTGTGCCGCATATCGACGCTATGAAGAGGTCGGCGTGCATAGAGGGTGCGCGGATGGCTCTTGCCCGTGTCAAGACATACTGGGCCGAGATGGAGGCCACCGCTATTGCAACCCAGAGTTCGGCCGTAGGCCGAGTATCGGCCAAGCACTATTTTGAGGAAGTCCTCGAAGGCGCTCGTTTAATAGAGCCTCAGTGCTTGAAGAGTATCATGTTCTAGTGACATGTATCCCAATTGTAAGAACAATGTTATTTGAATTATAAAGGCTGTGTTTATACTTTTGCCTGAAAGTATTATTATGCCTCCTGTGCGGTCGTTTATGTATGTATGTATATATATATATATATATATATATATATATATATATATATATATATATATATATATAACCTGAAAGTTTGCAGTCGTCGGCTTCAGCCCCCACGCATATAATGCGGGGGTGTTCGCAAAAGAGCGTGTTCACACTTGATCCAACGTCTTGGTCCATTAAGGAGGTGGTAGCGCGGCGAACGAGGCAATCGGACTATATTGCTTTAACACTTTCACTTAACCATAGGAGTTTGACAGTGGGGCTACTATATAGCCCCTGGTACTTCCGCGCTCATCCGAGTACGGGGCGCGTACGTACATGACCGGGAAAACCGGCCCTTCGTTAATGCGGAGGAATCCCGAAGATTCCGCTAAGTCATCGAGTGGTTGACCAGTCTCGCGCTTTATCATGACAGTCAGTTTTCGGCTTTCTCTACTGAGGTGCTCATCCGGATGAACCAGGGCACAATCGCAGTAGTTCTCCCGGTGCCACCTTAGCCGATAGAGCGGAACGTAAGGTAGCAAAACGCGGGAGCCGGGCAAACCCAACATTTGACCAAAGACATGATTCGGAGCTGATGCATATAAGGCCAAACTCGCGACGCCGAACACTCCCTAAGGTATTCGGTCTTTACAACATATACCGGGCTGAGTAACGCCCTTGATAATGAACCCCAAGTGTCCAGGTACGTGCATTATTCTGACATGGCGAAATGCCAATAACGTCAGCATCCCTCTCGGTTATACTGAGTATCCGGAGGATGTGAAGCAACAGGAGGCAGTAAAAAAGGTTTACACAGGGTCTTAATCTAAAAAGAAACCTTTGAGCGGGGCCCTGCTGCATGTCTGCGCCAGTGTCTCTGTTGTGCCGTATCCTGGAAGGGTGTAGCACGATTATCATTTGTAAAAGAGAAAATTTTAGGTGAAAGTTGTCGTGCGAAAAATTGGTTATTCTCAATAAACCATTAAAATTCAAGATAAGTAAGGTCGAGCCGAACTGTAGTCCTTTTTACATGCGGGAAGCCCCTGGTACCGCCTATGGGGGTATATCCATCAAACCAATCTCAGGTTTATCTAAGCTGTTACAGCTAATGGTACGCCGGACTCGTCTAGCAGTGTCTGCGGTCTTGACGACCGATCGTTTACTCTTGGTTGGAGAGGCCATTTAGTGTTCGGCTGCTAAAGCCGCCACACGTTCTTCCGCGCGTAAGGAACGCTCAACATTTCCGCTAACTGTGATGATGCCACGTGGACCGGGCATCTTAAGCTTAAGAGAAGCGTAATGCGGTACTGCATTAAAACGAGCGAAAGCTGTTCTTCCGAGTAGTGCTTGATAGCCGCTTCGGAATGGAGCGATGTCGAAGGTTAACTTTTCACTTAGGAAGTTGTCGGGAGAACCGAATACAACCTCTAGTACTAGAGAGCCCGTACAGCGGGCCTCTGGGACTGGTATTACCCCTTTAAAGGAAGTATTACTTTGGCTGATTCTTGTCGGGTCTATCCCCATTTTGCGGACTGTGTCCTGATATATCAGATTAAGACTACTGCCGCCGTCCATGAGGACTTGGGTGAGATGGTATCCGTCGATAATTGGGTCTAGCACCAAGGCAGCCAATCCTCCGTGCCGGATACTTGTCAGGTGATCCCTGCGATCAAAGGTGATTGGGCGGGCCGACCAAGGGTTGAACTTAGGGGTGACGGGCTCTACGGCGCATGTGTCTCGGAGTGCATGTTTGCTCCTTCTTTTTGTTACGTGAATCATATTCATTGTTTTGACCTCTGGTGGGAATTTTTTCTGTCCCCCAGTGCTTTGCTGGCGAGGCTCATCCTCGTCTTCACTTGGTGTCTCCCTCCCCTTGTGTTCGGCGTTTAGCTTGCCGGCCTGCTTGAAGACCCAGCATTCTCTGTGGGTGTGATTTGCAGGTTTATCGGAGGTGCTGTGAATCTGATATAATTTGTCTAGAATCTTGTTGAGGTTGGACGGTCCATCTCTGTTGCCTTTGAAAGGCTTTTTCCGTTGACCGGGTCGAGATCCCCTGAATCCGGCGTTTACCGTTGTGTTGTCTGGGCTGTCTTCGTTATTTCGACGCTTGCTTTTACTGCGTCGTGGTTTTCCATTACCATCCCTGACTTCGGATGTGCCTGGGTCGCTGGTGCTACTACGGGCCAGCCAGCTATTGGCCCGCGCAAAAGCGGGTCATAAGGCTTGTTAGGGCTGCCATTGTCCTTGGTTTTTCTTGGCCGAGGTGTCTAGCGAGCCATTCGTCGCGGACGCTGTGTTTGAAAGCTGCTAAGGCTTCGGCGTCCGGGCAGTTGACGATTTGGTTCTTCTTAGTGAGAAATTTCTTCCAAAGCTTTCGGGCTGACTCTCCGAGCTGTTGAATTATATTACTTAAATCGTCTGCATCCGGAGGTCGGACATAGGTCCCTTGAAAGTTGGCCCTAAAAGCATCCTCAAGCTCCTCCCAACTTCCAACTGAATTTTTGGGGAGGCTCTTCAGCCAGTGCCGAGCTGGTCCTTTTAGCTTGAGGGGCAAGTATTTGATGGCGTGGAGATCGTCTCCGCGAGCCATATGGATATGGAGGATGAAGTCCTCAATCCAGACCCCAGGGTCCGTCGTTCCGTCGTACGCCTCTATGTTCACGGGTTTGAATCCTTCTGGAAATTCGTGATCCAGCACCTCATCGGTGAAACATAGGGGGTGCGCAGCACCCCTGTATGTGGATGTGTCATTGCGTTCTGACGGTTATAGTGTTCGGTTTTGATTATGCGCTAGAGCGTGCTTCCTAGATCCGTAGATGGATCTGGTCACGCCGGACTTTTGATGCAAGTCCTCGCGTGGATCATGTGCTGATTTATGTGCGGCCTTGTTAGCTGCCCTATCGCGGCCACGAGGTGGTCGATCCGACGGGTCGGCCGTTTTATTTTTTGGCTGTGTGGGCTCTAAGGCCTCATCATCGAATTCAGGCAACAGCTTGCACTTTGGATAGCTCTTTGTGTGGCAACTACCACCATACTTTTCTTTAGTGTCGAGCACTTTGTTCCATCTACTGTTGAGTGTATTATGCGCGGCCTTAAGCCTTTGCTTCTGCTTCTTCAGACTCCTCGCGGTGGCAATAATCCTTCTACGGAGGTTTTCTTGTTCCAAGTGCCTTTCCGGGATGATGTGTGCGTCGTCGTCCGGACTGTTTTCCTCTCCGGAGAGAGGTTGATGAGCTTTATCCTCAGTGTCGACGTGTTCGGACAGCGGCTCCGTACTATGTTCGCCGTTCGCTGGTTCATCCTGCTCTATCTCTGGGTCAATGTGGTCGTCGCTTCCTCTGGGGTCGACCGGGGTGTTATTTTTTCTTGCGCTGTTATCGCTATTTTTGCCGAGGCGGGATTTGGAGTGGCGCCTACGCCGTCGCTTTGATTGCTTCTCGAGGGAGCTATGCTTCGCTGGATCCTTCCGTTCCTCATCATTGTTTTCTTTGGGTGTATCTACCATATATATATCATGTGATGAAGTGGCTGTCCAGCGCCCTGTGGGCGGTGGTTCCTGTTCGTCTCCTGCATTGTCGTCCATACCGTCGATGTCTTCGGAGCCGAAGTCGAGCATGTTGGTTAAATCGTCGACAGTGGCTACTAAGTGGGTGGTGGGTGGGGAGTGAATTTCTTCGTCGTCCGCATCCCATTCTAGCCGGACATAGTTCGGCCAAGGTTCTCCTGACAAGGAGAGAGACCTTAATGAATTTAGCACATCGCCAAAAGGCGAGTGCTGAAAGATATCCGCAGAGGTAAACTCCATGATCGGCGCCCAATCAGATTCGATAGGCATGGACGCAGGCGGTTCGGGGCCTGTCGCTGGGGATGAGTCCGAGGATCTGGGGAGACAGGTCTCGTAGGAGGTGAAGTTAGTATTCGGCTCTATCGCCACTGAGTGTGTGGCCTCCGAGGCGGGGTCCATCCACCCGTCCTCGGACGGCGCAATTTGTTTCGGATTGAGGGCCGGAGTAGTTGCAGGTGTGATCTCCCGAACATTGCTCGAGATGGCCAAGCGAGTTGGCCCGCAGTGCAAAGCCGCCGAATACAAAGATCTGTCCGGGGAGGAAAACCTCACCCTGGATCACATCGTTGCTGATGATCGAAGGAGCCATCTAGCCTTACGGTGACGGCACAGTGGAACTCTCAATGAAAGGACCAATGTCGGTGTCAAAACCGGCGGATCTCGGGTAGGGGGTCCCGAACTGTGCGTCTAAGGCGGATGGTAACCGGAGGCGGGGGACACGATGTTTACCCAGGTTTGGGCCCTCTCGATGGAGGTAATACCCTACTACCTGCTTGATTAATCTTGATGATATGAGTATTACAAGAGTTGATCTACCACGAGATCGTAGAGGCTAAACCCTAGAAGCTAGCCTATGGTATGATTGTTGTTGTTCTACGGACTAAACCCTCCGGTTTATATAGACACCGGAGGGGGCTAGGGTTACACAGAGTCGGTTACAAGGGAGGAGATCTACATATTCGTATTGCCAAGCTTGCCTTCCATGCCAAGGAAAGTCCCATCCGGACACAGGACGAAGTCTTCAATCTTGTATCTTCATAGTCCAACAGTCCGGCTGTCCGAGGACCCCCTAATCCAGGACTCCCTCAGGCATCTGCAACATGAGCAGGCCCGGGCGGATGCCGCGGTGTCCCTCGCGGCTTCTCACGAGGCCCGCGCCCGCGCTCTGGAGGAGGCCGGCGTTGCTGACCGTCGTCATGAGGCGGCCGAGGAGCGGGAGAGGGAGCTCCAGTCTTCGAACGCCGCCCTTGAGTGGCAGGTCCGAGCGCGCGGGGCCGCCCTAGCGGCACCGCCGAACTTGGCCCCCTCTGATGAGAAGGGGAACCAGGAGCATGAGGACGCTCTGGCGCTCGGGGTCTTCGAATACATCCTAGAGCTCGAGCGTCTGGAGGTGAGGGAGCGCCAAGCGGCCGCGGTTGAGGACGCCATTACCGCTCAGGAAGCCAGGGTCCAGCAGGAGATCGACCAAAGGGTGGCGAAGATTCGCGCGGCTCTTGCTGGCGAGCACCGCCGAGAGTTGAGGCTCCAGGAGACCCGGTTCGAACAGCAGCAGGTCGAGCTTGAGGGCAGGACCGTTGCCCTCAGCGCGAGGCTGGCCATAACAGAGCAGCACGAGAGGACCACCAAGGAGGCTCGGGCCTCCGCCCAGGCCGACTTGGCCTCCGCCCGAGCCGACTTGTCCTCACTTCAGCAGCAGGTCGCGAGCGTTACGTCACTTGTGGAGATGGCCACAAATGAAGCAGACCGCCGTCGGACGATGCAGCGTGGTCGTTCCTCGATGCTCGAGGACCTCAGGGTCAGGGCCAACCGGGCCTTAGACACCATTTGTGAAGAGAGCATCTCCCGTCCGCAGGAAGATGATGACGCCAGCTACCTCCACTTCTTCACCCAAGTCGTGACCCGCCTGGAAGCCCGGGCCACGAGGGCTTGCCAGCTCGTTGAAGAGAGAAGTCGGAGCCTTCTTGGGTGAGCGTTCTCACGCGTCTTCAGCTACCTTCTTAGCCTTGACCCTGACTTTGCCTTCAACGCCGCGATAGCCCCCGTGCCCGTGGTCACCCAGGGCGATCTGGCGAACTGGGTGAATGACCATGTGGACGACCTGGTCGCAGAGTTCGCCCCTGAAGACGGCATGATCGTGCTTGCAGCCGAAGAAGGCGGTACGGATGGTGACGATGAAGACGACGCCGGCGGCGGCGCATTAGGCTAGGCCTGCATTTCCCTTCCTGTCCTGACCTGCATGCCAAAATTTTCGGGTACAGCCCTGCGGGGCGTGAAAGCATTTTTGGAGGGGGGGTCCCCTTATAATGTATGAAATGATGATATGCTTTTGAGATAGATTCTGGAACGTGTTGTCGTGAGCCAGGAGGCTCCCGACCAAAGTAACTGTTGCGACTTATCTTTGCTGCCGTTGGTCTTGAGCGGGTTCTGGTGTTGCGGAAGCACTCCTCTCCCGAGGCAGGCTCTCGGGGGCTCGCAAGGGTTTAAGCCTCCTGGGGAGCCTGCTGGCCCGCCCGAGAGTGCCTCGCAAGGAGCCGATTGCCAGATTACGGCAAGGTGTGCGCGTAGTGATCCTGCGGCAGTCGCGTGTCTGACCCCTAGGGGTCCTCGACGCCACTCGGGCTATGTAACATCCCGATTCTCGGAATGTTTAAGCAAAAGTTTTCTCAAAAATCATGGCGAGAAATTTTTGTTTGTTTCATTTGTTAACAAAGCTTAAATTAGACTTTTCTATTCGGAGGATTTAATTTCAACTAATGTGAACCTAAATTAAAATTTGTGTTTAGTTCTTTTCTCTTAATCAGTTTTATTTTCCCTTCTTCCGCATATTAAAATATGCGCCTTTGAATTTTCTTTGGTCTTCTGAAATCCGTTAGATATTTATTTGAGCTTCTTTTCCTTCTCTAGATTTTCCTAAAAGGAAAATCAATTTCTTTTCCTTTTCTCAATCTCGAGCACAATTCCCTTGGACCAACATCTCTCTCTCTCTCTCTCTCTCTTCTAGGGTGCATCCACATTTTTCTTCCAAACCGAATTGGCCAAGCCCATCTCTGTTTTTTTCTTCTTCTCTCTTCTCTCTTCCCACTATTCCACTTGGGCCTGGCCGATCTGGTCCATTACCCCAAGGGACGCCTCTCCTCAGCTTCTCTAAACGTTCCCACTATCCTCTCATCCTCATCTTTTCTTACGCTCCCACTACAGAAAGAAAGGAAACTTACACCATGAAGGAAGCCACCCACTAAATTCCTTTAATTGCTACCGTTTCCAAAGATAAATAAACTGGCCCATCTCCCATCGAGCGAAACCTCCTCTCCTTCCTCTTCCCTTTGTACGTTCGTTCTCAACCTACATAACAGAAGAGAAAACCTACAGCCACCACACACACCCCTCCTCCAATTCCTTCAAGTCTCAACCATTCCAAGTTCTCAAGATATGTAGAAGTGTGTCTTGATCTACTCTTCCAATCCCACCACTTGTCCTACGCTCTCCCTTCTTCCTCCCTACAAGACATCTCCATAAACTTTTGAAGCTCCATGGACACGAGGTCACGATCCCGGTGACTCGGACCATCTCAGTCCAAGCCCTTGCGCCAAGTTCTTCTCCTCCATGCCATGAATCCATTAAGAGAAGAAGGAACTCGTTCTGTCGACCACACACGAACAATTTTGTAGAAGTGTGTCTTGATCTACTCTTCCAATCCCACCACTTGTCCTGCCCTCTCCCTTCTTCCTCCCCACAAGACATCTCCATGAACTTTTGAAGCTCCATGGACGCGAGGTCACGATCCCGGTGACTCGGACCATCCCAGACCAAGCCCTTGCGCAACTTCCTCTCCTCCATGCCATGAATCCATTCAGAGAAGAAGGAACTCGTTCCGTCGACCACACACGAACAATTTTACATGTTCGTCCACACTATTCGTCAAGTTCACCGCATCGATTCGTCGCGCTCGGTGAGCCTTTGCCTAATTCCTTTTATGCGTGTGCTATATCGTATTCGCAACACGCTGTAGACATCTCTTTACATCCTATGATGGTAGTTGGCCGCGCCAATGCCGCCATGTCCATGAACTGGAGGCCATCCGGTGGTATTCACATTTTTCTTTAGTTTTCATTCGTCATATGACTTCGTGACCCATAGATGAAATATTCTCTAGGACCTTTGTAACCTCGCGGAGGAGTTAGATTACTTTTTTGTTCATCTAGATGTGGTGTAGATTATTGTTTGTTGATCGGTGGTATTTTTGTTGTTGTTTGTTAAATACGTTATTTATCATATGCTCATGACATGCCTAGGACTCGCTCCTAGTTATTTTATATTATTAGGAGTAACATATGATTTACTAGATTTAGTTTACTATTATTTAAGTTGATAAAATAGTTGTACATTGTTCCGGCTCGATAATTTGTGGTTGCATGTATTTCTCTTTTATGCATGCGTACTAATATTTGTGAATTATTTGTCATGTATAGTATTTTGTATTTTTAATATAGATTTATTTTTAGTTACTAAATAACATATAATTTTGCAGGCATGTGTTATGCATGCGTGCAATATTTGGTGAACGCTCGACATGCTTATATTTATGTTGAATTATTCTAAACTTTGCTTTATGTATCGAATAATGGAATATTTCATGTTTCGATTATTTCCTTTTGTTTAGCATGAATATATCTTAGATATATTTTCTATATTCATTTACATCCATGTAGCATGCGTGTTTTATATATTCAAAATCATGTCATGCCTATGATAGTGGTCTGTCAATCTATTATTTTGTTGTTTAGTTTCTTTATAGTAGTTGTCTTGAATTGGCGTGTTAACTTCGAACATAGCCATGGTTGTGATGAATTACTTGTTGTAGGCACTCTATTAGCATTTTAATTATCTGTCGCATCATGCGTGGTTCAAGATCACTTTCTCACTTTGCTAAGTTGTGTGACATGTCATGTTTCATGTGTTATTTTAGTAGCAACTTTTGAGTAATTGTTAGCACGATTTTGTAGATGTTTATTGTTTAATATTGCATGGATAGTTGCTTTATGTCATTGTCATATTTGCATTCTATATAGAATTTATTCTTTGTGACATAAAGCTTAGTTTATTACTTCTTGGTAATTAGTGAACATGTTTTATTTACCTAGGATAGTAGCTATGCATGCTTAGTTGATTGACATGTCATGTTAGTACTTACTCAAGTAGAAGGCATATTTGGTTGTATGCCTACCATGTGTTATATCATTGGTAGTTTGTACCTTATGTTCATACATTTGGTTATCGTTTACTTGGTAGATATATCATAGTGATTTGCTGATACCATACATTCTTTTATTTAAGAATTTCTTGCCTTATCAATACCATGTCATGATGTTAGATTGCATGATGCGTGTGTGTACCAATCCGTGTGTTGTATGATGCTTAGTTGTGTACCTTTTATATGTTTGCAAGTGTATGATGACTACATAGAAATGCATGTCATCTTGTTATTCATGCTTCTATAACGCATGTTGATTTGGTTGATGAGATGATCTAGTTGTATACTTTCCTACGTGCTTAGTGTGCTTCCATGTTCTCATTTATCATAACTAGCATGGTAGTGTTGTATGCTAACATTGTGCTTGATCTTTAGGTCACTTGTTATCAACTAGGTTATCTCATAGTTACACATTGCATTTTATTAGTACCATATTTTGGTATCTCGTGTGATGATCATCCATGCTTAGCATCATATCTGGTCTATCTTACTGTTGCATTTGTGGTATGCCTAAGTCTAGACATCAAGTGATGCTAGTCATCTTTCATGTGTTATTATATTCCATGTGTTATGGTTGTACTTGTGTTGCTCATATATGCTTGACTTGTCTCATGTTAGTGTTATGCGTGTTTGGTACATGTTGCATTAGCTCATCACATGATTAGGATAATTTACCTTTCAATAGTTGAGTTGTGTCGTTCTCATATGCTTAGTGCACATTGTTGCTTTGTTGTTAATCATGTTGTGGTAATCTTTTTGCTAGAGGTCATTTGGATATTAGTTGTTTCCTTTATTATAAAGAGTGTCCTAGTTTAGCATGATCACTCATATGTTCAATGCTTGTGGTATTAGATAAGACATCTTCATGATTCTATACTCACATGCCTTGTAGGATGTGTATGATTATTTAACTGTCCAATTAGTTTGTGATAGTATTAGTTTGTCTTTCATTGTAGAAATGCTTGCTAATAGTTGTTATGATTAGTGTTTATTCTTTGCTTATTGTTAACCATTATAAATATTTGGATTCATTCAAATATTTACTTGTGGTTGATTATGAATCTTAATCATATCATGTCTATATAGTTGTGTATCCATTTGTTCCATGTGTTGTATAGTTTCTTGTAATTGTTTGACAAATGAATTGGTTTGATATAATGTACTTGATCCTATTTTCTTTTAATAATGATCTAGGTCTAGAACTAGATCATTTCAATTCATTTTATTGAATGATGTTTGATTGCTTGACTAGAATGGTTTATAATGTTGGTTTGGTTGTCTTATGGAATGCTTGCTTTTGAGTTATGATATAGTTGATGTATATGTTTGGTTGCTATTAACCCTTCTAAATATCTATTTGTTGTTAAATTTTACCTTCATTATGTCATGTTATGATTGAGTATAGTTGAAATGCATAGGATGGATTATTCCATGTACGTTCATGCCATTTGGTTTGGTATGTAACAGTTTCCTTTATGCTAAGCTGAGATGTGTAGTGGGCACTGCTAATGGTTAGTACCATAGTTCGTATTAGAACGTTAGTCTTGTTGACCAACTTTGCTTAGTCATCTTCAACCTAAACCCTGCCTATCCGTCGAGTCATCTCTCTTACATCCCAATCGTGCTACCTCATTTCCGAATCTCCATCTTTATCAATATCTTGCTATCCATCCACTCCTAAATTGTTTTGGATGTTATTTGGATTTTCTTTTTCTTTGGTATTTATGGTTTTTTTTTGCTATCGTTACGACGAGTAGGGAGTGACGACGATGTTGCACATGGATAGAACCAGATTACTGAAGAAGGACTCAACAACGGAGGCATGCCTCCTTCTTTGATCATACTTATCCTATGGTTTACAAAATTGCATTGAGTTTTATTGATTTTATATGCATGCTATTTTAATTCTCGTAGCTAGCGTGTCGATTGACACATTACCTTAATCCGCTTGTCGCCTATTTACTTGACACCTGAGTAGAAGTATAAGGTTCCGGTAGAGTAGAAATGCTTAGCCATGCTTATCACCCTATAGGTGCGTTGTTGAATGACCTCTGAGTCATTGACAATTGAAACTTAACGCTGAGCTAGGACTGTTGGCCCTTGTTGACCTTCTCTATCCTCTTCTACTCTGGGTGAAACTTACCATCTGAATACTGGCGCGGGCGACAGCTGAATCAAGGATTGAAGGAGCGATTGGCCGCACTTCATGAGTTGAAGGGGGCAATCAGTCGTTCGATGCAGGCAGGCTTACTCTTAAACAGAAACCAAAGGGCGAGAAATCACGGCAAACCAAGAAACCCCCCTTTTTTTCCTTGATAAGTACACGAAACTCCAAATCTCATTCCAAAAGATGGCAAATTGGGTTACAGAAAGAAGGCAAAAACAAATAGTTGCGTCCGGCGCCTAGTCTAGTCTTCTCAGCAGCGCGGAGCTAAGTGCTTCCACTATGCGTGGGCATAGTCATTGGGGGACAGTGTCGACGGCCAGCGCGGAGCATGGTGCTTCCACTTGGACGTGGGTGCGAGCCCCCGTGAGGCCCGAGGGCGGCGCTCAGGGGACTCCGGGGTGTATACAGCTCCAACTCATTATTACGTGAGAGTGTCATGAGTGGAGACCTTCACGGCGTCCCTAGCGCCTGACGAGGGCCCCGCCCTGAGCCTCCCCCGACCACCGTTGGGGCGTCCAGAAACCAGGATGAGACCAAGGGGCAAGGGGGACGCTGGCGGTGCCCTGGCAATCGTAGGTCCTCCACCGAGGGGAAGGGCTCGCCGGCGCCTTCCCCGGCGGGGACCTACCTTCGTGCGCCGTGCGCCGCCATCGTGGCGGCACCTTGCTCCACGCAGCATGGGGGAGGCCCTGGCGCCGGGCTCCCCCCGTGCAGCTCCCAGTGCATTCCGTCTGCTTGCGGCGGGGCCATCGTCCTAAGGTCCGCGGCCGTTGCCGTGGCTTGGTTTACCTGCGGTCCATGGTTAGCGTAATCGTGCCCCTAAGATATTGGTTGTACCTGGTGGTTGTTGTCGTCGAAGACATTGGTGAAGCTCCGGGGTAGCCCGCGAAGAGCCTCGGCCTCGCGTGGCCCTGATGCCCAGGCTGGCGAGGGGAACGAGTAGGGGCTTCTTCTTGGCGCGTACAACAAGTCCATTAGTGGAGGTGCAGGGGTTCCTGAAGCCGCCATACCCGAGTCGCCGCCTGGCCGTCCGGCGTCGTTGATGGCCAGCCTTGGCGCCAGGTCACGACGACCGTAGGGTGCCATCTCGGCGTGGCCCTAGGAGGGGCCACTCGGCCTTGCAACACCTGGAGGTAATGTATCATGGGAAGGATAAGCGGTGTCGCGGGTCAGGTTGGCGTCGTGAGGCTCTCAGGGGCCCCCGAGGAAGGGCGCGCGGGTGTAGCGGGGGCCGACGCACGCTCCTGGCAGCGCCTGCGACGCAGGCAAGGTGCAGAAGGGTGCTACACCCCTGCAGGCGGCATCCAGCAGCTCAGCGACCCGCTCCAGCCGGGCGTCGCGGCCGCCTTCTGCCAGCCTGCATCGTAGCAGCTCCCGTGCCACGATGAGCGCGACTTGCGTGTTCGCTTGCTCCCGGTGGGTGTGTAGCATTGTTGCCGCAGCGTAGCTCGAAGATCGCGTGGTGGCGTTGGCCGGCGTGCGGGCTGCGAGGAGCACGGACTGGAGATCTTCTTGGGCAGAAGGCGCTGCCCGGGCGGGCCGAGCGGCCGAGTGCTCAGCGTGAGCTCAAGGAGCGTCAGCCATGAGAATGGCTGGGCGGTGGCGAATCGACCGGCGGAAGAGAGGCTCTGACGCACCCCTACCAGGCACGCCAAATGTCGGATTCAGGGCTCCATAGAGCCAAGATAGATTCGAACTCTGGGGTGCGTGTGAAGAACTCAACCTCCCCAGTCTGCCAACCCATCGGTATCACGGCCTAGCCCGATGAACTGGAATGGAAAGGGACACAGCAGTTTACCCAGGTTCGGGCCACCTTGCGGTGTAATAACCTACTCCTGCTTTTTGGTGGATTGGCCTCGAGGCGGGCTGAGGATGAACTGGTACACAGGAAGAAAAACCTCAGGAGATGTGTTCTTGTGCTTGTGCGAGCTGGTGAGGGTGCAGATGGTCTGAATGATCCGACCGTTCTATGATGGTGGCTAGGCTATATTTATAGTGGTCTTGGTCCTCTTCCCCCAAAACGAAGGCGGGAAGGGATCCCACAACGGCCAAATTCAAAGGGAGACAACTAGTACATCTTATCCTGACGAAAGGTGGTCTTCGGCTGCAAAGCTTCTGGGCGTGATGCCGTGGTGGGCTTGGCGATGACCTCCGCCCTGCTCTCCTGGCGGTCTTGGTCTTGTAGCATGGAAATGGAAACCTTTGGCTGATTCCTCGGGACTCCGCGCCTGCGCTTGCCTCTTTAGCACCAAAGAGGAAACCTGATGTACTGCGCTCGCTGGCGCCCGCCTGGCCTTGGTCGTCATGGCTTGCATCACCTTAACCTCACGAGGTGGGCGTCTGCATAGGAAACTCCGCTCCTCACGAGCCAGCCTAGGGAGGCCACTCATTCTGGAGGTCTTGACGTCGTCCGCCTCACGACGCTTGGCCCCTTGCGAGGGTCTTGTGTTGTTGATGCTGAAGATGGGCCATACGAGGTCGTCGAGTGCCAAGTGCCAGTTGTTGTTTTTTGCATGGTTTTTACATCGGAGGAAATCAATAAACGTAGTCCAAACACCGCAGAACTTTTTGTGGAATTCTTATGGACCAGAAGACCACCAATGGGCCAGAGCAGCACCTGGGGGATGCCCCGAGGGGGGCACAACCCACCAGGGCACGCCTGGGGGACCAGGCACGCCCAGGTGGGTTGTGCCCACCTCGGTGGCCTCTCGCACCCTCTCTTTACCCTATAAATTCACAAATATTCCTAAAACTCTTGGGGTTAACCTAGATCAGAAGTTCCGCCGCCGCAAGGCTCTGTAGCCACTGAAAACCAATCTAGACCCCGTTCCGGCACCCTGCCGGAGGGGGGAATCATCTCCGGTGGCCATCTTCATCATCTCGGCAGCCACCACGATGAGGAGGGAGTAGTCCACCCTCGGGGCTGAGGGTTTGTACCAGTAGTTATGTGTTTAATCTCTCTCTCTCTCTCTCTCTCTCTCTCGTGTTCTTGAGATGTCACAATCTTGATGTATCGCGGGCTTTGTTAATATAGTCGGATCATATGGTGTTTTCCCCTCTCTATCTTGTTGTGATGAATTGAGTTTTCCCTTTGAGATTTCGTTGTTATCGGATTGAATACTTTTATGGATTTGAGAACACTTGATATATGTCTTGCAATTGAATACTCGTGGTGACAATGGGGTATCGTATTGATTCACTTGATATATGTTTTGGCACTCAACTCGCGGATTCGCGAGGTGACATTGGGGTAATCTGTGCATAGGGGTTGATGAATCTTCTTGTCTTTGTTTCTCCGGTAGAAATCTTGGGGAACTCTTTGAAGTTCTTTGTGTTGGATTGAGTATTATGAATATGAATTTGCTTTGGTGTTATTTTAGTACGAACTCTAGGATAGATCAAACGGAAAGAATAGCTTTGTGTTATTTTAGTACGAACTCTTAAATAGATCGAATGAAAAGAATAGCTTTGAGGTGGTTTCATACCCTACAAACAATTTATTCTTATGTTCTCCGCTAAATAGGAACTCTGGAGTGATTCTTCATCACACTTTGAGGGATGGTTATATGATCCAATTATATTAGCATTGTTGGGAGATTGCACTAGCGAAAGTATGGACCCTAGGCCTCATTTTCAAGCATTGCAATACCGTTTTTGTGCCCGTTTACTATTTGCTACCTCGCTGGTTTTTATTTATTCAGGTTATAAAAATATATTTCTACCATCAATATTACACTTTTATCACCATCTCGTCGTCGAACTAGTGCACCTATACAATTTTCCATTGTATTGGGTGTGTTGGGGACACAAGATATTTCTTGTATTTGGTTGCAGGGTTGTTTGAGAGAGACCATCTTCATTCAACACCTCCCACGGATTGATAAACCTTAGGTCATCCACTTGAGGGAAAATTGCTACTGTCCTACAAAACTCTGCGCTTGGGGACCAACACGAGTCTACAAGAATAAAGTTGCGTAGTAGACATCAAGCTCTTTTCTGGCGCCGTTGCCGGGGAGGTGAGTGCTTGAAGGTATATCTTTAGATCTTGCAATTGAATATTTTAGTTTCTTGTTTATCACTAGTTTGGTTTATAAAAGAAAATTACATAAAAAATGGAGTTGAGGTTGCATCATATTATTGATCATCTTTATAATGTCTTTTTTGAAAATGATGGAAAGGAAATTGTGCTCAATTGATAGAGGAAGAATTCTATAAGATGTTTGACAAAAAATCTTTGAATGATGAGCATGATTGCTATGTTGTTAGTATGAATTCTTTGAGTATCCATGATGCTAATGATATGCAAAGCCATAAGCTTGGGGATGCTATATTTGATGAAGATGATATTTTTAGTCCCCCAAGATTTGATGTGCAAATTTGTTATAATGATTGCATGCCTCCTATTTATGATGATTATCATGATGGAAGTGGATTTGGAGAGGTCATGACATTATTTAGTGATGAATCCACCATTTTGGATGAGGCTTCAATTGACTATGATAACAAAGTTGCTATCTATGATGATTATGGTGATGACATGTATGCTATAAATAATAATGATAACCATGAAACTTGTCATCATGATTTTAATTTTCAATCCCATGATAGTTATTTTGTTGAGTTTGCTCCCACTACTATTCATGAGAATAAATTTGCTTATGTGGAGAGTAGTAAAATTTCTATGCTTTTGTGTCATGAAAAGAATGCTTTATGTGATGGTTATATTGTTGAATTTCTTCATGATGCTACTGAAAATTATTATAAGGGAGGAACTTATGCTTGTAGGAATTGCAATAATGTCAAGTTTCCTCTCTATGTGTTGAAAGTTTTGAAGTTATGCTTGTTTTGCCTTCCTATGCTAGTTGATTCTTGTTCCCATAAGTTGTTCTCTCACAAAATTCCTATGCATAGGAAGTGGGTTAGACTTCAAGGTGCTTTTCATGTGATTCATGATGCTCTTGTTATGTTTCAATCCGTATCTTTTATGTGAGCATCATTGAACTCAGCATGCCGAGCTAAAAGGCATTAAGAAAAGTGCTTGTTGGGAGACAACCCAACACTTTTATCTACTGTTTTTGTGTGTTCACATGATTATGCTACTGTAGTAATCATGTTTTATTGCTTTTATTTCAATAAAGTGCTAAGTAAAGCCTTTGGGATAGTGTGGATGATAGTTGTCTTGATTCTGTGCAAAAACAGAAACTTTTGCTTCCAGAGACAGAATTGTTTAAATTCACTGGAGCGTCGAAAAGTTCTGAATTTTTTACAGATGATTGATATACAAATTGTCAACGTTGTCTTATTTTTTTGCAGAATTTTTGGAGTAGTAGAAGTATGGTAGTTATTCAGATCATTACAGACTGTTATGTTTTTGACAGATTCTGTTTTCAATGCATAGTTTGCTTGTTTTCTTGTTTCTGTGGCTTATATTGCTCAATATAAATTGTGGAAATGATATGCTACAGTAGGCATTGTGTGGAAACAATTATGAATCTTGTCTTTGACAGTACCAAAGTGAAATGGTTTGCTCTTTATCATACTAACATATCTCATGAAGTTTCGTTAAGTTTTGTCTGATTGAAGTTTTCAAGTTTTGGGTGAGATATCGATATGAGGAGAATAAGGAGTGACAAGACCCCAAGCTTGGGGATTCCCAAGGCACCCCAAGTTAATATCCAAGGAATATCCAAGCAACTAAGCTTGGGGATGCCCCGGAAGGCATCCCCCTTTCGTCTTTAACATTATCGGTAACCTCACTTGGAGATATGTTTTCATTCGTCACATGATATGTATTTTGCTTGGAGCGTCAATTTATTTTGTTAGGATTTGCTAGCTGTTATTTAGAATAATGTTTTGCATCTCTCTTTTCAATAAAAATGTCAAGTATAGCCTTTGCCATGCTTATCTTGCAAGTATATGAGTTGCTGTTTCAAAACAGAAAGTTTATCGATATTGCAAACATTCCCTAGAAAATTCAGAATGTGATAAGATGCTGAAATTTTTTGCAAACTAAGCTCTGATAAATTTTCTAAAGTGTGGTAATTGTTTCATAATTTTTGGAGTCAGGAAAGTATGATGAATATTGCATTCTTTATAGATTGTACTGTTTAGCAGATTGCTGTTATGTTTGCATATGTTTGCTTGTTTAATGATACTATTTGAGGATAGGAGTATTAAATATGCAGAGGAATTTAGTATGCAATGTTGATAATAATTTTAGTGATTTCCTACAGTAGAGAATGATAAGGTTTTTGCATTAGTTTATACTAACTTATCTGACGAGTTCTTATTGAGGTTTCTGTGGATGAAGCTATTGAGATTTAGGAAAACCGTGACATGAGTGGAATTAAGGAGACACAAAAGCTCAAGCTTGGGGATGCCCAAGGCACCCCAAGATAATATTTCAAGAAGTCTCAAGCATCTAAGCTTGGGGATGCCCCGGTAGTCATCCCACCTTTCTTCTTCAACAATTATCGGTTAGTATCGGTTGAGCCTAAGTTTTTGCTTCTTCACATGAGTTGTGCTATCCTTGAAATGTCATTTTATTTTCATTTTTCTTGCTGTTTTAATAAAGTACTTATACCTGAAAGCTTTTAAATAAAATAGAGTCCTCAAATAGTTGCCAGTGAGGCTAGGTAAGCGGCACTCACATCCCGTCAACGAAGCTCTTTTCTATGGATTTGCTCTAGTGCTTCACTTATATCTTTTTGAGCACGGTGTGCTTTAGTATTTTTGAAGAAATTCTCTCTTGCTTCACTTAAATTAATTTGAGAGAAAGAAATATTATGCTCATGATCTTCACTTATATTTGTTTGAGCTTATCAAAAGCAACACATGAAAATTAGTTCCAAAGTGATAGATATCCAAGAAGGATATAATAGAAACTTTCATGAAGATCATTGGACAAAATAAACTTGATTCCTTGTAATAGTTTTGAGATATGATGATGTGATATGTGAGTCATGTTGACGAGTAATTATGTTTTAGTAAAAATGTTGGTGTTAAGGTTTGTGATTCCCTATTGATAACCCACAAGTATATAGGGGATCGCAACCGTTTTCGAGGGTAGAGTATTCAACTCAAATTTATAGATTCGACACAAGGGGAGCCAAAGAATATTTGAAGGTATTAGCAGCTGAGTTGTCAATTCAACCACACCTGGAGATTAATTATCTGCAGCAAGTAATCAGTAGCACAGTAATATGACAATTTTGATAGTAGTGACAGCAGCAACGGTAACAGTAACAGTAATAGCAGTAATTTTGTAGCAAGTGTAACAGTGATGATAGCAGTAGTAACTTAGCAGAAACAATATAGGATAAATTCGTAGGCATTGGATCGGTGACTTGTTGGATGATATTCATCATGTGATAGTTATAACCTAGGGTGATACGACACTAGCTCCAGTTCATCGATATAATGTAGGCATGTATTCCGTAAATAGTCATACGTGCTTTATCTTCTATATCTAAATAGGGGCACCCCACTAGCTGATTTTCCTGCCTCCACATCGAGCCACGTCATCTAAATTGTTTTAGCCATTGATGAAGTATAGCTTAGTAGTTTGCAGCCATTTGATTAAAAGTTGACAAAATTACAGAGTGTTGCCACTGCTAACTGGAAAATATCGCTTCGTTCCGTCTGCTCGTGCCGCGTATCCCATCGTCAGACACGATTCGTTTAGTTTGGGCCGTACACGTCCGCATTTTCTCAACTGGGCTATCGGAGCAAGCTTTCGTATCTGGGATGTACATCGTTAGTGGAAGTTGTTGGGCTGTACAACGTTGCCCATGGAAAACAATCAGCACCTTCCCCATTGCGGTCCAACTACCCACCCGTGGCTTGCCCTCTTCTTCCCAATTCCCATGCTCCTCCACCCAGCCGCCGCCGCCACCACCTCCACCAGCCAGACACCACCACAGCTCATTCTGGCACCAATGCCGACACTCCCAGTCCAGTCCAACCGCCTCTGGGCTAGCCGCTACCAACCTTGACGCTCTACTACTACTATAGCTACCATCACCCGTGCTTCCCCTCCTCTCCCCGTCCAGTCGTCACCCACAGCCACCGCCGATGATCCGCCGGCGAGCCGCTGAACATATGTGTACCAAATGCATCCCCTGGCCAGTCGTCGGCACGCCCGATGGCCACCATGCCAGCAGTCGCCGCTAGGCCTTCCGCCGCTCAATTGATGTGCATTAACTTCATCACATTCGTTCATCTTCCCGTCACATTAACTTTTATTTCCACCACTATTGTGATGCCCCGATTCAATCGTACACTAATCTGCACGCAAATGTGTACGATCAAGATCAGGGACTCACGGGAAGATATCACAACACAACTCTACAACATAAATAAGTCATACAAGCATCATAATACAAGCCAGGGGCCTCGAGGGTTCGAATACAATTGCTCGAGCATAGACGAGTCAGCGGAAGCAACAATATCTGAGTACAGACATAAGTTAAACAAGTTTGCCTTAAGAAGGCTAGCACAAAAGTAGCAACGATCGAAAAGGCAAGGCCTCCTGCCTGGGACCTCCTAACTACTCCTCGAAGCCGAACTCCATGTAGAATCATCCTCGGGATCTCTAGCTCCTGGACTCCAGCATCTGGTTGCGACAACCAGGTATAGAAAGGGGAAAAGAGGGAGAAAAGCAACCGTGAGTACTCATCCAAAGTACTCGCAAGCAAGGAGCTACACTACATATGCATGGGTATATGTGTAAAGGACCATATCGGTGGACTGAACTGCAGAATGCCAGAATAAGGGGGGATAGCTAGTCCTGTCGAAGACTACGCTTCTGGCCACCTCCATCTTGCAGCATGTAGAAGAGAGTAGATGGTAAGTTCACCAAGTAGCATCGCATAGCATAATCCTACCCGGCGATCCCCTCCTCGTCGCCCTGTTAGAGAGCGATCACCGGGTTGTATCTGGCACTTGGAAGGGTGTGTTTTATTAAGTATCCAGTTCTAGTTGTCATAAGGTCAAGGTACAACTCCGGGTCGTCCTTTTACCGAGGGACACGGCTATTCGAATAGATAAACTTCCCTGCAGGGGTGCACCACATAACCCAACACGCTCGATCCCATTTGGCTGGACACACTTTTCTGAGTCATGCCCGGCCGCGGAAGATCAACACGTCGCAGCCCCACCTAGGCTCAACAGAGAGGTCAGCACGCCGGTCTAAATCCTATGCGCGCAGGGGTCTGGGCCCATCGCCCATTGCACACCTGCACGTTGCGTACGCGGCCGGAAGCAGACCTAGCCTAGCAGGCGTTCCAGTCCAATCCGGCGCGCGCCGCTCCGTCGCTGACGTCAAGAAGAGCTTCGGCTGATACCACGACGTCGAGTGCCCATAACTGTTCCCGCGTAGTTGGTTAGTGCGTATAGACCAAATGGCCAACTCAGATCAAATACCAAGATCTCGTTAAGCGTGTTAATTATCCGCGAACGCCGACCAGGGCCAGGCCCACCTCTCTCCTAGGTGGTCTCAACCTGCCCTGTCGCTCCGCCACAAAGCAACAGTCGGGGGCCGTCAGGAACCCAGGCCCACCTCTACCGGGATGGAGCCACCTGTCCTTTCAGCCCCCTCATCAGAATCACTTGCGGGTACTCAACGAGCCGACCCGACTTTAGTCACCACATGTGTCATGTATATAAAGTATATAGTATATACCCGTGATCACCTCCCGCAGTGATCACGGCCCAGTAGTAGCATGGCAGACGGACAAGAATGTAGGGCCACTGATGGAAAAAACTAGCATCCTATTCTATGCGGTAGGATAGCAGGTAAGGGTAACAACTGTAGCAACAATGACAGGCTATGCAGCAGAATAGGATTAACCGAAAGCAGTAACATGCTACACTCTTCTAATGCAAGCAGTATAGAGAAGAATAGGCGATATCTGGTGATCAAGGGGGGGCCTTGCCTGATTGCTCTGGCAAGAAGGAGGAGTCATCAACAGCGTAGTCGGTCGGGGCACCAGCAGCGGCGTCGGTCTCGTAGTCTACCGGAGAGAAGAGGGGGAAGGAACAATGAATACAATGCAAACAGATGCATAACGATGCATGACATGACAAAGCGTGATGCTAGGTGTGCCCAAACGCGGTAGTAGGTGATACCGGCGAAGGGGGGAACATCCGGGAAAGTATTCCCGGTGTTTCGCGTTTTCGGGCAGATGAACCGGAGGGGGAAAGTTGCGAGTTCGATATGTTAGGGAGGTGTGGCAGACGAACGGACTGCATATCCGGATTCGTCTCGTCGTTCTGAGCAACTTTCATGTACAAAGTATTTTCATCCGAGTTATGGATTATTTTATATTAAATTTTAAGGATTTAAATCATTTTTAGAATTAACAGAATTAATTTAATTCGAAACTGGATTTATGACATCAGCATGATGTCATGCTAAAGTCAGCAGTCAACAGGGGTTGACTGGTCAACCTGACCAGTGGGTCCCACTAGTCAGTGACACATTTTAATTAAACATATCAATTAACCTAATCAGGATTAATTAGGGGTGGGCCCCACTGTCATTGACTACTTAATTAGCTAATTAGGTTAATTAGGTAACTAATGTTTAACTAGTTTAATTAGTTGTTTAGTTTAATTAATCAAAATTAATTAAGTTAATTAATTAATTATTTTTATTATTATTATTTATTTATATTTTTTAATTCTCATTTTTTCTTTTTTTATAAACGTTCTCAGGGGCTGGGCCCCACTTGTCATTGGGCCAGGGGGGCAATCGGGTGCTGGGCTATCGGGCACAGCCCGACCGGGCACAGCCGGAACGGGCACTGGCCCGCGGGGCGCACCCGATTTGGGCGCTGCGGGGCGCCGGCGACCACGGTAGGGCGGTCGCAGGGAGCAGGGGGGCCAGGGCGGCGCGCTGGCGTGGAGCAGCGGCAGGGGAGGCTGTGGTGGTGCGGGCCATGACAGTTGTGAGCGCTCGAGGAAGGAGCAGCACGGCGGGTGCGGCTCGGCACGACTGCGGGCGTGCGCGACGGCACGCCGGGTGAGGCGAGGCCACGGTGAGCGCGGTCGGCGCGCGTACAGGGCGATGGTCAGGGGCGTGCGCGGAGTGCGTCGACCGCGGCGACGGACTAGGGACGTGTGTGCGAGGGATACAGAGAGGAGAGGGGAGTTTTGCTCACCCCCGATGCAGGGGTTCGCGGGCGAGGCTCGACGGAGTCCGCCGGGGAGGGGGTCAGGGAGGCGAGCGTCGACGGCAAGTGGCGGGGCATCGATCCAGCGGCGAGGTGGCAGGCGACGAAGCCAGCGAGGGAGAGTCAGGGATGGGCAGTCCGACGGGATCCAGCAACGACGAGGTCGCGGACGGGGCGGCGAGGTAGCGGGAGGCACCGGGCCACGGCGTCGCGGTGAAGGGGTCGGGGCCCTCCGCCCCGATCCAGACGAGGGAGGGGAGAGAGGCGTGGGGGATCGAGGGGAGGGGGTGGACCGAGAGGGGGAGTGAGGTCTGTGCGGTAGTGGCTAGGGTTTGGGGGAGTGGGGAAGGGGATAAGGGAGTGGGGAGAGCCGGCCGGTTAGGCCTTTGCCTAGTTGGAATGGCGGCCTGCTGGGTCGGAGCCCAGTGGGAGGATGGGTGCTTTCTTTTATTTATTTAGTTAGTTAGTCTTATTTTTTTATTCTTTTTCTTTTGTTTTATTTATTTTAGTTAGCAAACTATTTTACAAAAGTATAACCCCAGCTCCTAAATTAGCAAATTAACGTAGGCCACCTCCTCAACAAACTTGGTGACCAAAAGAATTAGTTTAATATTTGTTTAGTATTTAAAAGCATTTAAAAAAATTGTTTGGCCGCGGTTTTATCTACTATCATGCATTTAAATATTTTATTTTAAATATGGGTTCTTCTACTATCATTCCTTTTTCTGACGAATCACGTAATCCTCCAAGTTCACGCATAACTACCTACGCAATATTTGTCACAATCCGAACATTTTAGTTTTAACATTTGAAAACTTTTGTTGTTTGCTTTTATTTAAATTTTGAATTTGTTTCGGTTCTGAACTATCAGGAGTTTATCAACAGTAAACGGGGTGACGTGGCATCGTTAACGTGGGATTACTGTAGCTTAATTATCCGGGCGTCACAATTCTCCTCCACTACAAGAAATCTCGTCCCGAGATTTAAGGGGGGAGTAATGGGGAAAGGATTTGGTTACGAAATTCTAACGGATCTTCTCAATCTTGGCTGCTCTTCTCGAAGAGATCGATCCATTACATTGATGTCTTCATTCCACTGCTTCAGGTCATCATTATGAAGTCGTCATCCTTTCTTCGGGGGTTCCTTCGTACTTACGAATAGGTAACGGGGCAGATCGGTAATGACAGAATGCTATAAGGGTAATAATCTGGGATAATCCCATGAATGAGCATATGAGTACCTCTCGGGTTGAACAATTAAAACACATCGAGAGTAAGGTTCGAAGGTACCATAAGAAGTTTCAAGCGGATAGACAATCGTTCGTTGTCGGAAACAGAGTGTGAAAGGGGTTTAGAGCAACGGGAATAATTATTGTGTTTCATACCAGAATTGATGATCTCTCGGAAGGTAGCTCGTGAATTGCATACGAGGCCACACGCGAGGAACAATCTTGGGAACAAGGAGTGCAAGAGAGTCAGGTTTTGATCCTGTGGAACTGTGGGTTATGGGCCCACCATGTGGTTAAAGTAGGAAGGGCGGTGACATCTTGCACGATCATGATAGCAAGGCATGTCAGAGGGTAGCCTGTCAGTTATATGTCAGCAACATCGTCGGTACCAAGGGCGAGGGACGAAGAGAACCATTTTCCTGCTCGTTGAAACGAGGCGGACCAATAGGCAAAGTTCTCGTCCATCGGTGGTTACCGGAATGTCACCAACAATAGTAACAGGGTCTTACTGACAGAGTTGTACACCGAGGTGTTTGCACAAGCAGGGAATTAATACTGCTTAGATCATAATGATCACCAGAAACGTTAAACCAACCAATGGAAAGGAAAATATGATTATCAGATTAAACAGAACAATGGAAAGGAAAATGTGTTTAAACACATATTTCAGGGGTATATCCTTCCCAAGGACAATGGTTAGAAGAGAACCATTTAGGTTAGGGAAGAGGAAGTTCATGACATTACCCAAACAACGGTGTTTGAATAATTGATAACGAAAATTTAGCATTGTGCTTCAAATGTTTTTATTGAAGATCGGAGTACCACAGACATGCTTCGAGATAGCATTGACCTGGTCATTAGGTAAGATCAGGCTATGGATACACAAAGGATCCATCAGGAACAACTTATAGAGTAAGTCTTACAATTTCCTCATGGAAGAATAGCTAACCTTGCTAAAAAGGGAAACTTATAACAATAGGTCCTCCGGCCAGGTGTGTTAGGCATGACATCACCTTACCGGGTCATAAATAGACCAATGTTATAACTCTTGGAAATATGTTCCAACCATCATATCTGACCGAGATTCAGATCTGATTGGTGTCAGGATAACTCAGACTCAGGATGCCTGAGAAGAAAGGTGCAACACAAATTGTCGGAACGACATCGAAGATTCTCGGGAGATGAACTATGGAAGCGAGTTCCGAACAAGGGTTCATCATTAAATCAAGGAGAGGTGAGGAGGTGACTGATTGACTCAGCGACAATCCATTGAGATTTCCAAAAGATGGATTTCCACAACTATGTGAACAAGGAGATAACACTAACTAGATCGAATGACTTAATGATGTATGCTCGAGGAAAACATACACAGTTAAACATTGGTTGAAATGTGCACCCGAAATATGGGCTAGGTAGCACGATCAATGTTCGAATGATGATTCATTAAGCCATAGACGTAGAATGAAACTATAGACCAATAACTTCAAAGCAATAGGGTTGCTAGAAGTTTAGAATTTACACATCACAGACCATTTGTCGGTATTTCGTTTAGAAACAACACGGGGACCAAGAAAGAATGGTGATGGCGAGAAGTATCACTGTACCAAGAATTCTTAAGAGGTGGAGTAATGCTCACGACATTCTTGACATCAAAGATGGTAATACTCCACGGTAGAACATAACATAAGTTGGATAGCAGGGAAATCAAGATACAACACAAAATATGAACAAGTTTGTGTTGGGGGGAGGCAAGAATGTTGTCGATGATAACACAATTCATCGAGGGGCAAGGATGGTATTTCTCATCCTGAATTTCAACACACAACTTGGAAGAAGTCAAATTGTTGACAATGATCACGACAAATTTGTCGAGAGGTTTTCAAGAAGATGTAATTGATCGACGATGACATCAAGTCAAAGGAATGATGAAAGCGAAAGGTTATTGGAACCACGGTTAGGACACAAACTCGAAATCAAGTTTGCTGTTCAAGGAGAAGTGATATGACGAGGAAGATTGATGCAAGATTAGCTCACTGTCGAAATTTGTGCGCTGGGAAGGTCCAGGTAGCACAGTTAAATTCAGCACGATAATGATGTAGCCAATCAGGCTAGGAATGACGTGATCGGGTACAAACTCATAAGTAAAGAAGATTACTAAGAGTTGTTTAATCGCAGTGCGGACTCGATTCAGTTATCGGTGGTTTTGAGTGTTTAAAAACTCGAAGCCCGTGAAAAATTGGAATCAATGAGAATGTAGCACTTGATGGAGAACTCATAATAAGTTATGCAGTTCCGTGATAATCTCGAGATACCAGGGGGTAATACTCGACGACAAACCAAAGTAGAGGTTGGACTGGGGTATTGCTCTGCAGAAGACAAGTGCTTAACTTGTACGAGAAATGGTATTTAAAGGAGAACATGGTCGGAACCACGATTGCAAAAGGCCAGATCCCAGATATAAGATGAACTTATACCAAGGGAATAATTAATTTAAGAGAAGCTTTAATGATAAGAGCTACATCGTGTCCATGGGCATGAACGCAAAGTTCAAGGTCGACTCCCACTTCTTCAATGCATAACCTTTCATTCACTTCTCGCGTTTGATGAAGTTGCAGTGTTGAAAATTTTATCTGGCAAAAATACCAGAAGAGTATGACTCATGAAATCTTTCGAGTTCACACATATTATGGAAGGCATAGGTTCAACCCATCGGGGCATCGTGGAAACATATACCACAAGCTTCAATAGTAAATATCACCAGCTCGAAAGCAGAGCATGGTTGGCCAAATCAAGGAATAGGATTTACCAAAGGCATTATGTATCAGGGAAAGAACTTCCAAAGTGATTGAATATGAAGGACGTTGTCGGATAAAATCCAACAAGGTTCTGATGGTCCATAAAGGATCTGAGGTGAGTATCGGCACACAACCCGAGGAAGAATCAATGCAAAGACCTTGGATTATAGAAACAACTAAGTAACTTAGAGCTCAATTGCAAAGGAATTATGATTTACAAAGCGAAGGATCAGAAACAGACGCTCTGATCAAGGATGGATAAGTTCAATAGACATAGGGGCACAATCGACGACAATTTGATTGGCGAGAACCAGCTCACGTTTCAAATGACGTCTAAGCCGGAAGGATGAATTCTAGGATCTGATTGAGGATTGCGAGCATTCGCAACAAATTGAATCAACGGACTCAAAATGATAATGACAAGAGATGCCAATAAGATTACGAGACTTAAGATTAATCATAATGCAAGTAAGCAAGAATTTCAAGAGCAAAAAGGCTCCTGAGGATTTTCGGAAGATCGAATGGTATTTTGAACACTTTTGTGAAATACTTGAATCAACTGGGGATGAGCGGATACTCGGTAAGTGCGAGAATTATCCGTAGGGGTATTCAGGTGACAAAGAACAGCAAGGCAGTAAGCTCAAGGATTCTCGGAACAACAGAGATAATTTCGGGGTATCTTGTAATAACAAGATCAACTGGGAAACATTGTATGAATGGCGAGTATACGCGGTTATCCATAGGAGTTTATCGATGAAAGGGAATTGCAAAAGCGATGAACACAAGTTCTCGGGTTATCAGCGGAGAGTATCTTCAGGGTCTTCACGTGCAGCAGACGATCATCAGTAATAAGGGGCTCTCCGGGTGAAAGTGATAACGAGATCCTAATGTTAGATTTAGCAAAATTCACTTAACCCGAATAGAAGAGAGATCAGAGTCCCAGAGTATAGACAAGGAGTAAAAGATCCTAATACCACCCAATGGCGACGTGGGCCCGTAAGACACACAGCCATGTTAGTAAAAGTTTTTGCAATGTCTAGACTCGACTTCGGCCAAGGAGTTGGAAAGGGGGATTCCTACAGGCAGTCGGCTCTGATACCAACTTGTGACGCCCCCGATTCAATCGTACACTAATCATGCACGCAAATGTGTACGATCAAGATCAGGGACTCACGGGAAGATATCACAACACAACTCTACAACATAAATAAGTCATACAAGCATCATAATACAAGCCAGGGGCCTCGAGGGCTCGAATACAATTGCTCGATCATAGACGAGTCAGCGGAAGCAACAATATCTGAGTACAGACATAAGTTAAACAAGTTTGCCTTAAGAAGGCTAGCACAAAAGTAGCAACGATCGAAAAGGCAAGGCCTCCTGCCTGGGACCTCCTAACTACTCCTCGAAGCCGAACTCCATGTAGAATCATCCTCGGGATCTCTAGCTCCTGGACTCCAGCATCTGGTTGCGACAACCAGGTATAGAAAGGGGAAAAGAGGGAGAAAAGCAACCGTGAGTACTCATCCAAAGTACTCGCAAGCAAGGAGCTACACTACATATGCATGGGTATATGTGTAAAGGGCCATATCGGTGGACTGAACTGCAGAATGCCAGAATAAGGGGGGATAGCTAGTCCTGTCGAAGACTACGCTTCTGGCCACCTCCATCTTGCAGCATGTAGAAGAGAGTAGATGGTAAGTTCACCAAGTAGCATCGCATAGCATAATCCTACCCGGCGATCCCCTCCTCGTCGCCCTGTTAGAGAGCGATCACCGGGTTGTATCTGGCACTTGGAAGGGTGTGTTTTATTAAGTATCCAGTTCTAGTTGTCATAAGGTCAAGGTACAACTCCGGGTCGTCCTTTTACCGAGGGACACGGCTATTCGAATAGATAAACTTCCCTGCAGGGGTGCACCACATAACCCAACACGCTCGATCCCATTTGGCCGGACACACTTTTCTGAGTCATGCCCGGCCGCGGAAGATCAACACGTCCAGCCCCACCTAGGCTCAACAGAGAGGTCATCACGCCGGTCTAAATCCTATGCGCGCAGGGGTCTGGGCCCATCGCCCATTGCACACCTGCACGTTGCGTACGCGGCCGGAAGCAGACCTAGCCTAGCAGGCGTTCCAGTCCAATCCGGCGCGCGCCGCTCCGTCGCTGACGTCAAGAAGAGCTTCGGCTGATACCACGACGTCGAGTGCCCATAACTGTTCCCGCGTAGTTGGTTAGTGCGTTAGACCAAATGGCCAAACTAAGATCAAATACCAAGATCTCGTTAAGCGTGTTAATTATCCGCGAACGCCGACCAGGGCCAGGCCCACCTCTCTCCTAGGTGGTCTCAACCTACCCTGTCGCTCCGCCACAAAGCAACAGTCGGGGGCCGTCGGGAACCCAGGCCCACCTCTACCGGGATGGAGCCACCTGTCCTTTCAGCCCCCTCATCAGAATCACTTGCGGGTACTCAACGAGCCGACCCGACTTTAGTCACCACATGTGTCATGTATGTAAAGTATATAGTATATACCCGTGATCACCTCCCGCAGTGATCACGACCCAGTAGTAGCATGGCAGACGGACAAGAATGTAGGGCCACTGATGGAAAAAACTAGCATCCTATTCTAAGCAGTAGGATAGCAGGTAAGGGTAACAACTGTAGCAACAATGACAGGCTATGCAGCAGAATTGGATTAACCGAAAGCAGTAACATGCTACACTCTTCTAATGCAAGCAGTATAGAGAAGAATAGGCGATATCTGGTGATCAAGGGGGGGGCCTTGCCTGATTGCTCTGGCAAGAAGGAGGGGTCATCAACAGCGTAGTCGGTCGGGGCACCAGCAGCGGCGTCGGTCTCGTAGTCTTCCGGAGAGAAGAGGGGGAAGGAACAATGAATACAATGCAAACAGATGCATAACGATGCATGACATGACAAAGCGTGATGCTAGGTGTGCCCAAACGCGGTAGTAGGTGATACCGGCGAAGGTGGGGAACATCCGGGAAAGTATTCCCGGTGTTTCGCGTTTTCGGGCAGATGAACCGGAGGGGGAAAGTTGCGAGTTCGATATGTTAGGGAGGTGTGGCGGACGAACGGACTGCATATCCGGATTCGTCTCGTCGTTCTGAGCAACTTTCATGTACAAAGTATTTTCATCCGAGTTACGGATTATTTTATATTAATTTTTAAAGATTTAAATCATTTTTAGAATTAACAGAATTAATTTAATTCGAAACTTGATTTATGACATCAGCATGATGTCATGCTGACGTCAGCAGTCAACAGGGGTTGACTGGTCAACCTGACAAGTGGGTCCCACTGGTCAGTGACACATTTTAATTAAACATATTAATTAACCTAATCAGGATTAATTAGGGGTGGGCCCCACTGTCATTGACTACTTAATTAGCTAATTAGGTAACTAATGTTTAACTAGTTTAATTAGTTGTTTAGTTTAATTAATTAAAATTAATTAAGTTAATTAATTAATTATTTTTATTATTATTATTTATTTATATTTTTTAATTCTCTTTTTTTCTTTTTTTATAAACGTTCTCAGGGGCTGGGCCCCACTTGTCATTGGGCCAGGGGGGCAATCGGGTGCTGGGCTATCGGGCACTGGCCCGCAGGGCGCACCCGATTTGGGCTCTGCGGGGCGCCGGCGACCACGGTAGGGCGGTCGCAGGGAGCAGGGGGGCCATGGCGGCGCGCCGGCGTGGAGCAGCGGCAGGGGAGGCTGTGGTGGTGCGGGCGACGGCAGTTGTGAGCGCTCCAGGAAGGAGCAGCACGGCGGGTGCGGCTCGGCGCGACTGCGGGCGTGCGCGACGGCACGCCGGGTGAGGCGAGGCCACGGTGAGCGCGGTCGGCGCGCGTACAGGGCGATGGTCAGGGGCGTGCGCGGAGTGCGTCGACCGCGGCGACGGACTAGGGACGCGTGTGCGAGGGATACAGAGAGGAGAGGGGAGTTTCGCTCACCCACGATGCAGGGGTTCGCCGGCGAGGCTCGACGGAGTCCGCCGGGGAGGGGGTCAGGGAGGCGAGCGTCGACGGCAAGCGGCGGGGCGTCGATCCAGCGGTGAGGTGGCGGGCGACGAAGCCGGCGAGGGAGAGTCGGGGACGGGCAGTCCGACGGGATCCAGCAACGACGAGGTAGCGGGAGGCACCGGGCGGCGGCGTCGCGGTGAAGGGGTCGGGGCCCTCCACCCCGGTATGTGTTAAGCTGGTAATTTGTTCCGAACTGTTTACCTCTGTTTTTAAGGTTCACGAAGCTACTGATTCCTGAAAGAGTGATGCTGCTCCTAAGATTCTAAGGGGTATTTTTTTTCTCTAAAACATATTCCACGTTAGAAAGACATCAATTGTCTTAGATGACCTAGGGTACAGGAAAGAAAAATATAGAAACAAAAGGTTCTTCATTTGTCGATTCGAATATGAACAATTTTGCATACCACAATTTCATCCAGAGGTATCCTCCGTCATGTTTTCCACACTGCTGGCAGCAAAGGAAGGTTGTGTTAACCTACCGAATGGTGGATAAGTCCACTCTGGGGATTGGAACGGTCATCATCTGTGGACATACTATACTTTCAGCGTGGGGACTATGTAAGCACTGAAAGGAGATTCTGAGTAGTTTTTTCGTCTATATAGAGATATCTTTATTTGGTTTGACACTTTGTTGAACAAGTAGTTAGTACCGTCACTCTAGGTACCAGCTGAACTAACCAAAAGGATTAAAATATCATGTTATTGAAGAGTATCATGGAATGGGATATGGATTCTCCTGAAGTTGTTGAAACTTAGATTACCAACTCACCATTACTTGGTAGGAAACTATTTTTTTTCCTTGCATGTCATTGAAGAGACAATTTACCAGATTTCCAATTGATCCGCCTTATTGCCCAGATATTAGCATTTTTTGTACAAATGCCTTTACAAATTTTGAGGATTTATAATTATGCATCTTCCTTCTATTGAAAATCAGGAAGGTCCCAATTTTCTATGGGCTGGAACATTCAGTTTAGTTATATGATTATATATGGTCTCAATTATATTTGTAAGCAATGCAAGATATATTTGTTTTTCATTTATGATAGACGTGATATTATGTTTCTGAATTTTCTCAGATTGAACTCCGGATCAAAAGTGCTCGCCATTACGCCTCATAGGTCTCTTGCTGCTCAGACTGCATTCATTGCTTTATAGGCCTCTCTTGCTTCTCGCATTGGTACACACCCACGCTCACTCACCGCTAAATTTAGTTATTTACAGCTGATGATTATTCCGGGCAATTTATTTGTTCAAATATGTTTGCTACAATCAGCTTGTGACATCTTGCTAGGCATTTAGTCTCACACAGTCAATGGACACCCCCACAATCAATCACAACCTGTTGCCACATCCTTGACATATAGGTTAGTTGGGATGACACAAAAGTATTGCCCTAAAGATTTCTATGAGCAAGCCACCATATTAGAGAATGGTTTCACACAACATGCAATAAAAATAGAGTTGCCATTAATGTCAAACATGTTGTTCCTCACAATACCACTGATAGTATGTACAAATATTTGTTCAAGTATGTGACGAAAGGATTTGATTGGCAGGTAGAAAAATGGACTCTAATGTTGGATCATTTGATTCATCAAGTCAAACCGTCGATGAAATAGAAAATCACCCAGAATGTTGCTACATGACACCAAATGAGGTTGTTTGGCGCTTACCAAAGAGAATGAAGATTGATTTGGTATCCAGGCACCACATAAGTTATGTCAAAAATAAAAGCTTCTCAGTTGACGATGCACAAATTTTACCATCTACAAAGGTTAGACAATTTCTATTCATTCAAAAAGTATGTTATTTCTCCTAATTTGAGCCATATTGCCTACAAATACTAACTTGAACCATGAAATACTTCCAGCCATTTCCAAGCAAAGAAATGATGACCCATCAATCTTCAAAAAGTATCCAGAGGTTTGCCATCAATCATAACATAGAATTTACAAGCTCTATCCAAACATCGCTAACCAAACATTTTCTATTCGCGGTGCGATGATCCATACACCAGAGGGCTCAAACAATACTACACCTTCCGATTGCCAACATGCAACTATTGTCATTGAGAAAAAAATAGAATAGGTATTACTTTGAAAACTCTTAGTATAAATCGATTGGTTCAAATTCAACATGAAACTGAAATGACAATTTTTCACAGGTACACTTTAGCTAAAAGGAGCATTGAACTACAGAAGATGAAATCACCAGATTATTGTGCAATTAGGACAGGCGAGGGAAACATAACATTGTCAAGATGCATACAATCACAGGAAT
The DNA here is from genome assembly GCF_018294505.1 of Triticum aestivum. Classification (NCBI taxonomy): domain Eukaryota; kingdom Viridiplantae; phylum Streptophyta; class Magnoliopsida; order Poales; family Poaceae; genus Triticum; species Triticum aestivum. The sequence continues at coordinate 269,007,077 of NC_057814.1, read as the reverse complement.
AATGTTGCACAAGAATAATGTTGTTTTTAACAACATGAAGGAACACCGCTGAGATGCATGCAAGCACCTACGAGTTGCACTATCTTTCTATCTTAAATTACTTACATTGCCGCTTAAATTGCAATCCGGTGTTATTACTATTTCCTGATTATGCATGTCGTCAGATATGTGGATACACCTATGCAACTATTATGTCTAAATTATGAAGTCCATGGGTTTATATGCACTTTATTGAGCTGATTAGGTGTAGTTTACTTCAATTGTTCTCAATATATACTGATGTTCCATGCACATGTACAAACGGGACAAAATAAGGTCATGTCATGCCAACTTTTTATGTGAAATTCCTTCCAAATCTTGATGGTATAGTAAACAAATATATGTTTCATTTACTAATTTTATAAGCGCATCAATTTTCCTCTACAAAATCCCCGCAGAAACGTGCGGGGCATCTTCTAGTTAAAAGAACTTGCATGACATCTTTTTTCCTACCCTCCCGTGGCAGCGGGGTCCATATTGGAAACTAAGGGATATTAAGGCCTCCTTTTAATAGAGAACCAGAACAAACCATTAACACATAGTGAATGCATGAACTCCTCAAACTACGGTCATCACCGGGAGTGGGCCCGGTTGTTGTCACTCCGGGGTTGCAAAATCGGATCTAGGACATGGATATAATGATGAATTCATAAACGGTTCAGATATGTGTTCATGGCACCCGGGCCCAAAGTGACAAGCATTAAGCATGGCAAAGTCATAGCAACATCAATCTAAGAACATAGTGGATACTAGGGAACAAGCCCTAACAAAACTAACTCGATTACATGATGAATCTCATCCAAATACTCACCGACCAGCGAGCCTACGAAGGAATTGCTCACTCCCAGTGGGGAGCATCATGGAATTGGCGATGGAGATTAGTTGGTGATGACGAAGAACAAAGATCCCCCACTCCGGAGCCCCAAACAGACTCCAGATCTGCCCTCCCGAGGAGGAACAGGGCTTGGCGGCAGCTCCGTCTCGTGGATCATGATAATTCTTTCTCCCTGATTTTTTTTCTTTGAAAATAGGAATTTATAGCATTGGTTTCAGGGTCAGCGGGGCCACCAGGTGGGTACAACCCACCTGGGCGCGCCAGGGGAGGGGGCGCGCCTTGGTGGATTGTGCCCACCTAGGTGCCCTTCTCCGGCGGGTCTTGGCTCCAGAAATTCTTATTATTGATATAAAAAATCCTCGCAAAGTTTGGTTCCATTCCGAGAACTTTTATTTCTGCACAAAAACAACACCATGGTAGTTCTGCTGAAAACAGCGTTAGTCCGGGTTAGTTTCATTCAAATCATGCAAATTAGAGTCCAAAACAAGAGGAAAAGCGTGAGAAAAAATAGATACATTGGAGACGTATCAACTCCCCCAAGCTTAAACCTTTGCATGTCCTCAAGCAATTCAGTTGATAAACTGAAAGTGAGAAAGAAAAACTTTTACGAACTCTTTTGCTCTTGTTTGCATAAATAAGCTTAAACAGCACCCAGGTTTTCAGCCAATCATTAAAACTAACCATGTCGACAATAACTCTTAAAGATTATAATGACTCATATCAATGACATAATCAGCTAGCGGGCAATAATAATATATCTCAAACAACAACATGTTGTCAAAACAACCATGATATAATATGACAATAGTGGTATCTTGCTAGCCCTTTCTGAGGCCGCAAAACATAAATGCAGAGCACCTCTAAAGTTCAAGCAGCGACTAAACATTGTAATTCATGGTAGAAAAGATCTAGTCATGATGCACCCAACATTAGCTACACGCAATGCATAAATCATGACAGTTGTGCTCTACTCAGTTTCTGGAGCTTGTTTTAGAACGTGGTGACACAACATAAAAGTAAATAGATAGTCCCTTCGCAGAGGGAAGCAGAGATTTGCAGAGGTGCCAGATCTCAATTTTTAAAACATAGATAAATGATTATTTTGAGACATGCACCCTTCTTATTCACTTCACGACCATCAGTTATCAACATCTTCCATGCTAAGCACGCTAGTGGCTGTTCCCAAGTGATAAAAGTAAAGGTTTACTCCCCCTCCACCAACAATCACATTCCACGGCTTGTCCGAAACAACGGGTGCCATCTATACCAATAACAGTCCTGGGGGAGTTTTGTTTAATTATTAGCATTTTTGAGTTTGGGACTGGGAATCCCTATTACCGCCCTTTTCTCGTGCGATGGCGATTGAATAAACACTCGAGCTGAGAATAACCCGCTTAGCATGGAAGATACCGACCACCTCCCGTCGTTCCATGTAGCGACCCGACCTCAAACAGTCAAGTCTCTGTGCTTCAGTGTCATCCCTGGATCGGTAATGCTGACACACACAGTACTCGAAGGATTTATAACAGAGTAGCAATCACACACTTATTACATTGAATGTCTCAAAAGAGAACTTATTACAATAAATATGGCTTAAGGCCATCTAAATAAGATAACAGCGGAAGACTTGGAAGATAAATGAGTCCATCAACTCCAACGGCATAGCTGAGATGCACAACAACGACCTATCGCACCTTTACTCGTCGTCTGAAAAGTCTGCAACATAATACGTTGCAGCCCAAAAACGGGTCAACACATGGAATATGCTGGCAATATAACACAGTAGAGCAATGAACAGATAAATGCTATCACTACATGCATATATGGCTGGTGGAGGCTCTATGGTTATATGGTTTTTGCGAAAAGCCAATTTTTTCCTACAACAAAGGAATATATTTTATTTAACTATCATGGTGGTTGAACAACATTGAGAAGGTACCTCCAACTCAATCCCAATTAAAAGTAATTATCAACCCAACAAATTAAGTTAGAGTGATGAGATACTTATGATAATCCAAGTACTACATACTCAAGATGTCCATAACCAGGGACACGGCTAACCATGATTAGATTGTACACTCTGCAGAGGTTTGCGCACTTTTCCCCACAAGACTCGATCTCCTCCGTTGGATTTCTCGCACTTCATGGTGTTTGAGAAACGGATGACCGAGACACAGTCTTTCAGAAGCATTAACTCTAACCCCGGGTAGACAGTACCAACCTACATCCCTCTACATCTGCTAGCCTACCACTTGAAGAGGTCATGCAACTTACTCAACTATGGAAGAGCCCATAATAGCTTGTGGCTGCACATGGAAGTTTCTAGCATGAAATATCTCAGATCCCTTTGAGCCTGGGTGGCGGGCCGTAGGATTATCACACGAGTACTCCGGGATATCCTAGGACAACACTGGATTCTCCAGGTGCCCAAACAAGCAATCCACCTAGATGTGTATTAAAGTTGCCACCTTAAGTTGAACCATTAAATAATCGTCTCACATTTGGCATGGATTCACTCACCCAAACCACGTCTACGAGCATAGCATAGCAGTATAAGCATAACGTAGAAGTAACTCCCAAGGGTTTGATAATAAACAGGGCAATAGGTTCTACCTCATCAACTACTTCCCAATACCCACAAGTTAATCACATCGTAATCATGCAGTGTTTGAGGTTTGGAACTAATGCATAAAAATTGGGTATGAAAAGAGTATGATCAATGTGTTGCTTGCCTTGCTGACGATCCGCAAAACCTAGTGACTCGTAGTAGCACGCTTCGCACTCCAGGAATTCTATCGCAAACAAACAATAGCATACATAAGCAATCAAGCAAAGATGCACGATTAAAACTCAAATAAGAAGATCGAATCTGAAACTCAACTGAAGAGATTCGATTTGCAAAAAGAATCAAATCAAACGGAGCAACGAAACTCAAACTACGAAAGAAACAAGATCTGATTACTAATCTAGACTAAAGTCAAATTTTACAGTAGCAAAATCTTGTTCAAGTTGGTTAAATAGAAAGAGAACTTCGAGACGAAGATCTAGGCGCTTGAATCGCCAGATTCCGATAAACGAGCGAAAAGATAAACTAAAACGAAAATCGGGTCAGAAATCGCGATCGAAAATAATCGCGAAAAACCCTGGAAAAAGAAAAACCGACGAACAGGCTAACGAACGAACGTTCGCTGTCTGCGGCTAACGGGTGGACGGCGTTCGTTAAATCGAACGTATGGACGAACGTCCGCAAAATAACTAAACCGAAAAAACAGAACCGATCTATTAAAAAAGTAGATCTAGGGTTTTGAAAATAAAAACCGATCGGTTTAAAAAAACCGGCGGCTACCTCGTGGAACGGGGCGGCGGCGTACTCCGGCGGCGGGGCGGCAGGGCAACTCCGGCGCCGGCGAGGCGGCGGCAGGGCGCGGCGCAGCGGCGGCGGTGCGGCGCAGGGGCGGCGCCGGCTGGCGGCGGGGCAGCGCTAGGGCTCGAGCGGGGCTAACGGGTGGCTTGAAGGAAATATGCCCTAGAGGCCATAATAAAGTTATTATTTATTTCCTTATATCATGATAAATGTTTATTATTCATGCTAGAATTGTATGAACTAGAAACATAATACATGTGTGAATACATAGACAAACAGAGTGTCACTAGTATACCTCTACTTGACTAGCTCGTTGATCAAAGATGGTTATGTTTCCTAGCCATAGACATGAGTTGTCATTTGATTAACGGGATCACATCATTAGGAGAATGATGTGATTGACTTGACCCATTCCGTTAGCTTAGCACTCGATCGTTTAGTATGTTGCTATTGCTTTCTTCATGACTTATACATGTTCCTATGACTATGAGATTATGCAACTCCCGTTTACCGGCGGAACACTTTGTGTGCTACCAAACGTCACAACGTAACTGGGTGATTATAAAGGTGCTCTACAGGTGTCTCCAAAGGTACTTGTTGGGTTGGCGTATTTCGAGATTAGGATTTGTCACTCCGATTGTCGGAGAGGTATCTCTGGGCCCACTCAGTAATACACATCACTATAAGCCTTGCAAGCATTGTGACTAATGAGTTAGTTGCGGAATGATGTATTACGGAACGAGTAAAGAGACTTGCCGGTAACGAGATTGAACTAGGTATCGAGATACCGACGATCGAATCTCGGGCAAGTAACATACCGATAAAGATCTTTGTAGAATATGTAGGAACCAATATGAGCATCCAGGTTCCGCTATTGGTTATTGACCGGAGAGGTGTCTCGATCATGTCTACATAGTTCTCGAACCCGTAGGGTCCGCACGCTTAACATTACGATGATAGTTATATTATGAGTTTATATGTTTTGATGTACCGAAGGTTGTTCGGAGTCCCGGATGTGATCACGGACATGACGAGGAGTCTCGAAATGGTCGAGACATAAAGATTGATATATTGGAAGCCTATGTTTGGACATCGGAAGTGTTCCGGATGAAATTGGGATTTTTCCGAAGTACCGGGAGGTTACCGGAACCCCCCAGTAACTTAATGGGCCTTAGTGGTTCTAGGTGGAAGAGAGGAGAGGAGGCCAGGGCAGGGCCGCGCGCCCCTCCCCCCCAGTTTGAATAGGACAAGGAGAGGGGGGGCGCCCCCCTTCCTTCCTCCCCTCCACCTTTTCCCCCTTCCTCTCGTAGTCCAACATGGAAAAGGGGGGAGTCCTACTCCCGGTAGGAGTAGGACTCCTCCTGGCACGCCTCTCCTCCCTTGGCCGGCGGCCTCCCCCTTGCTCCTTTATATACGGGGGCAGGGGGCACCTCTCTACACACAATTGATCAACGATCTTTTAGCCGTGTGCGGTGCCCCCCTCCACCATATTACACCTCGATAATATCGTAGCGGTGCTTAGGCGAAGCCCTGCGTCGGTAGAACATCATCATCGTCACAACGCCGTCGTGCTGACGAAACTCTCCCTCAACACTCGGCTGGATCGGAGTTCGAGGACGTCATCAAGCAGAACGTGTGCTGAACTCGGAGGTGCCGTGCGTTCGGTACTTGATCGGTCGGATCGTGAAGACGTACGACTACATCAACCGCGTTGTGTTAATGCTTCCGCTTTCGGTCTACGAGGGTACGTGGACAACACTCTCCCCTCTCGTTGCTATGCATCACCATGATCTTGCGTGTGCGTAGGAAATTTTTTGAAATTACTACGTTCCCCAACAGTGGCATCCGAGCCTGGTTTTATGTGTTGATGTTATGCACGAGTAGAACACAAGTGAGTTGTGGGCGATATAAGTCATACTGCTTACCAGCATGTCATATTTTGGTTCAGCGGTATTGTGAGATGAAGCGGCCCGGACCGACATTACGCGTACGCTTACGCGAGACTGGTTTCACCGTTGCGAGCACTCGTTGCTTAAAGGTGACTGGCGGGTGTCTGTCTCTCTCACTTTAGTTGAACCGAGTGTGGCTACGCCCGGTCCTTGCGAAGGTTAAAACAGCACCAACTTGACAAACTATCGTTGTGGTTTTGATGCGTAGGTAAGAACGGTTCTTGCTAAGCCCGTAGCAGCCACGTAAAACTTGCAACAACAAAGTAGAGGACGTCTAACTTGTTTTTGCAGGGCATGTTGTGATGTGATATGGTCAAGACATGATGCTATATTTTATTGTATGAGATGATCATGTTTTGTAACCGAGTTATCGGCAACTGGCAGGAGCCATATGGTTGTCGCTTTATTGTATGCAATGCAATCGCCATGTAATTGTTTTACTTTATCACTAAGCGGTAGCGATAGTCGTAAAAGCAATAGTTGGCGAGACGACAACGATGCTACGATGGAGATCAAGGTGTCGCGCCGGTGACGATGGTGATCATGACGGTGCTTCGGAGATGGAGATCACAAGCACAAGATGATGATGGCCATATCATATCACTTATATTGATTGCATGTGATGTTTATCTTTTATGCATCTTATCTTGCTTTGATTGACGGTAGCATTATAAGATGATCTCTCACTAAAATTTCAAGATAAAGTGTTCTCCCTGAGTATGCACCGTTGCGAAAGTTCTTCGTGCTGAGACACCACGTGATGATCGGGTGTGATAGGCTCTACGTTCAAATACAACGGGTGCAAAACAGTTGCACACGCGGAATACTCAGGTTAAACTTGACGAGCCTAGCATATGCAGATATGGCCTCGGAACACGGAGACCGAAAGGTCGAGCGTGAATCATATAGTAGATATGATCAACATAGTGATGTTCACCATTGAAACTACTCCATCTCACGTGATGATCGGACATGGTTTAGTTGATTTGGATCACGTAATCACTTAGATGATTAGAGGGATGTCTATCTAAGTGGGAGTTCTTAAGTAATATGATTAATAGAACTTAAATTTATCATGAACTTAGTACCTGATAGTATCTTGCTTGTCTATGTTAATTGTAGATAGATGGCCCGTGCTGTTGTTCCGTTGAATTTTAATGCGTTCCTTGAGAAAGCAAAGTTGAAAGATGATGGTAGCAATTACACGGACTGGGTCCGTAACTTGAGGATTATCCTCATTGCTGCACAGAAGAATTACGTCCTGGAAGCACCGCTGGGTGCCAGGCCTGCTGCAAGAGCAACACCAGAAGTTATGAACGTCTGGCAGAGCAAAGCTGATGACTACTCGATAGTTCAGTGTGCCATGCTTTACGGCTTAGAACCGGGTCTTCAACGACGTTTTGAACGTCATGGAGCATATGAGATGTTCCAGGAGTTGAAGTTAATATTTCAAGCAAATGCCCGGATTGAGAGATATGAAGTCTCCAATAAGTTCTACAGCTGCAAGATGGAAGAGAATAGTTCTGTCAGTGAGCATATACTCAAAATGTCTGGGTATAATAATCACTTGATTCAACTGGGAGTTAATCTTCCGATGATAGCGTCATTGACAGAATTCTTCAATCACTGCCACCAAGCTACAAGAGCTTCGTGATGAACTATAACATGCAAGGGATGAAAAGACAATTCCCGAGCTCTTCGCAATGCTAAAGGCAGCGGAGGTAGAAATCAAAAAGGAGCATCAAGTGTTGATGGTCAATAAGACCACTAGTTTCAAGAAAAAGGGCAAAGGGAAGAAGAAGGGGAACTTCAAGAAGAACAGCAAGCAAGTTGCTGTTCAGGAGAAGAAACCCAAGTCTGGACCTAAGCCTGAAACTGAGTGCTTCTACTGCAAGCAGACTGGTCACTGGAAGCGGAACTGCCCCAAGTATTTGGCGGATAAGAAGGATGGCAAGGTTAACAAAGGTATATGTGATATACATGTTATTGATGTGTACCTTACTAATGCTCGCAGTAGCACCTGGGTATTTGATACTGGTTCTGTTGCTAATATTTGCAACTCGAAACAGGGGCTACGGATTAAGCGAAGATTGGCTAAGGACGAGGTGACGATGCGCGTGGGAAATGGTTCCAAAGTCGATGTGATCGCGTCGGCACGCTACCTCTACATCTACCTTCGGGATTAGTATTAGACCTAAATAATTGTTATTTGGTGCCAGCGTTGAGCATGAACATTATATCTGGATCTTGTTTGATGCGAGACGGTTATTCATTTAAATCAGAGAATAATGGTTGTTCTATTTATATGAGTAATATCTTTTATGGTCATGCACCCTTGAAGAGTGGTCTATTTTTAATGAATCTCGATAGTAGTGACACACATATTCATAATGTCGAAGCCAAAAGATGCAGAGTTGATAATGATAGTGCAACTTATTTGTGGCACTGCCGTTTAGGTCATATCGGTGTAAAGCGCATGAAGAAACTCCATAATGATGGACTTTTGGAATCACTTGATTATGAATCACTTGGTACTTGCGAACCATGTCTCATGGGCAAGATGACTAAAACACCGTTCTCCGGAACTATGGAGAGAGCAACTGATTTGTTGGAAATCATACATACAGATGTATGTGGTCCGATGAATATTGAGGCTCGTGGCGGATATCGTTATTTTCTCACCTTCACAGATGATTTGAGCAGATATGGGTATATCTACTTAATGAAACATAAGTCTGAAACATTTGAAAAGTTCAAAGAATTTTAGAGCGAAGTTGAAAATCATCGTAACAAGAAAATAAAGACTACGATCAGATCGTGGAGGAGAATATTTGAGTTACGAGTTTGGCCTACATTTGAAACAATGCGGAATAGTTTCGCAACTCACGCCACCCGGAACACCACAACGTAATGGTGTGTCCGAACGTCGTAATCGTACTTTACTAGATATGGTGCGATCTATGATGTCTCTTACTGATTTACCGCTATCGTTTTGGGGTTATGCTTTAGAGACGGCTGCATTCACTCTAAATAGGACACCATCGAAATCCGTTGAGACGACGCCTTATGAACTATGGTTTGGCAAGAAACCAAAGTTGTCGTATCTTAAAGTTTGGGGTTGCGATGCTTATGTGAAGAAACTTCAACCTGATAAGCTCGAACCTAAATCGGAGAAATGTGTCTTCATAGGATACCCAAAGGAGACTGTTGGGTACACCTTCTATCACAGATCCGAAGGCAAGACATTCGTTGCTAAGAATGGATCCTTTCTAGAGAAGGAGTTTCTCTCGAAAGAAGTGAGTGGGAGGAAAGTAGAACTTGATGAGGTAACTGTACCTGCTCCCTTATTGGAAAGTAGATCATCACAGAAATCAGTTTCTGCGACACCTACACCAATTAGTGAGGAAGTTAATGATAATGATCATGAAACTTCAGATCAAGTTATTACTGAACCTCGTAGGTCAACCAGATTAAGATCCGCACCAGAGTGGTACGGTAATCCTGTTCTGGAGGTTATGTTGCTAGACCATGACGAACCTACGAACTATGAAGAAGCGATGGTGAGCCCAGATTCCGCAAAATGGCTTGAGGCCATGAAATCCGAGATGGGATCCATGTATGAGAACAAAGTATGGACTTTGGTTGACTTGCCCGATGACCGGCAAGCCATTGAAAATAAATGGATCTTCAAGAAGAAGACTGACGCTGACGGTAATGTTACTGTCTATAAAGCTCGACTTGTTGCGAAAGGTTTTCGACAAGTTCAAGGGATTGACTACGATGAGACCTTCTCACCCGTAGCGATGCTTAAGTCTGTCCGAATCATGTTAGCAATTGCCGCATTTTATGATTATGAAATTTGGCAAATAGATGTCAAAACTGCATTCCTGAATGGATTTCTGGAAGAAGAGTTGTATATGATGCAACCGGAAGGTTTTGTCGATCCAAAGGGAGCTAACAAGTGTGCAAGCTCCAGCGATCCATTTATGGACTGGTGCAAGCCTCTCGGAGTTGGAATAAACGCTTTGATAGTGTGATCAAAGCATTTGGTTTTATACAGACTTTTGGAGAAGCCTGTATTTACAAGAAAGTGAGTGGGAGCTCAGTAGCATTTCTGATATTATATGTGGATGACATATTGCTGATTGGAAATGATATAGAATTTCTGGATAGCATAAAGGGATACTTGAATAAGAGTTTTTCAATGAAAGACCTCGGTGAAGCTGCATATATATTGGGCATCAAGATCTATAGAGATAGATCAAGACGCTTAATTGGACTTTCACAAAGCACATACCTTGACAAAGTTTTGAAGAAGTTCAAAATGGATCAAGCAAAGAAAGGGTTCTTGCCTGTACTACAAGGTGTGAGATTGAGTAAGACTCAATGCCCGACCACTGCAGAAGATAGAGAGAAGATGAAAGATGTTCCCTATGCTTCAGCCATAGGCTCTATCATGTATGCAATGCTGTGTACCAGACCTGATGTGTGCCTTGCTATAAGTTTAGCAGGGAGGTACCAAAGTAATCCAGGAGTGGATCACTGGACAGCGGTCAAGAACATCCTGAAATACCTGAAAAGGACTAAGGATATGTTTCTCGTTTATGGAGGTGACAAAGAGCTCATCGTAAATGGTTACGTTGATGCAAGCTTTGACACTGATCCGGACGATTCTAAATCGCAAACCGGATACGTATTTACATTGAACGGTGGAGCTGTCAGTTGGTGCAGTTCTAAGCAAAGTGTCGTGGCGGGATCTACGTGTGAAGCGGAGTACATAGCTGCTTCGGAAGCAGCAAATGAAGGAGTCTGGATGAAGGAGTTCATATCCGATCTAGGTGTCATACCTAGTGCATCGGGACCAATGAAAATCTTTTGTGACAATACTGGTGCAATTGCCTTAGCAAAGGAATCCAGATTTCACAAGAGAACCAAGCACATCAAAAGACGCTTCAATTCCATCCGGGATTTAGTCCAGGTGGGAGACATAGAAATTTGCAAGATACATACGGATCTGAATGTTGCAGACCCGTTGACTAAGCCTCTTCCACGAGCAAAACATGATCAGCACCAAGACTCCATGGGTGTAAGAATCATTACTGTGTAATCTAGATTATTGACTCTAGTGCAAGTGGGAGACTGAAGGAAATATGCCCTAGAGGCAATAATAAAGTTATTATTTATTTCCTTATATCATGATAAATGTTTATTATTCATGCTAGAATTGTATTAACCGGAAACATAATACATGTGTGAATACATAGACAAACAGAGTGTCACTAGTATGCCTCTACTTGACTAGCTCGTTGATCAAAGATGGTTATGTTTCCTAGCCATAGACATGAGTTGTCATTTGATTAACGGGATCACATCATTAGGAGAATGATGTGATTGACTTGACCCATTCCGTTAGCTTAGCACTCGATCGTTTAGTATGTTGCTATTGCTTTCTTCATGACTTATACATGTTCCTATGACTATGAGATTATGCAACTCCCGTTTACCGGAGGAACACTTTGTGTGCTACCAAACGTCACAACGTAACTGGGTGATTATAAAGGTGCTCTACAGGTGTCTCCAAAGGTACTTGTTGGGTTGGCGTATTTCGAGATTAGGATTTGTCACTCCGATTGTCGGAGAGGTATCTCTGGGCCCACTCAGTAATACACATCACTATAAGCCTTGCAAGCATTGTGACTAATGAGTTAGTTGCGGGATGATGTATTACGGAACGAGTAAAGAGACTTGCCGGTAACGAGATTGAACTAGGTATCGAGATACCGACGATCGAATCTCGGGCAAGTAACATACCGATGACAAAGGGAACAACGTATGTTGTTATGCGGTCTGACCGATAAAGATCTTCGTAGAATATGTAGGAACCAATATGAGCATCCAGGTTCCGCTATTGGTTATTGACCGGAGAGGTGTCTCGGTCATGTCTACATAGTTCTCGAACCCGTAGGGTCCGCACGCTTAACGTTACGATGACAGTTATATTATGAGTTTATATGTTTTGATGTACCGAAGGTTGTTCGGAGTCCCGGATGTGATCACGGACATGACGAGGAGTCTCGAAATGGTCGAGACATAAAGATTGATATATTGGAAGCCTATGTTTGGACATCGGAAGTGTTCCGGGTGAAATCGGGATTTTTCCGGAGTACCGGGAGGTTACCGGAACCCCCCGGTAACTTAATGGGCCTTAGTGGGCCTAGGTGGAAGAGAGGAGAGGAGGCCAGGGCAGGGCCGCGCGCCCCTCCCCCCCAGTCCGAATAGGACAAGGAGAGGGGGGCGGCGCCCCCCTTCCTTCCTCCCCTCCACCTTTTCCCCCTTCCTCTCCTAGTCCAACATGGAAAGGGGGGAGTCCTACTCCCGGTAGGAGTAGGACTCCTCCTGGCGCGCCTCTCCTCCCTTGGCCGGCGGCCTCCCCCTTGCTCCTTTATATACGGGGGCAGGGGGGCACCTCTCTACACACAATTGATCAACGATCTTTTAGCCGTGTGCGGTGCCCCCCTCCACCATATTACACCTCGATAATATCGTAGCGGTGCTTAGGCGAAGCCCTGCGTCGGTAGAACATCATCATCGTCACCACGCCGTCGTGCTGACAAAACTCTCCCTCAACACTCGTCTGGATCGGAGTTCGAGGGACGTCATCGAGCTGAACGTGTGCTGAACTCGGAGGTGCCGTGCGTTCGGTACTTGATCGGTCGGATCGTGAAGACGTACGACTACATCAACCGCGTTGTGTTAACGCTTCCGCTTTCGGTCTACGAGGGTACGTGGACAACACTCTCCCCTCTCGTTGCTATGCATCACCATGATCTTGCGTGTGCGTAGGAATTTTTTTGAAATTACTACGTTCCCCAACATGGCTGGGGCAGCTCGGGCCTTCGGCCTTTAAAGGGCCGGCCGGGTCAGTGTCCCAGGCGGACACGGCTCGGTAAGGCAGTAACCTTTTTTTTCTAATATTCCGACGCGCAGAAAAATGAAGAAAAGGAATACTAAACGGACTCCAAAAATCCTGAAATAAATTTTCCCCATCCGCTAAAAATCTATTGGACAGGGTGAACATTTATTTAGGACTCTAATGCAATTTTGAAAAACGCATATTTTTCCTAATTCAAATAAAATAGCAATAAAATCCAAATAAAACTGTTTATTTGTTTTTAAATATTTTCCCTCCAATATTTCATTATTTTGGGGAAGTCATATTATCCCCTCTCATATATTTTTATATGAAATATTTTCGGTGAGGAAAATAATTAAAACCAAAGTGATCCTTGTTTTGATATTTGATAAAATTCAAATATGAAAAACGTGTAATCCCCAACTCTCTCCGTGGGTCCTTGAGTTGCTTAGAATTTCAAGGACCGCAAAGCAAAAATGCAGTAAAATATGATATGCATGTATGGCCTATGTATAACATTCCGAATTGAAAATTTGGGATGTTACAAGCCTACCCCCCTTAAGATGAATCTCGCCCTCGAGATTCGGGTTGGCTAGAAAATAGGTGTGGGTGGTCTTTGCGTAGATCATCCTCTCGTTCCCAGGTGGCTTCATCCTCTGTATTGTGGCTCCACCGAACTTTGCAAAACTTGATAACCTTGCTGCGAGTAACTCGGCTGGCAAACTCAAGAATCTTGACAGGCTTCTCCTCATAGGTCAGATCACTGTCCAACTGAATTGCTTCCAGGGGTACTGTATCTCTGAGCGGTATATCGGCCATCTCTGCATGGCACTTCTTCAACTGGGATACATGAAACACATCATGAACTCCTGACAATCCTTCAGGTAACTCCAACTTATAGGCTACCTCTCCCATGCGTTCCAAGACACGGTACGGTCCTACAAATCTCGGGGCTAACTTTCCCTTAACTCCAAAACGTTTAACTCCTCGCAGAGGTGACACTCGAAGATATGCTCTGTCTCCGATCTCATAGACTACCTCCTTGTGTTTCGAGTCTGCATAACTCTTCTGTCTGGACTGAGCTACCTTCAATCGGTCTCGAATTAGCTTAACCTTCTCTTCAGACTCTTTGATCAAATCTGGTCCAAACAACTGACGGTCTCCTACTTCATCCCACATCAATGGCGTTCGGCATCTTCTCCCATACAGGGCTTCGAAAGGTGCCATCTTCAAACTGGCCTGGTAGCTGTTGTTGTATGAGAACTCCGCGTACGGCAAATTTTCATCCCAACTAGATCCATAATCTAGTGCACAAGCTCTCAACATGTCCTTCAGAATCTGATTGACTCTCTCGGTCTGTCCGTCTGTCTGCGGATGAAAGGCTGTGCTAAACTCTAGCCTGGTACCAAAAGTCTGGTGCAGGTGATGCCAAAACTTTGAAGTGAACTGTGTTCCTCTATCTGATACGATGGTCCTCGGAACTCCGTGCAGACATACGATCCTGGTCATATATATCTTGGCCAACTTCGCACTTGTATAGGTGGTTTTCACTGGGATAAAGTGGGCCACTTTGGTCAAACGATCCACTACTACCTAGATAGAATCATATCATGATCGGTCCTAGGCAATCCGGTGATGAAATCCATGCCAAGCTTGTCCCACTTCCATTCGGGTATCGGCATAGGCTGCAGTAATCCTGCTGGCTTCTGCCTTTACTCTCTGACATACATCACATATAGCTACATACTCGGCAATATCCTTCTTCATACCAGTCCACCAGAAACGGTCCTTCAAATCCAAATACATCTTGGTGTTTCCGGGGTGTATCGAGTATGGCGAGTCATGGGCCTCTTGAAGTATCAATTTCCTGATCTCTGCGTTGTTGGGCACATAAACGCGGTCCTCAAACCATAAGGTGTCGTGCTCATACTCACGAAAACCTTTGGCCTTTCCTTTGCTCATTCTCTCCTTTATCCCTGCAATTTCTTTGTCATCCTTCTGAGCTTCTCGAATCTTTCCCAACAATGTAGACTGAACTTCCATTGCTGCAACAAAACCTCTAGGAACAATCTCCAAACGAAGTTCCCTGAGATCCTTGGCTAACTCCTTTGGCATCCCTCCGCTTACGAGGGTATTGGCATAACTTTTCCGGCTCAAAGCGTCTGCTACGACATTGGCCTTTCCTGGATGTTAGTGCAACTTCATATCATAATCCTTTATGAGCTCCAACCATCTCCTCTGCCTGAGGTTCAGCTCCTTTTGGGTGAAAATGTACTTCAAACTCTTATGATCCGTGTACACATCGCAACGGTTTCCAATAAGGTAATGTCTCTAGGTCTTGAGTGCATGCACTACGGCTGCTAACTCCAAATCATGTGTAGCATAATTCAACTCATGCGGTCGAAGCTGTCGAGATGCATACGAAACAACTCTTCCGTCTTGCATAAGTACTCCTCCAAGTCCTAAGCGAGAGGCGTCGCAATACACTTGGAAATACTTGCGTATATCCGGCAGAATTAGCACTGGGGCTGTAGTCAAACGCTTCTTCAACTCCTGGAAACTTGCTTCACATTCTTCAGTCCAATAGAATTTGGTATCCTTCTTTAATAACTCCGTCATAGGTTTTGCAATCTTGGAAAAATTCTCAATAAATCTCTGATAGTATCCCGCGAGTCCAAGAAAACTGCGGATCTCGCTAACTGAGGTGGGTGCCAACCACTCAGTGACTGACTGAACCTTGGTGGGATCTACTGCTATACCTTCTCCTGATATAACATGTCCAAGGAATCCAACTTCCTTCAACCAAAACTCACATTTGCTGAACTTGGCATACAACTGATGTTCCCTGAGTTTCTCGAGAACTAAACGCAAATGCTCCTTGTGCTCCTCTTCATTCTTCGAGTATACCATTATATCATCAATGAACACCACCACAAACTTATCCGAGAATTCCATGAACACCTTATTCATCATACTCATGAAATAGGCAAGGGCGTTAGTCAGTCCAAAAGACATAACCGTATACTCATATAACCCGTACCTTGTGGTGAATGTTGTTTTTGGTATATCCTTTTCTTGAATCTTTAGCTGGTGATATCCTGATCGCAGATCGATCTTCAAAAACACTTTAGCTCCTTGCAGCTGGTCAAACAAATCATTGATCATCGGCAGTGGGTACTTGTTCTTGATCGTCACTTCATTCAATGCACGATAATCAACAACCATTCTTAACAATCCATCCTTCTTCTCAACCAAGAGCACTGGGGCTCCCCATGGTGATGAACTTCGTCGGATGTAACCTTTCTCCAACAACTCCTTAATCTGCTTCTTAATCTCCTCCAGATCATTTGCGGGCATCCGGTATGGTCTCTTTGATATCGGTCCGGTGCCTGGCAACAGTTCTATCAAGAACTCGATGTCTCGATCTAGTGGCATGCCTGGTAATTCCTCTGGAAATACATCCGGGTAATCCTTCACAACAGGCACTTCCTCCTGAACAATTCCTGAGAGGGAATTTACTTGGGTTCTCCCTGACGAATGCCTGGATACATACTTGATCCTTTTTCCCTCCGGGGTGGTGAGTAGAATTGACTTACTAGCACAATCAATGCTCCCTCCATACTTCGACATCCAGTCCATGCCTAATATCACATCCAATCCTTGTGACTCCAAAATTATTAGGTCTGATGGGAAAACATGGCTACCAATGGTTAAGGGTATCCGGTCGCACCATCGGCTGGCCATATACTCTGCTCCAGGTGAACTTACTAACATGGGTGTCCTAAGGGCTTGGGTTGGCAACTTAAACTTATACACGAATCCCCTTGATATATATGAATGAGATGCGCCAGTATCGAAAAGAACAAGAGTGGTAAAAGACTTAACCAAAAACTTACCGATAACTGCGTCTGGTTGCTCTTCAACCTCCTCCACGTTAACATGATTCACTTGTCCTTCGTTGAATGGATTGGGCTTCTTCCCAGCGCTCCCATTACCATTTCCATTCTTCGGTTCAGGGCACTCTGTGGCATAGTGTCCAGTCTTCCCGCACTTGAAGCAAGTAATGTGACTTAGGTCTCTCTTGGCGGGTGTGGCTGGATTGGAGCGGTTCTGACTGTTGCCTGCTCCGTTCCCATTCCCATTCTTGGAACCATTGTGGTTATGCGAACTTCCTCCATGGTTATGGGTAAAACCTCCCGAGTTCGGGGTTAAACGAGGCTTCTGCTGAGCTCCTGAGTTGTACCTTCCTTGCCCATACTTCCTCTTGCGGCTCTCAATCTGCTGCTGCTTCCCTTCCATCATAAGAGCCTTGTACCAGCTCCTGGTAGTTGTTGAATGTTGCCACCATCAACTGCATGCCCATCTCGTCATTCAGCCCTTCCATAAACTTCTCCTGCTTCGCGGCATCTGTGGCCACATCATCAGGGGCATAACGAGATAGCTTACTAAACTCCCTACGTATTGAGCCACAGTACGATTTCCCTGGCGCAAGTTGCGAAACTCGCGCTTCTTCATGCTCATAGCTCCAGCTGAGACATGGGCTGTGCGGAATGCTTGCTGAAACTGATCCCAGGTGATATTGGCTATAGGGAAAGTGGCTGTGTAATTTTCCCACCATGAAGCTGCTGGTCCATCCAACTGATGTGCGGTAAAACGCACCTTCTCAGCATATGTGCATCCTGCGGTGGTCAAGTCCCTTCCAATCTTGTAACCAGTCATCCGCAACTATTGGCTCAGTGCTACTAGAAAACACCGGCGGCTGCAACCTCAGAAAACGGGCTAAGTTGTCAACTGGAGGTGGTGGTGGCGGGTTGTTGTTGTTGTTGTTGTTGCCTTGGTTCTGGACTAGTATCTACATCAAGGCATTCTGCTGCTGAATCAACTGGATGATCTCCGGTGGGAAGACAAATCCGGTGTCACGTCTTGGAGGCATCTGATGGGTTTAGAGGGGAGAGATAGAAATGCGGTCTAGTGAGAAAACACTACCCATATGCACACGAGACAAACACAATCATATCACTCAATCAATCAAGCAAGGACATACAATCGGTCTAGAACTATCATTATAGTGCTCGGACTATACTATATACATGGGAAAAGACTATACTATATACATGGGAAAAGACTACTAATCATATGGTGGTCATCTAGAAATTTTGATCGGTGGAAGACTCCATGATATCCGCTCCAGCTTCATCTTCACAATCATCCTCACTACCATCAGGGTCGGAGTCGGTGTCGTCGATGATGATGTAGTTCTCCGGACAAGTGGAATCGTCGTCCTCTCCTCCTGGCGCGGGGTCTCCCATGAAAACTCTGATCTTCTTTATCAGGTCGTCATTCTTCTCCAATAGTATTGTGATTTCCTCCTCATATCCATCGCGTCTAGACTTGAGTCCCTCTTCTAGCTCCGTGATTCTGGTCATCGCCTTCTTCAGATCCATCATGCCTACGCACATCTGATTCTCCTGGCGTCGAATGTGTTGGTTTAACTCCTGGATGAAAGCTGCAATGGACCTGTCCTTCCTGGTGCTGATCATCTCCCATTGCTCGTCTCAGCGCCCACATATCTGGTAGATAGTATCCTTGAGATCCTTGTGGTAAACTTCGCCGATGCGTCCCATGGCGATGTGGGCTGCCATGCTCTTTCCTAGACTCCAGGTTGGTGCATCAAAGGAAAACTCTATGGGCTCCGTAACTGGCGTGAATGTCCTTCCTGGAACTTGAACTCAAATCAACCAGCGCTCCTCTTCTAGTAAAGTGGCGATGTCGGTCCCGGTGAAGCTTGGTATTCCGATGTTCAGGTACCTAGTGGACTTCCTTCAAGTGTCGTCCAAAGGGTGTGTCTTCATCCGGTTGTGCAAACTTGTTCCTCGAATCCGCCATCCTAAGGAGTAGAAAATGGAGAGGAGTCAGAAATGAGTAGAGAAGAGTGACCTATGGCTTATCTTAGTGGTCGTGTCCTACACTCAGCGTGTGCTCTGATACCATCTTGTAGCGACCCGACCTCAAACGGTCAAGTCTCTGTGCTTCAGTGTCATCCCTGGATCGGTAATGCTGACACACACAGTACTCGAAGGATTTATAACAGAGTAGCAATCACACACTTATTACATCGAATGTCTCAAAAGAGAACTTAGTACAATAAATATGGCTTAAGGCCATCTAAATAAGATAACAGCGGAACACTTGGAAGATAAGTGAGTCCATCAACTCCAACGGCATAGCTGAGATGCATAACAACGACCTATCGCACCTTTACTCGTCGTCTGAAAAGTCTGCAACATAATACGTTGCAGCCCGAAAACGGGTCAGCACATGGAATATGCTGGCAATATAACACAATAGAGCAATGAACAGATAAATGCTATCACTACATGCATATATGGCTGGTGGAGGCTCTATGGTTATATGGTTTTTGCGAAAAGCCAATTTTTTCCTACTACAAAGGAATATATTTTATTTAACTATCATGGTGGTTGAACAACATTGAGAAGGTACCTCCAACTCAATCCCAATTAAAAGTAATTATCAACCCAACAAATTAAATTAGAGTGATGAGATACTTATGATAATCCAAGTACTAGATACTCAAGATGTCCATAACCGGGGACACGGCTAACCATGATTAGATTGTACACTTTGCAGAGGTTTTCGCACTTTTCCCCACAAGACTCGATCTCCTCCGTTGGATTTCTCGCACTTCATGGTGTTTGAGAAATGGATGACCGAGACACGGTCTTTCAGAAGCATTAACTCTAACCCCGGGTAGACAGTACCAACCTACATCCCTCTACATCTGCTAGCCTACCACTGGAAGAGGTCATGCAACTTACTCAACTATGCTAGAGCCCATAATAGCTTGTGGCTGCACACGGAAGTTTCTAGCATGAAATATCTCAGATCCCTTTGAGCCTGGGTGGCGGACCGTAGGATTATCACACGAGTACTCCGGGATATTCTAGGACAACACTGGATTCTCCAGGTGCCCAAACAAGCAATCCACCCAGATGTGTATTAAAGTTGCCACCTTAAGTTGAACCATTAAATAATCATCTCACATTTGTCATGGATTCACTCACCCAAACCATGTCTACGAGCATAGCATAGCAGTATAAGCATAACATAGAAGTAACTCCCAAGGGTTTGATAATAAACAGGGCAATAGGTGTGAGGTTTGGAACCACAAGTTAATCACATCCTAATCATGAAGTGTTTGAGGTTTGGAACTAATGCATAAAAACTGGGTATGAAAAGAGTATGATCAATGTGTTACTTGCCTTGCTGACGATCCGCAAAACCTAGTGACTCGTAGTAGCACGCTTCGCACTCCGGGAATTCTATCGCAAACAAACAATAGCATACATAAGCAATCAAGCAAAGATGCACGAGTAAAACTCAAATAAGAAGATCGAATCTGACAACTCAACTGAAGAGATTCGATTTGCAAAAAGAATCAAATCAAACGGAGCAACAAAACTCAAACTACGAAAGAAACAAGATCTGATTACTAATCTCGACTAAAGTCAAATTTTACAGTACCAAAATCTTGTTCAAGTTGGTTAAACAGAAAGAGAACTTCGAGACGAAGATCTAGGCACTTGAATCACCTGATTCCGATAAACGAGCGAAAAGATAAACTAAAACGAAAATCAGGTCAGAAATCGCGATCGAAAATAATCGCGGAAAACCCTGGAAAAAGAAAAACCGTCGAACAGGCTAACGAACGAACGTTCGTTGTCTACGGCTAACGGGTGGACGGCGTTCGTTAAAACGAACGTACGGACGAACGTCCGCAAAATAACTAAACCGAAAAAAACAGAGCCGATCTATTAAAAAAATAGATCTAGCGTTTCGAAAATAAAAACCGATCGGTTTAAAAAAACCGGCGGCTACCTCGTGGAACAGGACGGCGGCGGCGGCGTACTCCGGCGGCGGGCTGGCGAGGCGGCAGCGTCCGGCGAGGCAGCGGCGGCTGGCGGCGGGGCGGTGCTTGGGTTCGGGCGGGGCTGGCGGGTGGCAGGGGCGGCTCGGGCCTTCGGCCTTTAAAGGGCCGGCCGGGTCAGTGTCCCAGGCGGACATGGCCCGGTAAGGCGGTAACCTTTTTTAAAAAAAATATTCCCACGCACAAGAAAACAAAGAAAAGTAATACTAAACGGACTCCAAAAATCCTGAAATAAATTTTCCTCGTCCTCTAAAAATCTACCGGACAGGGTGAACATTTATTTAGGACTCTAATTCAATTTTGAAAAACGCATATTTTCCTAATTCAAATAAAATAGCAATAAAATCCAAATAAAAATGTTTATTTGTTTTTAAATATGTTTCCTCCAATAATTCATTATTTTGGGGAAGTCATATTATCCCCTCTCATATATTTTGATATGAAATTTTTTTGGAGAGAAAAATAATTAAAACAAATGACCCTTGTTTCAACATTTGATAAAATTCAAATATGAAAACGGTGAAATCCCCAACTCTCTCCGAGGGTCCTTGAGTTGCTTAGAATTTCGAGGATAGCGAAACGAAATGCAATAAAATATGATATGCATGTATGACCTATCTATAACATTCCAAATTGAAAATTTGGGATGTTACATTCCATGAACGATCCAGGCACACAAAAAGGATAATTTTTAGAGGTGGCACAGGCAAATTTACTTAGGACGGCAGGGTAATACCGCATATAGGTAGGTATGGTGGACTCATCTAGAATAACTTTTGTTTCAAGGTTTTTGATGTACAAGCAGAGTTCCCACTTAGTACAGGCGAAGGCTAGCAATTAGATTGAGAAGCGGCCAGCTAGAGAGCAACAACGATCATAACCATGCATTATGCATAAGTAACATTGGACACTAGCATGTGTAGGATATGATCACCATGAACATAAATATCATAGAGGCTATGTTGGTTTTGATTCAACTACATGCATAAACATGTGCCAAGTCAAGCCACTCTAACATTCAGAGGACGATACCATATCATCATACTACGTCACAATCATTTTAACGCTATGTTGATATCCAAGATGAATCATTATCAACTCCAGCTACTTATGCATGGCATGAGGAACTATAATATTGTCATTGCAAACATGTTTAATCATAATGGGCTGAATCATGGATACTAGGTTAAACATATTTACACAAACAGAACAAGTCGAGTTCATACCAGTTTCTCTCTGCCACGGCAAGTTCATCGAATATCGTCATTATTGCCTTTCACTTGCACGACCGAATGATATGAAAATAATAATAGTGCAAGAATGTCATGGACTAAGCTGGAATCTGCAAACATTTTATTCAACAGGAGAAGACAAGGTAAAATGTGCTCTTATTAGTTCAATAGTTATTCATATGAGAGCCACTCAACATTTTCATCGTGGTCTTCTCCTCGGTACAACTTGAATAAAAAGAAAAGAAATTCAGAGAAGCACACTGGAATATTTTTGGAGTTTTTGGTTTTCTTCAACAAGCAAATAAAAGGGAAAAGCAAAAACGAGAAAAACTATTTACACGGGAGAGCTCCCAACAAGCAAAAGAAGAACAAGGAAATCTTTTTGGATTTTTCTTTTTAGTACTACTACTAAGCATGCATAGAAAGTAAATTACTACAACTATTTTTTTGGTTTTCCTAAAGTTTTTCAAACACACAAGAGGAAAGCAAGAAAATAAATCTAAGCATGGATGATACAATGAAAAAGTGTGAACGCCGACAAATGAAATGATATGTGTGAACATGAATATAATGTCGGTGAGAAACACGTGCTCCCCCAATCTTAGGCTTTTGGC
The DNA here is from genome assembly GCF_018294505.1 of Triticum aestivum. Lineage (NCBI taxonomy): Eukaryota > Viridiplantae > Streptophyta > Magnoliopsida > Poales > Poaceae > Triticum > Triticum aestivum. The sequence goes on along the minus strand of NC_057814.1, from coordinate 268,984,186 downwards.
CTAAGTTGGTAATCAATCAGTAGCCTGGAGGGTAGTAGGGATCCTAAGGAGCAGGCATCCACTCATCCCACTGCTGAGGCTCCTCCTATGCTACCTCTGCAGCAGCCTGAGCGTTCCGGTAGGCGATGATGTCTACAGGCATAATCCGGTATCCGCCCTTGGCAGCAGAATCAAACAAAGCAGGTGCAGGCAATGGAATAACATCACGAGTTTTAATGCTAAACACCAGGTTATAAGGAATGGCAATATCAGGACGATCATGTGCAAGAAAATGATGGTGTTCCATGGCTGCATGGTCTAGGTAAACCTTGGTCAGAGGGTAATCATGGTGGCGTATCTCAACATTGAAGTGAGCCGCCAGACGAGTAGCAAAAATTCCACCATGTATTTCCCCCTGGGATTTATTAAGATGCAGGCGACGGGCCACAATAGCTCCCAAGCTATAAGTGTTGTCACCCTCCAGTGCCCGGCGTAAAACAGCAAAGTCTGGTGCGCTGAGTGCACCTACTTTCTTTCTAGCAAGCAGACACTTAGCAACAAATAGAGCAAAATAATGTACAGCAGGAAAGTGTAAGCTAACAGCCGTGGTGGCTGACACCCCTCTCTCATCTCCCACTGTCAAAGTGCGGTAAAAGGCCTCAAACCCAGTTGGTCTAGGCTCAGCTAAACTCCCATCAGAAGGGATCATGCGTATGTCACAAAATTCAGTAAGTGGTATCTGATGGTTTTCAGCATATAAATCAAAGCTCACTTTAGGAGGATTATTTCTAGGCAAGAAAGTAAAACTATGAACAAAGATGTTTGTGAGGATTTGGTGCTAGTCACACTCATCTGCGATGAAATCGGTGAGACCCGCATTGGCAATATATTGTGTGAACTCCTGAAGAATTCCAGCCTCTTCCAAGAATGGGGTGTGCGGCCATTCACATGGCCGTACCTCCGCCAACCTTCGAGGGTGGAGATCACTATCAGAAGACTCCCCAATAACACCCTTGGAGTTCTTAGAGCCAAACTTCCTGAAGATATTCATGTCCGCGTACAATTTTCTGAAAATAAAAATTTTGGGTGACAAAAATTTGTCAACAAAACTTTATGAAATTGATAGCAACTACTCATAGGGATACATAGAGGCCATAGCAAGCATTCAAACTACTTAGAACACTAAGAATTTAACATGCAAGCACATCTACAGTAGCACCAAGAGTAGCTAATTATTCAAAGTATAAACCACTAAAGCAAAAACTAATTGGACAAACGGTGGAGTCACATACCAAGCAACAATCCCCCGAAACAGTTTCGGAAACGGAGCTTCGAGCAAAGAGATCGAAATCCGCGGGTTTGAGCTCAAGAACATGGGAGAGAGAGCAATGGAGAATTTTTTCTGGAGGTAGTTGATGATGTGGGCTAAAGAGATAAGTGAGGGGCCCATGTGGGGACCACAACCCACCAGGGCGCGCCTGGGGGTCCTGACGTGCCCAGGTGGGTTGTGCCCACCTAGTGCACCTCCCTCTGATATTATTTGCACCAGAAATTCAGAATTATTCAAAAAATCATATTAAATTTTCATAGCATTCTGAGAACTTCTATTTTTGAGTCATTTTTTTATTGCACGGGAAATTCAGAAAACAGACAAAACATGGCATTTTATTTTATTTAAGTAATAAGAACAGAAAACAAAAGATAGGGACAGAAGGTAGTGCTTACTAAATTCATCAACTTCATACCGCTCTAAAATGATTCATTAATAAGGTTGATCAGGTCTTATTAACAACCACTTTCGATTAGCAT